>NC_092843.1:351666-703333 GCF_039878825.1 Excalfactoria chinensis | reverse complement strand
TCCACGCACAGACAAGCAAAGCTCAGAGCAAACAGGAAAAATACAGAGCTCTGTTTTGCAATGGAAGTTTCTGTCAGGCATTCAGTAAGGCAGAAACACCATTTTGGTCAGAGAGTCAGAGAAAAAATTGCAATTTCTGCTTTCTATTCACATAACATCGATTTCAAACAGAGAGAATTCAGTTCTTTATTTTCCCCCTTGCTTTGGGCTAGCCCTTTTCCCTTTATTTTCATGTCATGGTATGGGATCTTTCCTGGCCAAGAGCTACGGCAGCCTCCAAACTCCATAAGCAATTTTGCACTGAGGTGATTTGAACAGGGGCTAAAGGAGGATGCGATGAAGACTGGATAAAACCTAATGCTGGGAGCTCTCAATAATGCAAACAAATGGGAGAATTCATTGCACAAGCAGGGAGGAGGAGGATGGAAACGGAGCAGCTCCAGCCACGCAGAGGCACTGCCCAAAACAGGAGCTCTGCCGGCCGGTAAATTGCAATCCTGCGCTTGGCTGGGCTCTGTGTAGCCCCGTGCTGCTCCTCCCAGCCTTACAGCATCTACCATCAAGCCACGATGCATGAAAAGGGTTTGTTGCAAATGCTCCAGCAGCAAAGTGAAGGGAGCGATGCACTGCCCTTCTGTTTGCTTTGCTTCTGGTGGCCGCACGGTGCAACAGGACCAAAGCTCATCTCCCATTCCCATGCAGGAGCTGCTTCCAGAAAACTGATTTCCCCGCGTTACGTGGCCAAGTTATTTAATATTTTAAGAAGCAAAATTGTAAATTCCAACCGAAATATTGCAGCATTGCTGAAAATAGAATTCTTCCATTATTTTCAATTGAAAAGGCCATTGTCAACAGGGAATGTAATCAATTCTGCATTTGTCTGATGAAAAACATCTCCACTGGAAGAATTACAATTAGCTCGAGCTCCCCAGCTCCCTCCATGCTGCCTGGTCCAGGTTTACTGATTCACAAAGCATAAAGCAATTGGGGAAAACTTTTCCCAGCCCAACTGCAAATCTCAGGGTCAGGAGGCACCCAAAGCACTGCAGCATCACTTCCAGCCTGCGTGCAAAACCAACACAGCTTGAGCATCTCAAAGCAGTCCCACAGCATCCCTTCACGTGAATAGCAGCAAACTCTGAGCTCTGTTACCTGAGACTCTGGTTCACTCTGGCACAAGGTGCACATGTAACAACAGGAATTGCTCCTGTACTGTATCAAGTGCTATTGGAGGGGAATGGAAATGGACTTTACCTCCAAGCAGCATCCAGCCACAGGTGATCAACTCAGGGATACTATAAAGCCAGTTTAAAGCATCGTCAGCTGGAAGCGCAAATGGAAAACTGAAAGCTGTTCCCTGATGCAAACTATCTAGTGCAGTAATCTGGAGATCTGTACTTCTCAGGAGTTTAAGTGAAACCTATCACAACACCGAGGACCCTCACAATGCAGAAATCTTCATCCGAATATCCAGAGAGGCTTTTCTTTATGAAGTGCTTGATACGGGTGTAGGAAAAGCTTTTCAGGTTTTCTTTTTGTTCTTTTAATCTTTATTTTCCCGAGAACAAGAAAAACACCGTGCTGAAAACTCACATCTTCCAAGCATTTCAGAGCAGTGATTGAAATGTTTGCTCCCGACTGCTTATGTGAATGAAACTGCAGTTTTACCTATCAAAGGCAAACAAAAATAAAGCACAAGAACAAATAACTCTGCCTTTCCTGTGCAAGCCTTGAGAATTCAACTGTAAAATGCATGCTGGAGGCAGGCATGGTCAATCCAGCTGCAGAGTTGGAAAGGGATTTCTTTACCCACGAGCTTTAATGACAGCTTCAATAATGTAGAAGTCTTTTTCCCCCTTTCCTTTTCTACTTTTAAGTAACATTTTTTCCTTTCCTTTTCCTCTCCTCTTTCCTTCCTTCTCCTCTCTCTTTTCCTTCCCCTAAATGGCAAAGGAACATCATGATGAAATACCAAAGATGAAACAGAAGAAACAAAAGCTACAGTGGGATTCATGACTCACGGATCAATGAAAACATGGATGGAGGGAAGCCACCACAGACAAGTGACAGCACAAGCATGCAGAATATGGGATGGCACATGGTCCTCCCCTTCCTTCCACTACCTTTGGTGGAAACGAACCTGGCTTACACCACTCAAATGAGACAAAGATTTGGCTGCAGTTCCCATTTCCCATCTACTGGTCCCCATCCAAATTAATGCCAACGTGAGAGCTAAACACGAGAGCTGCCTTCGGTGTTTTTTTGTTCTTGAGAATGAAAAAGCGAAGCTGAAAGTACAGTAAGTCTCCTCAGAGAGGATGGTTTAATTAGCTGGCGTGCTATCAAAACTGAATGACTTCTGACACACAATTACAGCGCATTGTTTAAGCTTGAAAAACCACGTAGGATGCCTTTGTCATCCTTTCACTCCGTGTTCACCCGACACTTCAGAAACCCATCACACGTTCACATTCCACTGGCCATTCCTGTATCTCCTGGTCCGTGGAGCAGATGAACATTTCTAAAAATAACAGAAAAATCTCATAGCCTGAACACATAATCAAGTGCAAGAAGCTGCAATTGCCCTTCAGAGATGATATTAAAATGCAAAAGCGTTCCTTCCAACTATGAAAAAGTCCAGCTTAAGCCCCACTGGGGAGGGAACAATTTACACCCTGCCATCCATCTCTGTCTGGGATGTGGAACAGCACCTGAAATGGGGAGCAACCTTCCCCAGCACTGCAAGCCAGTGTGCACAGGCAGCTCTGCCTTATCCGTGTGGTTCAGGGTGCCGGTGTGCTGATGAATCCCTTGGAAAGACACTACCAGAACACAAGCGGTGGCTGGAGAATCCTCATGCAGATGTTTGCTGTTCCCATCCCCCCCAGATCCCTGTCCTTACATGCATCCCACCCAGAGCGCTCCTCCTCCCCCAGCTGCATCACTCACTATGAAAGCGTAATCCTTCCCCCAGTGACCCCATGGCATCTCCTCCCACCCTCTATCTTTGAGTCATTCCCTTCCCGTGCTGCCCATTTCAGCTCCTGTGTTCCCCCTTTTCTTCTCCACTGCCTCTTATGCGTGGCAGGAGAGTCCCAAACTGATTTCCAGCTGCCACTCAAAGCCATATTCCCTGCCATTCCAGAGCTGTGACACATGAGGAGACCAGAAGGCATTAGGGATGATGAGGGATGATGAGGCATGACTCGGAGCAGACACACCTTCCCACTTGTCACAGCTCAGGGTGGGAATTAGGATGAGAGCCCATTAGCCAGCTGGCACCATGAGATGCTGCATGAAGCCGAGATGCTCCAGGATGCACAGGGAGGACAGGCACCACCTGCTGTACACACAGAGCCCATAAAACCAAAGCGTACCTGGTTAAATATCTTTAAGCACACAGGCAATTTCTTAATAAATCTGACTTGAACGCAGGCATAAGTCAAACCTCAGGCCGAGCTCAGAGTGATTTATACACACAAGCAAAAGAGCTCAGGCTCACATTTCGAAAGAAGGACACCAGATGTCTTTGACGTCACCCAAATTATCTCTATTTTTAAAAGTTACTCTTTTCCATTTGCTGCCAACTCAAAAAGTCCAATTTGCCAAGATAATGTATCTAGTGTGGATGAAGATTTCCAAACTTGAAGTATCAGTCTCTTAGCAACCGTAGTACTCTTTGTATTAAAACTGAGCACAGTGAAACTACCATCTTCTCCAGCCTAATGAGTGAATTCCCATTAAACACACAACACTGGACAAAATGTCATTTAGGATTTTAGACGCGTATGGAATTCATATTTACACACACATCCCATATTTTCTCTCCCCAGAAGGATGAGAGTATTTTTAGTAGGTAGGCATGTCAGCAAAATATATGGCATATCTTATACATGCAAGGAGCCAGATAAAAACTGAGGAGCTGAACGTAACAAAAGGTGCAGCAAGAGCTGAATAATAATATATATTAAAAAAAAAAGGCACAAAAAAGACACAAAAAGAACTTTTTCTTCCAGCTGGGTCTGATTCAAGCAGTGGCCTTTCAGCAGTGGGCTGGGCTGAGATAAAAGAACACCTCCTTGTTGTCTGCTCCCAGCCCTGGAAGAGCCACTTGATGCCTCCCTTTCTCTGAGCTTACAAGGAAGGGCTTTACACCTCCATGTTAACATCTGCATCTTCCAGCCCTGCACACACTCCTGGTAATATCTCCTTGGACACAGAGCTCCTCAAGGTCCTCTGTAGGGAGATTTGCTTTGCTAGGAGGCTGTGAAACCCTTACATTGTGACATCCCCACCCTCCTTGGCCACAACACAGGCAGAACTAGAGCCACAGGGTTTGCACCCCGGTCTCACACCCAGACCATTGATGAAAGCACTTAATAGGAGTGGACACAGCACTGAGCCTTTACGATCACCACTGGTGACCATTCACAAGCCAGGTGTAGCCCCATTCACACCTAGAGCTCCTCCACTGAGCTATTTCATCACTCAGCACAACACGAACACGGCATATTTAGGACATGGGTTAGTGGGCATGGTGGCAATGGGCTGCTGGTTGGACTGGAGGATCTCAGTGCTTCATTCCAACCTTTATGACTCCGTGATTCTACAATCACTTTGCTCTTTAACTGCCTTTCAGTAACACTCCAGCTCATCTTTTTTTCCCAGGAACTGAGGTCAGGTGGAAATCTGGGACTGAAAGAAGAGCGTGGAAGCAAAAGCCTCAGAGCAGCCACCACACAGCCCTGCCGCCCCACCAGCGGGCACGGAGCTCCTTTACAACCATAGCAGGACTTGTTGTCTTTTCCTCCTCTCCCAGCAGATAAAAGGAAATCAATTCAACCTCTCCTCTACTTTAGAGCTGATCTTGGCTCTGCCAAGTGCTACCAGCCTTATTTTCACAGCGCTCACAATAGCGGTGCTCATATAATTCCATTATATCGCCGCGCTTGTTATTTATGTCATGATGATTACATTGCACTCAAGGGCAAAGGGAGGAGACGGTGAGGTCAGCCCAGATTTACAAGACCGAGTAGCTTCACCGTTTTCAACCAGCTGGACTATTTGCTATGGTTTTACTTACTGCCACATGAAAAATGATGGCGAGATGATCTAGAGCTGACCGTACAGCACTTGATTTCAAATGCACTTCAAGCAATCAATCTGACAGCGGGCCTCGAGGAGTGCCATGCAGGTCTGCTCTGTGCATACTTCATTTGCTGTCTCACGCTGCCGGGAGGGAAAACGTGCTTCTGAAAGAAACACTGTGGCCCAAGTTGTAATAAAGCAGGCACTGGAGCATCAACAGCTGTCACATAGCTTGGCCATACCAGTACCTGTGGGTACTGCTTGTATTGCTTTTAGCAGCGTAACACAGCCAAGAGAGAACTTCATTCATTATCACTTCCAACTAATTAATGGTATATGCAAGACATCAGCATGGACAGGCCATAGGCACAGCAGCAATTTACCCACACAGAACAACATACATATACAGATGCATGATACATGCCCAGTATCCACTATTCATGCCCAGTATACGCTGCAGACTCGCACAGTGCCTACTGCTAACATTCATCGTCTAGCTAGACTTCAAAGTGGAACTGGTCCCAGATTAAAATTGCATTGAATTTCCCATGACAATAATGAAGGGTTTTGATAAAATTACTCTAGAAGCACTACTCGCAAATATTAATCTATTTGCATTCACAAGAAACATAATAAAGAATAAAAAAGACTCCTGACAGTTCTTGGCAGTTTTGCCATTAATTACATAATTGAATCCAAGGTAAAGCTAGTCTCCAGTCTCAACCCCCAATACAATGTTTTAAAAGTGATGGGGAAAAGCAAAAGAAGAAGCCCAAACCCTGCAGCTTTGTGTGCTGAGCTGTGATGCAGCTCTGCCTCCCAGCCCAGCTCACTGCTGCACCGGACAGAACTGCCACTTATCCTGGAGACATTACTGCACCAAAACAACATCCCCGGAGCTCACTGGGAAGCTGCTGTGAGTGCTGCAGGCTGCCAGCAGCTCCAGGGCAGGACTTGGCAGTGTCCAAGGCAAAGAGGGAGGAGGGAAATCCCAGCTGTGCTCCTTCCGACGGCTGCATCCCAGCTGCCTGCAATGGAGCTGTGCCCAGCAGGAGCCTGGCATGGGATCGCTGCTCTCCGGTCCTCAGCAGCACAGTGCAGCTGGGACACAGCAGAAGGATAATTCCCATGTTTGTTCTGGGACATGCCCACAAATGGCAGGTCTGACGCCTTCCTGAAGGAGCTCTGTCCCTGCTGCCGACATACTCACACAGCCCTATGACCACAGCATCCAAATCCCACCACTATAAGCACTCAAGATGCAACAGGGATTGGCCATTAGTCCCATTCTATGGTCAACCAAAGTCCAGTGAGTAATAGACTGTGCCACCTGGGCCCCTAAACCAGACACAGGATAAGAAGTAGCGCAGCACAGCCTCATTACAGAAACAAGCATGCAAGCAAAGGGCAACAAGCAGCGGTTAGATGGCAGAGTCTGCCTCACTCTCCCTGTTTTAATGGAAGAGCTGCTGAAATATTCCCTGTTCATTACCCAAAATGCTGCACACGGGCCCAGCTGCAGGGCTGAGCCAATATACTGCACATCAGAAAGCCACCGTTGTGTAATTTCCGTCAAGTAATTAGTGTGCTCCGCAGCACACCAAGCCGAGAGTTTTACTAGCACTAAACAAGGTTAGCAGATTTGTAAACAGCTTGCTACGGAGTGATATTTTTCTGCTCGTATTATCTAAAAATATCTTGGGAGAATTTGCTCCAGTACAAATGGCTCTGCTTGAAAGGGCTTAGAACAACAAAAAAAGCTTATGATAATTCAGAGCAGGTTTCCACTTTGTTTGCCTGCCTGTCGCTCGCTGCTCGGTTCCCAGCTTCAAACAGTTCCACAGCTCAAACCTGGCTTTGCTAAAGGAGCCTGCTTCCCCAGAAAGGAAATAAAAGCTCTGCTAATACCTGGCTCCATCCCTTCCACACGCTCCACATGATGTTATGCATGGTCAAACTACAGTCACCTGCTCCCTATACCACAGGTCCAAGAGAACCAGAGGATGTCCATATGGTAGGTGGAGAGATGGGACAGAAAACACTTGGGATGTCAAAATCGCCCTCTAAGAACACAGGTTTTCTGTTTCCTCACTGTGTACCCTCAGCTGAGAAGTAAAAAGAGGTTTCAGTTCATCTGTTAATGCCCTGGTTCCCCTTGGGTATCCTCAGGTCCTTTTGTTTCACTCCTTGATGCTGGAGAACTGTTCCATGCACTCTCATGGTAGCTGAGCACACCTTTACCTGTTTCATATGATCAGGATCACGATACTGAACCCCCAAAAGAAAGGCTTTAAGAACATTCACACTCATGGCAAGTGACCATGTCCCAGCCCAGAGCTCCTTGGTGCAGCCACAGTCTGGTGGGACCACAAGCAAATGGGCAAAACCCTGAGCACCTGTTGGGTACCAATATTCCCCTATGCTTGTGGCCAGGTTTGGCCACTTCAGCATTTAACTCTATTGGCCTATTTGGGAAATGGGAAGCCACTGAGAGGCTGGTTATTCTATCCGTGTTTATCGTTAGGAAGCTGCTAATGAATCCATGGAGACCTCCTGGTGCCCGGGAATGGCAGGAAGAAGAGTACAAAGTGGCACACTTTTTACACTTCATTGGGAAGCTTTATAAATTAATTGGAGTACAAAGTCAGGTCTAATTGATGTTTGTATTGATTGAACTGCTCCAAGTCTTAATTTTGGTTGTAAAACTCACTTTAAAATAAAGCCATTTATAATTAAGACAGGATCTGTAATTAATGGAGTTTCATGCTCATAAAACTGCCTCTCTCATCTGTCTAAATTAAACTCCACATGAAAGTTTTTGCAAATTAAATCCTGTAGATGCCAAAGCTACTTTCTCCAAACTCCTTGCTATTTTTATTAGTGTCAAAACGTAACCGATCTGGAGACATGCAGCAGCAATAAAAATTGATACGAAAAGATGAGGTGATGCTCTCATTCACTGTGAGAGCAGCAGAGCCACGGAACTAACACAGGGCACCTACTGCAGGGATTCGTGTCAAGCTGTAACACAAACTTGCTTTTAAAACTAATGATTGGCTCCATAAGGGTCACCCCAGGCCACCAACCATGGCTTTCGACCTCAAGTGCCGGCGGTTACTTAAAGCAGAGCTGTGTGTGCTTGCCCACGTCCCAAAAGCTTCTTTGGCTGCTTGAACCATGAAAGAAATGCTCCAGTTCTCCAGCTCTGGTAAGTGTGGTTGACCATAGGACTCCTTCCAACTTGATCTCACAGGAAATCTTTACAGCCATCAACCACAATATTTACAAAGCACAGATAATTTTGGGTTTGTGGCCAGAGCATAAAACATCTTGGGCATATGCACGTAGATAAATGTCCCCCAATAAATCTGCTTGCCATGTGCAAGAGTTGCCTCGTCTTTATCTAGGTAATTAGTTACTCCCTTCTCTAAAGGCTCCCATCTAATTGGGGTTGCTGCCTTAGTGGGATATTACTTCCTCCTCCCAAAAGGGGCCACTACTATTTTTGCATCACTTTTTTTTTTTCCTGGCTGCCACATTCTGGTTTTCCTACTAAAATTAAAGTCACTCCAGCGCTCACCAAGTATTTATGGCTTCACAATTCCTACATATGTCCCTGAGCTGACACCCATGAAAGCCAGGCAGAGCTGCCCAGCATTCCCCCACATCACTTCACACATGCTTTGAAGCTCAGATAGCCACTGCAAAGCCACCTCAGAACCCAGTAGCCCCAAAGCTCCCAAGCATCATCCATTGCCAAGGCCAGGCTTCCTTCAGTCCATTGTTTTAATTTGTTTTGTTCCCATCCCATCAAAACCCCAGAGGTCTGACAAACAAGGGCTGGAAGAGGCAAGTGGGACTGGAAGAAGTTGGCGGATTACTGACGAACCACATAAATTACCACACTAGTAATTACCCAAGGGGCTATGGTTCAAAGAGCTCATTTCTCTTCCATCAACCATTTCTCAGCCCAAATGCCTGCACCAACCTAGGGCCCATGCATCACAAGCAAGGATAGGACAGGTTTCCAGCCATTGCCAACATGCACATCTCAATACATCACCGTGTGTTTGCAGAAACACAGACGTAGGCAGACCAGGTGGATGTCCTGACTTTTACCACTAATTTAGGGATGCTAAAACCCAGGCTGTAGGACTAACAGGCTTTCCATTACAAAGAGACACAAAGAGATTAACCAGTTGTCCAATTCCTCCAGCTGCAGAGAGTGAAAGGTTTGCAAAACAATCCCATTTCATTTTGATGACCAGTCCATGCCCAAGCTGGAAGCCAAGCAAGGAGGAAGGCACGGAGCCTTCAGCCTCTCAAGAAACACCTCACGGAGCTTCTCCTGTGTGGCCAAGCAGGGTAGAAAATGCAGAGATATGTAACCTTTGGTTTAAACGTTGTCTCTGTCAGAACACACACAGTGTCAAGGTCGAGCAGCTATCAGAAGACCTTTATATGTGCCAGGACTTCATGCTGTGATTTCAAACTCAAATTGGTCCGGTGCTGGAAGGTGTCAGGAAACACAATAACTGCACAAATTACCTGAAAACAGCAGCTTCGGGCTTCTGTTATTGCAAATAAACACCACCAGAGACATCACCCTGTGCGACACTGAGTCAGCACTTCTACACTGCCAAACTCCTGTTGTGCCATAGCAACACATGAGGTGCTGGTGGCAATGCAGAAGCCTTGACTCCCTGCGCTGTTGCACAGAGGACAATAAACTTAAACCTGCCAACAAATTCCTCCGATCTCCTGCTCAAAGGAAGCCCTTGACAACAGCTCATGGGAGCAACTTACAAAGTGAGGTGCTGCTTATCCAACATCCCTCCACATTTTTTATTGTGTGACCTTCTCCCACTAAATGGGTTGAACGAGCCTTGCCCTTATCGATAGGGCTTATAGCAAGCAAAGCACGTCTGCTCTGTGCTATCATAGCAACAAACAAGGGCAGGCAGGAAATGCTGGACCCCAATGGAGGGCAACAGAAAGCCTGCAGCCAGACACTGCCTCCCCCCAGAGCCCAGGTAGAGCCAGGCTCTTTATTTGCTTTGCTTCCGCCTCTCCTGTTCAATGCATTCCAACCTTTATTGCAAAAAAAATAAAAAAATGAGAGGAAGAAAAAAAAGCTGAGGAGGAATAAAGCAAAATAAGCTATTGAGAAACAAGCCTGGAAGGCAAATGGAATGAACTCTGAAGAAGTCATCAGCTACCTGACCCCTCACACAGCCCCAGACTGGGGAAGAGGATGAAAAGTATATTTTCTTTCCGCATCTTGATCCAATCCAAACTGATGCAGTTTTACTGCTCAGAAGCACTGCTGAGCATTGCCAGCAGGTCAGCCTGGGCTCGTGGAGTTCATCAATGGGGCGATTAAAGCACTTGTGACAGCACAAGGTGCTCGTGGTTTAGCAGCCCTCCCTTGAGGTGAGCCCTAAGATCCTTAAGTCCAACCCCAGCTCATCCCACTATACCCACATCCCTCAGTGCCTTATCTCCACAGCTCTGGAACACCTCCAGGCCACTGACCTGGCCTTGAATGCAACAACCTCCAACTCTCCCTTTTCCTTCTACAGCACTGAAATCAAACTCACAAAGTGATGACGAGCAGCACTTAAGTACCTGTGACGGACATTTCCCCACCAGACGCATTGCAAACATCTCTTCACATTTCAGAGGCAGCAACAACTGCGTCCCTGCAAAGCCCAATTTACTCCTTGTGTGCAAACACAGAGAACTGATGAGAAAAAAACGCTCCCAATCTTTTTTTACCTTCAGGAAGTAACAGCAATTACCATCAGTTACGCAGCCGTATTTCTTTCCCCTCCCCATCCAAACCTATTCACAAAAAATCTCATGCCCTGGATTAGATCGAGTTGAAAGAAAAGTAATGAGATTTGCACTTCCCAGCAAATTAAATAGGAATTGCCCAACAGAATAATCCTAAAACACAAAATACTGCCTCGTCCCACATGTCGCTAATAGGTTTGTGCTCTAATGGCTTATTTAGAAAGAGGGATTTTTCCTAAATGACAACCTAACGCTTTGCATTCGGAAACATGTGAGTACATCTTCACTCCCAAGGCTTTGTTGGTTTATTTCTTCATTTTTCCAACAGAATTCTTATAAAAATAAAGGATACATTTGACCAGAACTCCATGCTGCTCCATGGAGTGCCGTGCTGCACAACCTGAGCCCCAGAAACATCCCTGCATCACAGCAGAGAAGCAAAAGCAGCAGAGATCTCGCTCAGCGTGCACTGCCCTTGCTGTTAATGCTCACTGGGGTCCCACACCCACCCTGTGGGATCAGCACCCTCTGTTTTCAGAGGCAGGCAGGAGATAAGCCTGACTTCAAAGGGTTTGTGCTGATCCCCTTTGATGTCACCAAATCCAGCCAAGCTGAAGAAAGCCGTGTGTACCCGTGGGGCTCCTTCTCCCTACTCCTACACCCATCTGTGCTGGGTCCTGCAGGAGCAGCTGGCTGCCAGCTCATCAGCTCTGGGATGCGGTGCTCTCCTCCCCCCATGGACACCACTGTGGTTAGGTAGAATGAGGCACAATGCCACGGCCAAAGCACCCCAGGGAAAAAGTAGAAGCAGAGCATCACATCAACACCCAGATCTGTACATATTTAATCTCACGGTAATTAGAGGAGAAGTGTGAGAAGCCTGGCTTCAGGCAGGGCACCTACAGCCCATTGGTGCCCCTTCCATTGGGAAATGGAGGAGAAAACTGCCTTAGCTCTCCTTTCCTTCCCAGCCCCAGGTACATGCCACCTTTAAGGTCCAGGATGCAGCGGTCCCCCTTTGGTCCCCATCCATTCTTACTGCCCCAGGGGCACAATTCCAAGGGTAACAAATAAGGATGAGGCTCCTGAATGCACAAAGCAGCACTGTCTGGTAGAAAAGAGACTTGCCAGAGCCAGAGGTGTAAGGCGAGGGACAGGAAACCTGAAAAATTAATCACCTGGCTGAAAAGCCTGCATAAAAATTTAAAAAATCATATTAAAATTTGTACAAATGTGTCTCAGTGTGATTTAAAAGCCCTTTAAAGCGCACTCAGCTCTGGATCTGTTCTGTTCCTGTGCCCCCAGTGTTTGCAGGCACCAAATAGCCACCTCTCCACTGAGCCCCATACACTGGAACTACAGCATCCATAAGGGCTTGGGGAGCCAGACACAAGGTGAGGGAGCCCAGGTAGGTGAACAGAGATACAGCCCTCATCCCACTTCCCATCCATCCTAAAGGGACTCCTGCTCTGCCACAATAAACCAGAAGCCTTCACTCCAAAGCGAGGATATCTGAATCTCCACCACCAGTAGCTCCTCTTGCCAGCCGGTTCCTATAACTATGTCAGCATCACTGGAGTTCAAACAATCTCTTTAATTGTTGTCCAGATGGCATCCCTGTAATTCTAATTTGCTGGCAGCCAATCTCATTTTATTTATACCCCCTTGCTGTAAGGATTCTTCCCTCAGAGATGATGCTCAGTATTACATTTCAGGGGCTCCAGTTAAACCTCTCCCTGCTGGCCCCGATGCACAGTAGGGATGCGGGGTGGGGGAAAAGAACCTCCATGAACCCTTCCCAGATGTGCAGCCCAACATCATTTATGGCACTGCACACCCACCTGCCAGGCTCTGCTCCTTGGAAGGGCACCGACTGGAGCAAATCTCACCTTGCAACAACTTCCTATGATGCAAAACATTTATGCTGCACCCAGCATTATGGTTCTCTCTCAATGGAGGCTGCTTCATACCTCAAACTGCCGAGTCCCAGGGAAACCCACACTGTCATTACAGTACACAACTGGAACGTCAGAAGGAGCTCGGTAAAGCCAGGGATATGGCTGCTTCTGCCCACAGAAGGATCTGCATAGTGATGCTGCAGTTTTATATTCAGAGCCACGAAACGCTATTAAAGCCCAATATAAAACATAAATTACTCCATTTCCAGCCATGATCACTCACAACGGAGACAATGTGGATGAGCCTCTCTTTTATAACAGAACTCTGCCAAAGAGAAAACGAGCTTGATACAGTCTCATGCAGTCAATTAATGGGCTGCTCACTGGAGCCTGTACCCACACCCAGAGCCCAGCCAGCAGCAGGACCCCCGCCATGCCAGCCCCAGGACACTCCTTGCATCCCCAGCACTACAGTGCTCTCCCTGCTGCTTCTCTCTCATCCCACCTCCCCAAGCATCTTCTTTCCCCATTGGCAAGTTGCCGAGCGGAGCAGACGCAGCCCTGATGCTGCTCCATGAGTCAGGGAAGTGACTAATGCTTGTCCCTTTGGATTTCCCTCCTCGAGCACACTGCTGCTCCACCTCACCTGCGACTGAGGGATCTCAGATCAGACACCACAGCCTCAATTCTAGCAGCATTTTCCATGGGGCTAATACAGCACGGTTGCATGGCCAACATGGGATCGCTCTACCTGCTCCCCCTGCCTGCACTGTTGGCACACAAGAGCCAACTGTTAAAGTCCACATGGGCATCATTTATCCACTCCCTTTAATTATTTCAAGAGCTGTTTTCCAATGTACTCTCACTGTTGATTTTTACACCAGAGCCCAGGAAGCAGGGACCCAGCAGAGAGCTTCTGCAAGTAGCAGGAACCAGGTAAACACATCCTACAACACGGGGTACGAGCTGCAACGATGACCAGGTCATTGGGACTGCCAGATTCTCACCTCAAAGACCACTGTAGGCAGCAGTTCAGCCCTACTGCACGGGATGCTTTGCTGATGGCTCCACTTAGGGCTGGCAAAACCATGAGCTGCCTTGGCTGATGCCTATAAGCAGGAAAAAAACCCACTTCCCAACATTTCCCAAACCCATGCACATGTCACAGGCCCTGCCTGTGTTGGAGATGCACAGCCTGAGCCACCAGATGCCCATAAACAAGCCCAGTGCCGCATAGTGATACAGCTTCTGCATGGGCATGGCTGACTGCAGGGAAATCTGGGTCACGTAAGGATTTATCACGACGTCCTTCTGGACAGATAGCTGCTGCTGTGGTCCACATGTGAGTTTTCAGTGCAAAGCACTCCGACTGTAATGCATTTCACAGACACTTTCTGCAAAGCCTACTTAGAATGCATGTGCCTTCCTTCAGGTGATATTTGTCAGATTCCTACTATGGAAATGTTTTTACCTCCTGACAATACTCTTTAGATAGTGCCTATGGAGGTGGATGACTCAAGCCTGACTCGATGATTTCCATCCACCGTTCTTTATTAAAAATACCCCTAGCAGTTTGCAACGTGAGGACAGCAGCTTAAAAGGAACACGGAAACCACAGAGCACACACAAACCGTGCCACAATTTTATGTCACCCAACAACAGACAGAAAATCTATATGTAAAACAGTTCCTCCCAGCCCTAATTTATAATCTCATGCCTGGAAATCACCGTGCATATGGCAGTAGCATCCATCTGAGAGCCCGTTGCTCTCAGAGGTCCCTCAGAGCCGGGTTACGGATGGCCTGCCACTTCCAACCTCATCATCTGCTCGGAGTAACCAAGTTAAGCGTTGCCTAATACAGCTTCCAGCCAGTTAATTCCCTCTGTGACAGCAACAGCTTCCAAACCCCTCCTGCTGCTACGGAACTGCACAGCAAACACAGCACCAGGAACAAGCAAGCCATTGGGCTGCCTGTTGTAATGCTATGAGGAAATGATAACAGTAGGGCAGCAAAGTCTTTGGCCACAGCAAAGGAGACCGAGCCCAAACACAGCAGCCACAGATGGAGAAATGAAGGAGAAGAGCTACTTACCTTTGAAGGCCTCAGGTAGGCAGGGTTCTCCAGCAAGAGATAGCCTCATCTCCACTGCCAACTCTTAAATGACTTCTGGGGAGGGAGGGATCCTGACTCCCCCCTTCCACTCATTCAGTACATTGCTTGCACTTGAGCTCCCCTGGGTTGGCCCTGCCTTCCAACCAGGTGCTCAATCACGGTCTCAGGCCATGACTTAGCATTTCCACTACACCTGTCATCTCTCCAGCCTCTTCCCTTACTGCCGGGGTAGTATTTAGAGCAGGATGGAGGAAAACAGAGCAGAGTCAAAGCCGACAGATGGCTGGTGCAAAGTTTTTGTAGAGGAAAATAACCGGTGGGAGAAGAGGAGAGCAGCACTCGAGGCACACTGCTATGAACGGTGTGTGTTCAGCCAAATAACAAGGACCCCTTCCCTCCCTGTATTGCTTTAGGACAGAAATATTTTCCATTTCCTGATCTCCACGCTATCCCTCATCCATGACAGCAGCAGCAATGCTGTGCCCCAGCCAGGCAGCACTGCCCTGCAGCATCCCAGAGCCAACGTACCTGCAGAAACCCTTCACAACACAAGCAGCGTAGAGATGTGCAATGCCAGATGTGGGCAAAAAAGGGTTGGGAACAACCTGGCACTTGTTGGTCGTCAACAAGTCAGGTGGGTATTGAAAATTCCTACTGACTTCCCCAGAAAGCACATTAAACCTTAAAAGCTTTAACACGTGAGCCTGGAATTAGCCAGCAGGCTGGGACTGCCTTGGGATCTGAATCTCAATGACAAAAGAACCACAGGGAATTAGGCATCTTTTTCCCAGCCTATATGATTAGACACAAATACATTATTGGCACAGAGCTATCACGGCTTAATACATCCACAAAGCTCCCATACAATGACATCAACTTCTCAAGGAAGAACACTTTGTTGTTCACTATAATTCAAGCTTGAGAGCAAAAAGGCCCATTGTGATTTGGGTTTGGACAGTGTGCAGTGGAGCCTTCACCTATTCCCAGCTCACCTGGGCATTATGCTGGTACCAGTAACAAATCCCAGTAAGACAGCGCCTGCTGACCTGAAGTTCTGTATGATTTCCAGTAGCTAAGTGTGCTCTGGTAGCTACACACAGGAAAACATCTCCAGCATCTTAGGCTACTCTGGCTTTAGTGGATGTGAATCAATTCAGTGCCACTTCTGCATTCACAGGTGGGAAAAAAACAGCCTGAGGTTGAGCTCTTCTCTGCTGAGCTGAGAACTGGGGCATATCTTCATGGCAGAGATATAAAGCTCTTGAAGACAGGTGTTTGTAAAGCAAAAGGCTGTCAGAAAAAAAAAAAAAAGGATATGACTAAATTATAACAAGAAGCCTGTGCTCAACAGCCAGAGAATAAATGGATGATTAGTTAAAGAGCTCTAACCGTTGTGAAGAACGAGGGGGATACTCTTTGTGAGCAGAGATGAATGAAATCTGCTGCTCTCCAATTCAGCAGCACGGTTATAACAGGGCACAGACCAAATTAAACGGATGCAGCACTCACATTAGCAGCGACTCGGTTGCCGCCTTCTCAAAAGGCAGCTCCTCTACGCCTAATTCACTTCATTTGCTGTTAATTAATGGAGATGACCCCTGGTGTCTCAAGGGCTGGTTTCTCCCCGGGGACAGCGTGTTCTTGTACCACTGCTCCCATCCAAGGCTGCCATGGGACGTGATGCTGAGGGTCACCACCCAAGATGGGAAGGGTAGAAATGGGATGGAGCTTCTGCATGTGAGCTTCCTTCCTACATCCTACATCCTTATCAGGGACAACAGCTACGTTCCATCTTGCATCATGATTTGCCATCTGCAGGATGCACAGAACTGGGGGCAGTTCACCCAGTTGCACAGCTCCATCTTCAAGCAGGATCTCAGTGTCCCAAAAGTGCTCAGAGGATGCTCCTACACTCCCCGTGTCCTCAGAGTGCCAGCTCAGCAAGGACAGAGGCTTGTCACGTTGCTCATCTCACCTCAACCACTTCCAGTGCACACAGAGAAGAAGAGCAGTGACAAATACCCCCAACACATCCTGTTTCTACTTCAGATAAGTTATTGGCAAGCTTGCACAATCAAAGCCAGAGGTTCAGATTTGAAAAAGCTCAAAAAACTACAGACTGATTCACCAAAGTGAAGGTGAAATGGGGGAGGGAGGATAGAAATGCTGCCCTGTTCTGCCAGAACGCCTCCAACCTGTCCTGGAAGGCCCATTTCCACCTTGCACCATTCCCTTGTTCATTTACCCATCAAGTTCCCCATCGAAACCACTGACTGTCATCATGGCTCGTACCAAATGTCCACTGGGAAGCAAACCAAGAGCTTCAATTAGTTCCAACGCCCTCAAAGACCAGCTGTCAACATTAACTGCTGCTCCAAAACGACCCTGGTGAGCTACAAATTGTCTGGAAAAGAGAACTTCCCACCAGGAACCAGACTGGGAGTCTACCTGGCCTCCCTGACCGTCTGTGGGGAGAAGAGACAAGCAGCAAATAATCTGTAGGGGAGAAACTGTGGAGGTCCTCCAGGCAGCAAATGTGGACGACCTCCCTGCTGGCTTTTGCCAGTCCATGGCCAGTCTGTGTTTCACATCACTGACCTGGAAAAGGGAACTTTAAAGCACTTTCCAGTTCCCTAAGCCACAAGCCACTTCTGTGTGCCTCGTTACACTGCAAAACGAAGAGAAACCTTTTGAAAGGCCATAGAACTAACAAGAATTGCTCAGGAAGACAGATTCAGCTTGCAGGTTCCCAAGGAAAGGCTGAAAACATTTGAATAGAAAACTACCAGTCCAACTTTTCCTTTTGCAAAGTTTTGCCCAGACAAACAGCAGCCTTTCTCTTTCAAAAGCTGCCTTGTTTACAGGCAGAAGGGCAAAACCAAAGGTTAGCATCAGCCACCAGCTCAGCACATAGCTTTGGTCCCAGACCTGCTGAGCCATCTTCCTTCCAACCTTTATTGGGAGAACACCTTTCATGCATCCAATGCATGTCGGTGCTGATGATAAGGTGAGAAGGAGCCCTTCCCATCCTGAAACCCTCAGGGACTGCAGGGACATCACTCACCATCCAGTTCCTCCACGGAGATGTTGGCGAGCTGCTCGCTGTCGCTGCCAGCGGAGAGCGATCGGTTCAGGTAGTTGCCTTTGTACAACAAGCCAGCTGTTACATGGTGGAATGGCATCTTCTCCCTGAGCACAAGACAAAAGGGGAGAGAAAGGCTGATTTTAATGACTTCTCGTGGCTCACTCAGAGCAGTGCCATAGCCTGCCTTGGAGGAGCTGCTTCTCAGACCAACTTCTTCTGCATCCTACACCAGGGAACATGCACCAGAGCCAGGTGTGTGACTGATGGACTGCAGGTTGAATTCAGGTCTGAAGCAGGAGCTGAACAAACAGGGGGAAAAAGCAGCAGCTTCTTCTTTATGCAGGACAAGCATTAGCAGAGACAGAGCAGCAGTGCTGTAGTAAAATATGACTCCCCCATATATGCAGCTTTTAGTACACAGGTTTAGCATTTGATAATAATAATACAGTGCACAGGGGTGTATGCTGACATGCAATCATAAGGCACAGTGCATGGCTGTCAGAGCCACACATGGACCCTGCTCCGGAGCACCCAGGGCTGGGAGCAGCTCAGCTCCCACCCACAGCACACATCACAGTGTGTGCCTCCTTCCAGGCTGCAGGAGGAAAATTCCCACTCGAGCAGAGCCCGGCGAAGAACGTTTTCATTTCACAAACATGACAGCAAAGGAAAAATACTGCTCAATGGGAGACTGGAGCAGGAAAGTGTTTGCAAACTTAGCAGGTATAAACACCGCAGCCTAGCGAAGGGCAGCCATCTGCACAGACAAAAGTGGAGATTACTGTCAGCAGCACTTACACATTGATTTAGGATACAGAAGAAAGAGACGAGTTTGCCAAAGTCAATTGGAATATTAAGAAGCAGATCTGTCATCTCCTTGGCTGGTTTCAATCAGCACAGCCCATCATGGATCTATTGCATTTGGTATTGCAAATATCAATCAGAAAAGCCAGCAGAGCCACCCACCCAGCGCCACTAAGGACCTGATGTTTATAAGGCAGCTTGTCAGCTTACATCCCTGCACACCCATAGGGATGTGGCCCCATTAGAAGCCATCTCCAAGGACATGCTCACCCCACTGTGCCAGGATATCAGGATTCTCAGCCTCAAAGAGGTAAGTGCCACCTACAGCATCACTCCCCAGCCAAGATTGCCATTACAAAGATAACCTGGCTCTTCCACAGCCCTGTGTTCCCACCACAGTCAATAAAGCAAAAATATATATACCCACACCTATGGACTACCCTGTAACAAATGACGTGTTGCCTCACCGAGTTAGTAAAAGCCTTAATGGACTCACCCAGAGCCAACCAACCCTGAGACAGAGGGAAGGAAAGCCACGAAGTTCCTCTTGCGCTGCTCAGCACGTCTCCCTAGAATCTCTCTGGCAGTAATTATGTAAATAAATCCTAATCGTAATTTTAAGTATTTTTATTTGGGAGCCAGCTCCTTCAGCAGCGCATTACGAACCGTAAACAAGGTTTTCTTTTTCATTAGGCTCCTCTCTAATTTCCCAGCACTTGCCAATTAATGTGCTTCTTTCTGATGGATGCTCGCTCTGACACATCGCTCTGCACGAAGGGGTTCGTCCCCCTGTGGGATTGCACAGGGCTGGCGCTGCCCCTGGAGCTGCTCTGCACCCCATAGGCAGAGCTGGGGAGGCACTTTGCACACCCTGATCACCCCGATCACTTCCCAGCTTCTCCACACAGCATTCAGACAGGAATCGATCCGTGCTTTCTCTCCATAACCACGAGCCCAATGTAAAAGCTATTGCACTGCTTTTCAAACGCTGACCAAACTAAAGAGAGATTTAACTGGGGTTGGGGCACTGGGACCGCACCGGAGGGATGGTGCTGTACATTGTGCTGCTCTGAGGCACTACTGACATCGCTCTCACTTCTACAAGCATTAAGAAAATACATTAAAAAAACAACAATACGACAACACATCTCTCCTGAGGGCTGACGTGCTTAAAACCAGCTCCCACTTGGGGTGTAGTAATGCATTTTAATACACCAGGAGGGACCCATGATATCCCAGAGTGAGAAACCCTGGATTAATTCCACCACCGAGGTATGTTATTATTTAAAAAGTCCAGTATTATTCAACAGAAGCACTGCAGAGCTGCTGGAATTCAGCCTGCCTCCAGCCCTAAGGAGAGATGCTCAGCACCGGATCCACAGCCCCACAGCCAAGAACCCACACACGTCCTGTCCTGCAGGTGGGACCCCACTGCCACACAGCCTCATCTCCAACAGAGCCATCTCCCATCAAGCACACTGCACGCTGAAGGTAGTCCCAAAGGCATAACTGGATTTTGAAGCAACAAAATCTCCTTGAATAGTATCATAAAAGCACTGACATTTAACCCCCAAACCCTCATAGAGCCCATAAACACAGGTATGGAAATATCACCATGTGCATTGTCAAGGTTTGGCTCCCCATGCCAGGCTCAGCAGCAGGTTACAGACCCACAACACCCAGCACGGCCAGCCCTTCCCTTTCAGCACAGCCACACTGATGAGATTTACAAGAGGTTTGTAAGCAATTTCCCATCAGGAATAAAAAATAAAAGAGCTTCTCCAGCTCTGGTGATACGTTTTGTAAGGAGGCTTTCAGACCCAATTGAAAATCCACACCACCACTAAACAGGAAGGTTTAGCTTAAGCATCAGTGAATGAGATGGAATCAGGATCAATTCGTATTGATCTCGGATGTCCCTTGGCAGTTACCAATTTGGAAAAGATTTCTTGCTAACCTCTTGCCCACCTCTTTTGACGCACAGCACAGAATGATGCCCAATGGTTGATCCTGGTTTTATGACCTCAGGCACGTAACACCCATCATCACTTGCACTTCCTTCCCTTCTATAGGGGCAGCTGCCCTACAGGAAGGCAGGACCTGTAGTGTGTATCAGGCTGCCAAAAAGACACAAAGACTTTTTATGGACACGATCAGAGTTTATGAGAGGAAAAAACGCAGGCTACTAAAAAAGCTTTAAAATCTAAAGGACTTCCACGGTGGGAAGCTGAGGCTATAAAGATGCAAATTGGAAATTAAGCAAAGGTTTTTAATGGTGACGGTGATTAAGCGTTGGAACGAAGCACCAGGGCCAAGTGACACATTGCTGTCTCCCAGACAGGAGCAGATGTCTTGCTGGAAGACACGCGTTAACCAAGTGTGAGCTCCTGAGTTCTGAGCTGGAGACATGCAGGGAAATCTGATGTCCCCATCCCTGGAGGTGCCCAAGGCCATGGCTGGGCCACAGCAGGGGTTGGGACTGGATGATCTTTAAGGTCCCTTCCAAAACAACCATTGCTGACTTTACGACTTTCTCCTCCACCTCCAACTGCTATCAATGTCCCCAGGTCAGCTCTCTGAGGGTGCTTCTGTTCCCTTCCTCGCGTCCAGTTGCACTCATTTCACACGCATAAATCAGACATGAAGACATTATTAGAAGCAATTGCTGGCACCCCCAGCACGCTGAGCAAGCAGCCTATTGAGAAGACAATATACAATGGATTATTCATAACAGACCGAGTGCGTCACAGATGAGTAATTATAAACATGAAATATATCAATAATGACAATTTTTGCAGCAGCTTTAACAAAGTAACACACTACAAACAACCCGTTGGTTGCTTATGTATTATTAATGAAATGCCAAAACATTTAGGTTTTTTAATAGGACAATTAATTACTCCTAATAAATGCAGCCTATGCCAGGCCTCTTCTTTAAAGGAGGCTTTGGACATCTGCTGAGGGCTCATTTTGAACAGCACTGGCTGCTGGTTCCTACAGAAAGTTTCCTTTAAGCTATGAGAATGGGAGCCATCAACATATATAAATGAGACAGAAAGTAATTAAAGCGGCGAGGGTAATCATAACACTGCCAAAACTCTATTAAGACTCGAGGTGGATCACAGTAGAAGTTTCAAACCAAGACTCACTCCGAGCATTTCTCCACCCTGAGCACCCAGGGCTATTCGTTTGAAACCGACCACAGCACTGCTTGGCTGCTCATGGGAAGGGAGACCAAACCTGAGCACCTCATCCTCCAGGACCTCCAATCAAAGGCACCAGCTCCCACCAGAGAGCAGCTCAGCAGCCTCGAGGCAGTCTGTGCTTCCTTCCCCTTTTTGGGGCTACCGGTCTTTGGAAGATCAGAGCGAAGCTGTTCCAAGGAACTAAGCTGATGGCTTCCTGCTGGAGCGCAGGATTTGGCTCTTGGGGTGGCACGAATTACAGCATCCCTCTTTTTTATGTCAGTATTTATTTGAAGGGAATGTACAACAGAAATCCGAGGCTGGTTGTATTTTAAACCCACGAGCGCTCTGTAAACAAGCTAGACCCAGAGAGATTCGCGTCTTCCTTCTTGAAACAGAAGGAGAACCACTGAGACTGAATAATTGAAAACAGTGACGGAGACGTCATCTTCTTGTTTTCCTTGGGATTTGCTCTGGGGCTGCCCGCTCCCAGCCCCAATACCTGGCAGGAATGATCAGCTGTTGGGAACCTCATCTGCAGAACACCCAGACAGCTCCCCATGGGGACCCACTGCTGTGGAGGAGGTCACCAATAGGCAGAAAAAAAAAGAGTGCAAAGAGGGCTTTTGTCTTCAGCTGCAGTTTGTAAAAGGAGGCAGAACCGAGCGGCTGAGCTTAACAAGGGATGGAGAAACACATCCCGAAGAACACAACGCTGTGATATTTCTGGTAGCACCTTTTATCTACACAGGTGTTCACTCCCTTACAAATGAGCTGCACAAATATGCCTGGCTCTCCAAACGCCACCCCCTGGGGGCTGCAGAGAGCAATGGGGGGGGGATGGTGAAACTCCCAATACCTTCATCCTCTGAGCACCTGATGGAGCTGTGTGTGTCCCTGTCCACTGCAGGTGAGTTGGATGGATGACCTGTAAGGGTCTCTCCCAACTCCTATTCTATTCTATTCTATTCTATTCTATTCTATTCTATTCTATTCTATTCTATTCTATTCTATTCTATTCTATTCTATTCTATTCTATTCTATTCACTGGGACAGGCTGCAAGCATCAGCAGTGCTCGCCCAAGCAAAGGGCTATTTGCTTAGCTGTTTGCCCACGGCTTTGCAGGATTGGGTAACCCCCTGCTATGATCCCGGTACCTACGCAAACAGCTACAGTCCTGCAAACAGAGGAGAATGAAGAAAACCTCATTAAACCAGATCAATCCCAGAGCCTCATTAACTGCCACAGGGCTCTGCCCTACTGACCCCTTGGCAGAATCAGGCTCTGGGCTGCAGATGAGTACACACGCAAAGACAATTTGGGTTAGGAAGAAATTAAGCCAAATGGGAGCGGGATGTCAGGGGTGGCCATTCCCCCTGCTATCCTACCCAGCAAAGGATGCACCTGAGCAGCTCCCTGCCTCCTGGGCTCCCTCACGTTATTGTTTTTATGTGCATGAAGACCCCAAGGAAACTGCACACACACCCCCTCTCCCCACACACATCTCCATCACAGCTATGGGTCACAGCACAGCACCCAAACCCCTGTGCAGGGTAAAGCCCCCAGTGGTGCTGTACAGCAAAGGGAGGTCTGCGCTGCTCAGCTGGGAGCAGACACTGACAGCACACAGAGCAGACGTTACAGTTTGCTTCCAACACGCTGCAGAAATGAATATCCAGTTACAGCCCTGAGCCTCCACAGGCAGGTATTAAGCACAAGGAACAAAAGGGCACTTCCAGAGCCACCCACCAGCTTGCTGTGCATTTCCCACGCCCGACCCCTGGACATCAGGTTCAACAGACACAATCCAGGCTGCGGCTCTAATTGAACACCTTCCATCGGAGAAACGTTTCCAGCTTTTTGTGCTTTTATCAAAGCAGGTTACCTTTAATTACTGTGAAGCAGTTTGTTTCTATCGCCCTCCTTCCATGACAGCCCGAGCACTATTGCGTAATGCCCCGTGTGTTCACTTCTGTTACTTGCTTACACCTTTTACACTAAAAATACAACCAAATATCTTCCCACTCCTGCAAAGCACTGGTGGATCGACAGCTGTAGACCGCACAGAGCTGAGTCAAACTGACGTGGCGCTGCTTACAGGAGCCATCCAAATCACCTTGGTTTACCTTAGCGACCCACCTGCTTAAAACAAACGCCATTCTGCATCCCCAACACACTCCGAAAAGGCTCTGCCTGCTTCGCTTTACATCCCCTAATAGATTGCCTGCCATATTTCACGCCCAATCAATAAAGTTATATGTGCGCCGATCGGCTAAACTGATGTTTACTGGTATTGCTAATACACGTTGTTTCTCACCGGGTATTCAGCTCAGCTTACAATAACCCTGGACGATCAAACATGCTCAGCCCGATCATCTCACTATTGGTCAGACAACCATTTGGATTAGCAATTAGGTCGTTTGGAGTAAAATACAAAGCAAGGGCTTGCATTGCATGGTAACTTACAGAGGATCGCTTCCTGGAGGCTGCATGAGACGCACAGGACCTGGCACTGTGTGCACCAGGCAGGGCTGGAGAGAAAAGCCGGGACAAGCAGCCACAAAAAATGTTGTTTGCACACTCATCTATGTGGACAGATACCCACACATCACGATAGGAATAAACTGCATCAGCATAACCCTACGGCACATCATGGCCAGGTAGAAACTGCCTGATCATGAAGTCAGAGCGTGAGGACAGCGAGAGGAGGTGCAGCCAAGATGGGTAAAAGTCCTTCTCTAAATTGGTGTGGGTACAGGTGATTCCTGTATGTTTTGCTGGGTTTGGATGGTTCCTTTGCTTGTCTTTTCTGTTCTTTTCTTTCTGCCAGACTCGGTAACAAGGAGATGCTCCAAAAGTGCTTCTGCTCACCGATGCAACTCAGCAGTTTGTAGGACTGAGCCCCGCTTTGGTGCTGCCCCAGCAGGCAGGAGGTGCCCAGAGAGCACATCTCCGGAGGGACAGAGCCCTCCCAGGCACATCCCAGGGCTCAGCCACAAGTGCCACAAGGGGGGATTGATCTGCAGGTACAGTGTGTGCTCTGAGCAAATGGGCAAAGAGCTGCAATGACTCCAAAAAGTGAAAAAATGATGGAATATCCCGAATTGGAAGGGACCTGTACGGGTCATCGAGTCCAACTCCTGGCTCCACACAGGACCACCCGAAGAAAGCTCCTTGGCAGAAACAGCCACAACACCACGCACACATGCCAGCGGGGAAAGATGCAAAGACCCCCTCCATGCCCTTATCAGCCAGCTGGGATATCCCCTAGGCATAAATAGGACGGCAATGGGAGCCCTTACCTGGTCACGGCGATATCCCCAGCCACTGGCACACCTATGGCAGAGGGCTCTCATCGGGCACCGCGCAGCTGCCGGATGGCTTCAGGTCACTGAATTCCAAAGCCATAAGCAGGAAAGAAAACCAACCCAAAAACCCAACCCCAAAAGCAAACCAAACTGCCCCCAAACCCCACAGCGTGACCCGAACGATATCCCTGCAACAGTGCTCTTGTTGCAAATAAGACGAGGCGAAGGAGGGGTTTGTTACTCGCTCTGAGGCATCATATGGAGCTTAATCACAGGCAGTTACGTATATGGTGCTTTTGGCCTTCAATCAAGTGTGTCATTTCAGTGGCAGCTGCCTACGTGATGCGAGCAACCTGGGCGATCCAACGCTTTGCCAATCACAGCCTCGTGCAGCTACTGCACAGCTGAACAATGGGGAAATTCCATTTCCCACACAGCAAGGAGGACGGAGTGGTACCCAGCCAGCAGCCCTGCACCTCTCCTCCAAACAGCACAGCCCGCCTGCACTCAGCTCCCCGTCCACCACCACCACTCCTCCTGGAGCCCATCTCCATCCCAACCACCTTCAGAGCCACCCAAGCGCTGTGGAGCTCTCAGTGTGCCTGGGGGGAGCTGCTATGTGCAAACAGTGCAACTCGGTGGGTGGATAAGGTGTGAGCTGCGGGGGGGTGAGCACACAGCTCACACTCAGGACACCACAAAGCACTCAGCCTTCCTCAGCGCACCCCTTCAGGTGGGTACAGCAGGAGGTTACACTGCAAACCACGTATTAAATCCGGCAGTGGGAGTTATCTCTGCCATACGACAAGGCTGAATGCATCAAATCCAATTCTAGGAGACCAGACTCTCTTTGGGAGTCCTCCGATGGCAGTGTCAGGCGGTGCTTAGGGCTGAGTCCCCCCCTGCATATCACATGTGTTCATTGATTTTGACACTCGTTAAGATCCGACTACTCCATCGGTGGATGCTCCCTGTGTGTGCTCCGGGATCTCCGCTCTTACCTAACTGCACGGAGCAGGGCACCGCAGCGGTACCCGACTGCATCACCGCGCTGGGGAGAGGGCCTCCAAATCAGAGAGAGGGGCTGGGAAGCAGCACACCAGAACCACACCGCTCCATGGCAACTCGCGTGCCCACAGCCGGGGGGGAGAAAATCAAACCAAAGCCACCGCAACACCCGAATCACAGCGCCAAGCAGGGAGAGGATCCACCCGCAGCATCTCGCTGCCTTCGGGGTGGGATCCAACAGGTCGGTGTCACACGGAGCACAGGGTGCCCCCAGGGGGTGCACGGAACCCTCCACATCCCCATCGCTGGAGCCCCCCTGGCCCGGACTCACCTCTCCACCAGCTGGCTCCGCCGCTACAGGTTTGCTCGTCTCCTCGGCCCCCCCCCTCCAGATCGCTCCTGGCCGAGTTATGAAAAAGGGGAGGTAGGCAGGGGGGGGGGGGGGTGCGGGAGGAGGCAGAGAGCTGGGCGGTGAGGGTGGTTGGGGCGGCGGGGAAATAATATAACAAGGGAAAGAGGGAAAAGAGGGGGAAAAAATGGGGGAAAAGGGATGGAAGGGGATAAAGGAGGGGGGAAAGGGAGTGGAAGGAGGGAGAAGAGGAGGAAAATGGGAAAAGGGAAAAATGGGGGAAAGGGGGAAATAGGGGAAAGGGAAAAAGGAAAGGGGAAAAGGGAGGGGGAGGGAGAAAAAGAGTAAAAAGGGGGAAATGGGATGAGGGGGAGGAGGGGAAAGAAGGAGAGATGGGGGGAAAGGAGAAGAAGGGGAAAATAGGGAGAAAGGGTGGGAAAAGGAAAAAAGGGAGGAAATGGGGGGGAAAGGAGGGGGGGAGGAAAAAGGGGGAAAAAAGGAAAAGGGGGGAAAAGAAAAAAAGGGGGAGGAAAAAAAGAAGCGACAGGAAAGGAAAAAAAAAAAAAGACAAAAATGGGGGAAAAAAAATGGGATGTAGCGAACGATGGTGAGCGAGGCGAGGAGCGGAGGAGAGCGGGGCGGCGCGGCGGGCAGCGCTGCGGCTCAGCGCCCCATGGCCCCGCAGCCCCGAGCGCAGCGCACAGCCCCGCCGCGCCGCGCCGCGCTCCCCGGCAGCCCCCGGGCAGGGCGGCGGCACAGCGCCCGCCCGGGGCCCACCCTCCGCCGCGGCCCACCTTGCGGCAGGGCCCCCAATAACCCCTTCCTCGCCGCCGCCGCCGCCACCGAAGCCGCGCAGCCCAGGCGCCCACCCCCCGGGGGAAAGAGAGGGGCCGGGCTCCGCTCGCTCCATCCCCCCTGTTCAGCCTCCGCCTTCCGCGGGTGTCGGCCCATCGGAGGGTCCGTGGTGGTCGGCTCGGAAAGTTGGCTCCCCTCCCTGAGCTCTGCGGGTCTCTCTTTTTTTGTTGTGGTGGGTTTGGGGGGAGAGGGGCGTGCTGCTGCCTGGGCTGTGTGTGAAAAGATGGGGAGGGTGGGGAGACTCTTGCCCTGTGCTACGGTGGATGCCCCCGTCCTTGGAGGTGCTCTAGGCTGGGCTGGGTGGGCTCTGGGTACCCTGATATGATGGGAGGCGTCCCTGTCCATAGCAGTGGTTAGAAATGGATGGGCTGTAAGGTTTCTTCCAGCCCAACCATTCCTTGAAACAGCGATAGAGCCACATCCACACGTGCCCCCTGTGATGCTGTGTGTCACCCTGCGCCGCGTCCCAGCCCGTGCATCCACCCAACCCCCATCCTGATGCTGAGGAGCAGGAGCTGCACACAAACCCAGACAGCCCCAGGTCCTGACTCTTCTGCAACAGCACAACAAATGCACCTCAAAGGGCTGCTCCTCTTCTGGCGGCTGAGTATCACCTTTGGCTTAGTTGAGCTCCAGGAGACACTGCAAAGCAGCCAGAAGAGCCTTCCCATCCTGCCCTCACCTGCAGGCGCTCACCTGGCTCTCTGCTCCCATCTCTGGATGCACCAGAAGCCCATGTGTGCACCCTTTGGATCTCTGCCTGATATCAACAAGTCCACAGGAATGCAGTGCCAGAGGAAGGCAGACACCGGTGGGGTACAATTCAGCTCGAGGCAGCTTGAGCCAAATCCATGGAGATGGGGGGTTAGCTGCCAGCTGAAGGGTCTCCAGTGGAAACCAAACACTCAGAACTGCCTTTGCTGGGAGCAGAAACAGCAACACTCCTGCAGCCACAGCAGCACTGAACCCGAGGGCCAGCAGGACAAGCACCAGCTCGAAGGCATCTCACATCACCACCTCCTTCCTTTCACTCATGATGTTTCCCATTTGGGTTGTTGCCATCGGAAGGAACATAAGCACCATCCCATGAAGTGTGAGCATTGGGCTTGTTGCTGTGGGTGCTCTCTGTGCCAACGAGATCCCCCACCTCCATCAGTGCTCAACCCCTCGTGCTCTGGCAGCCGCTGTGCACCAGCACAGGACTCCTGCATCCCAGTCGCAGAATGTGCCATTGGGGTGTGACCTGGATGATCACCCTCCATGCACCATTTTCCCTTCTCATTTTCTGCTGATCCACAAATGTGCTGAGCTCCAGACAGGCTGCTTACGTGCGTGAAGCGGGGGGCAAAGCCCCTCATTATTCCCTGCCTTCAGCTAATTTCCTTCTCTGCAGCTCTGGAAGACATTAGCCAAAAAGGTTCCAAACTTCACAGCTGAGCACAGTAGCTGGAAAATCCATCAGGGTTCTGTATTTATTATTAAAAATTGTTAAAGGACCACGCTCTCATTAAACCCCAAACATACCCAGAATATCTCCAGACGTGGCTCTGTGCAAATAGGACCAGCCTCCAGCCCTGTTATGGTTTTCCTTTGGGAAAACACAGAGCAGACCATGCCAGACCCCATTGTAGGAACGCATCCTCTGGAGCCATGGGGTGGTGCTCTATCTGGAAGGGAATGGCTGTGCTGCACTCTTGGAAACACGACAGATAATATAGTATTGTGTAGATCATAGAATCACAGAATGGCCTGGGTTGAAAAGGCCCACAATCACCATCCAGTCCCAACCCCCACAATCACCATCCAGTCACCAACCAGCAGCCCAGGCTGCCCAGAGCCACATCCAGCCTGGCCTTGAATGCCTGCAGGGATGGGGCATCCACAGCCTCCTTGGGCAACCTGTTCCAGTGCATCACCACCCTCTGCATGACATATCATATAATAACATACAAGATATTATATACTATACTAGGGACAAAGCAATGTGCTAAAGAACCAGACAGGGAGGGCAGGTGGGTGCCAGGGACCAGCATGGGGACCGGTGCTTCTCATCCCCACAAGCCTTGAGCCATCACCCTACTGACTGTAGGTGGGCACCTCCCAGCTCACAATGAGATACTCAGCACAGCCATGGCCACCATAGGACTTTGGTTTCAGTTTGGGTTCCTTATTTGAGATCAAGGGAAGCGGTAGGTGAGCGCAGAGCATGCACTGTTCACATTTGGCTGCTCCCTGAAGAGGGTTTGAGAGCACGGCGCGCTCTGTCGGCTCTCACAAGTGGGATCCATTTCTCACCTTTCAGCCTAATTTTTTGTATTGCTTAATTTCAGCCCATTATTTCTGATTAAACGCTTTGTGGGAGGCGCACAATTGCTCCCCAGCCTGGATTTTCATGTTTTAATGATGGTTAATTATCCCAGGAGAAACTTGTATTTTTACTTTCCATTCGCGGTGCTTGTGCCCAGGGTGGTTTATTCTGAAGTTTAATTAGTGCATTTCAGAACTAGGCATCTCCATTAAGTCATTGCCGGGTGAGGATTTATAAGGCGTGCAGCCTCGGTGCACCTGCTGAAACACGCAATGAATTCAGTTTGAACTGGCATGCGCTGAGCAATGGGACATTTGCAGTTGGGATATGCCAACCAAACATTCCCATGGGCTTGGGAAAGGGGGACTGCAATTCCCCTGTGATGGGCTGATAGAACCATAGAATGGGTCGGAAGGAAGCTCAGTGCCCATCCAGTCCAACCCCTGCCATGGGCTGGGTGCCCCCCAGCTGAGCCTGCCCAGGACCCAGCCATGGCCTGGGGTACATCCAGGGATGGGGCTCCCACAGACCTGGGCTGCAGTGCTGGGGCATCACTGCCTCTGGGCGAAAAATTTCCTCCTCACATCCGACCTAGATCTCCTCTCTTTTGGTTAAAAGCCATTCCTCCTCGTCCTGTCACTATCAGACCATGTGAAAAGTCAGCCCTCCTGTTGCAGAGGAGGAGGATGGCTATAAGCACGGGTGCTGATGGTGGAAGGGCAGCCCAGAGCCATCTCGAGCAGAGTGAAGACACTGCATACACTGACAGCAGCCCTGCACTCTGGCAGAGCCACATCTCCAGCCCCACCATCTGCTTGCATCCAAGGCTCCATTTCAGCCTATTAGGGAGATTGAGGCTGGCTGCAAACATCAGATGTAGGCATAGGTTTGGCACGCATCCATCCCTCTCCTGCTGTCTCAAAACGCCAAGATTTTTGATTTGAGCTGATCTGCAAAGGCTAAGAAAGCATCAGTTTTGCAGCACCAAAGCAACGTCACAAAAAGAGACCTTTGGGGAAGAAAAAAGACAACATACCAAAAAAAACAAGGAGCCAAGAACTCCTTTTCATCCCATTATCTCAACCAACTGAAGCTATGGGCAAATATAATGACACCTATCAAGATCTGCCCAAGAGTGCAAACACCAGCAGCTGAGCAAGGCAAGGAGCTCTGGATCCCAAACCCACAGCCTTGCCCACAGGTGGGAGCAAAGCGCCTCCTGTCCGTGCCATAGAGCTTCCTGCTCACACACTGCTTATTTACACAGAGAGCTCTCTGGCACAGGGCACGAAGGAAATGTGTAATGAGGGCTTCAAGCCCTTCGCCATCCCACAACAATAGGATGGCTGTGCCAGCACCACGAGTGCACAGCCTCAGCCCCAATGAGTTTTGGTGGGGAGGGGGGGGGGGGGGAGCTTTGTGTTTTGTTTTGCTCTTCGAAAGATAGCCCTGTAATTTAGTGACTCATGCGTTCTACATCCTTTGTTGCTTTTCGTTTTCAACATCTTTAAGCTGTTTGTGGAGAAGGCGCTTATTTTTAGACTTCCCATCAGCGAGGGGTGGTTTGGGGGGGAAAAGCTCCATTGAGATTTTTCTATCTGGGGTGCTAACGGGCAAATGGGAAGACAAGTTGTTGTTGTTTGTTTTTTTCCTTTTCTTTCCTTCATTTCTCACTCAGGAATGGGCAGTGATTTGGGGGCACACCAAGGTCTGGGCTGGTGCAAGGAGGAGAAGGTGGTCACGAGTGAAAGCAGACACGTGTGGGGCTCAAATAGTCGATGTGGGCTCTGGGAACACTCATCCTCCCCCCTCCCTCTTCATCCAACCTGAGCATCTCCTGCCGTGCCCTCTGTAGGGTGAAGGAGAGAACATCCCAGCCCAGCAATACCCCACATCGCTCAGCCCTGGGGAAACAACCCACAGACTCTTTGCTTTGTGCTGTGGAGATATATGGGTCTCACCACCCTGGGGCAGGCAGTGGGGCAGATGAGCCCCCATCCCCCTGGTACCCACAGGTGCCACCCCCCATCCCAGGGACTGCAGTGGCTCTTTGGAGCGTTTTCATTTGTAACATTTGTAATATAGCTGAAAGCTGCAGCCCTAATGGATGGCTGGAAGTGATCCAGGCACTCCGGCTGTCACCTCGCCCCATGTCACACCCAGGTTCTGTTCCACAGTCTCCAAGCAGCATAAGGCAGCACAGCAGGTCTGTGTCCCAGCTATAGACCTATGTCACCACCCAGCTCATCATTCTGGGGACACGCAACCCAAACCAGCACAGCCACGTACCCACGCTGAGCTGTCAGCTCTAGCTTCACTTTAAGGCTCAGCATCCTCTGGAGGAACTGCCACCACCAGCCCATCTCACATTTCCATACAACACACCACACATGCAAGATCAGCCTTTGCCATATCACGGGTCCTTGCAGAACAGCACAGTGACACTTTGCTCCAGCTCTGATGTCCATTGGTTGGGAAGAGCATCTCTAAGAGGAACCTGCTCATGGACCGGGCTCTCTCACAGCAGGAGTGAGGCAGAAGGAAAAATGCATTTGAGCTGCAGGGTGGGCAGTGTCAGTAGGGTTCATTTGTTCTATTATTTATCATGCCATATGCCCCAGCACTCCGTCCACAGATCTGAGCCATCAGCTGTGAACACCTGTCAGGGAGTTAAGTCATATTCCAGTTTCTGGGTAGAATAACTGGAGACGATAAGGCTGATTGAATCAGCAAGTGCTCAATGCTGGAAGTACAATGGCTTGGAAAAAAAAAAAATACTTATTTTGTCAATTAAAAGCTTTTGGCATTAAACCAGAAAAGGAAAAAAAGAGAGAGAGAAGAAATACAAACCATCCCCCAAAGCCCCCAAAAGCAGCCCTCATTAGTGGCTGTACTGCAGTATGGGAGGATGGCAGGTAGGAGGTGAATGGGTGGCGGAAAGGAGATAACAGGACGTCGTGTCCTCCTGCTTGTCCACCAGAGACAGAAATTCCCATTTAGAAAAATCCAATACGAAACGTAATTGTCTCCTAACTGCTGCATCCACTGCGTTTTGTTTCTCCAAGGGAGAAAAAAAATAAATGATGAGTGACTTTGAAGTCCTCCAATGCCATCAAGAACATTTTTTCCCAAAGTATCTCAAAAGCAGCGAAAAATAAGAAAAAGAATTAATGACTGCTAACAGCCGAAACAGATGGTCTGCTGCGAATCCCCACAGCCTCCCGCAGCCGTGAGTCAAGCCATTTTTCAACGTGGTGAAGAAGGAAATAACAATAATACCCCAAAAAAATAAATCCAATTTCCAAGATGACCGCGTGTCCAAAAACCCCATTGGACTTCCCAGCTGAGAGGCGACCAACGCGGAGGTTTGGCCGGGTCAGACGTTCCATGGGCTTAACCCGGAGTCACGTGCATGGGTTTGGACACAGTTGCTTCCACCACGAGATGCGGGATGAGATTTTACTCCAAGATTTCAGCTCGTTAAGCTGCTGGATCACATGCACCCAACGCTCAACCCTGCATCCCTCCCAGCCACCACCTCAACCATCCAAGACAAGAAAACCACTTGCCAGGTGGGAAGCTCCGGTTGCCGACTCCTCTGCTGCGGCTCCTCCTCATCCCCCTGGTTGCTGTCATGCTGGGGCTGCCCCTCTCCATGCTCTTCGATCAGCCCCATCAGGCAGACGTGGCCGCAGGTCCTGCGGAGCACATGAGCTCATCATGGGCGCAGCGCAGCCGGCAGAGCGACTCTGTAAGGAGTTGACAGAAACTTACTGCACACACTGTACCAGTTTATCATTTATTTAAGCTTGATCTTTCAATAATTCATGCCAGCCTTTCGCTGTAGAGTGGGACAACAATGGCAGGAGCGCAGCAACGCAGGCAGGGAATAACCACATCTGGAACAGATGTTCAGTTCTAAATTAAAGCTGGTTTTGCAGAGAACGTTCAATGCCATGGGAATAGCAGGCTCTGGGACACAGCCCTACTCCTTCCAGGGGGCAGCAGCGATTTGCTCAGATGTTTTGCAACGTGCAGTTAGGATGGAGTGGATGCAAAACCCAGGGCTGGCTCCAGCTGCACCAAAACCTGCACCGCACCACTCAGCTTCTCCTGCCCGTTGCACACACTGTGTTCTGCAGCATGGCCACGTGAAAGGCTTCTGCAGAGAATATCACCTACTGCTGCGGGCAAAATTTGGCTCCTTCCCTTCTGCACCCAAGGGTGCACCAACAGAACATCCCCCCACCTACACCCACAGCTTGGCTGGGCACCAGCTCCCAGTCAGGCATCACCCCACAGCTCCAACAAACCTGCATCAGGCTGGGGACACCTCTGAACAAAGTGCTTTATTCCTTCCCTTGTGCCAGCCCTAGCGCTCAGGGGGATGTCCCAAACTGCTCCATGTGGCCCTCTTTATCCTTCCCCAGGTCACACCCCTGACAGCCGTGCACCCATCACTGCACTGAGCATCCCCTCTCCATGCCAGCCCCTGTCCATCTACTGCTGGCCCTGCTTGCCTCCTAACACAGTTTTTAAGTGCTTTGAAGAAAGAACTGACTTGCCATTTTGTCTCACACACTTGAGGCATGACCCGAGATCAGACCTCCACCATGTGTCATTACTGTACCACTACAGCACTGTTGCTGCCAACTCAGAGGTTCTGCCTGGCCTCTGGTTTCAGTCCTTATATTTTTTGGACAACCTCCCTTATCTCCGTGCTTCACAGCACCCACCCCATGATAGCTGGGCTCTTCTCTGTGCAGGTTTACAGTTTTCAAAGCATCTTGCTCTCATTCTTAAACACAAATCCTGCCCTCGCCCCATTGGCCAACCACTTAACACCAGAAAGAAAGAGGTTTTTTTTTCCCTAGATAATGGCTGATCTTGCAGATTGGTCGGAAAATGAAATAAGCAATGACACTAAAGGCCATTAATCAGTAACGAGCAGTGAATAATAGAGTGCAAAGCTATCAGCTGCTCCGAAGGATGAGCCGCAGGGACCACTGGGGAAATAACGAAACCATTCCGAACTGCATCTCCTGCTCTCTGCATCTTGCTTCTCCCTTCCTTAAAGTGCACTTGTAGTTGTCATGACGGTGGGTGGATAACAGGGAACGCTATGTCAGGCCTCAGAAATAAATGTCTGAGCAGCATCACCTCTCACAGAGAGGAGCCCTTGGGTCATAGGCAGGAGCGCAGCCGCCACTGTTAGCGCTGTGGCTGATTTAGTGGCCTCGCCGTGTATCTACACCTACATAAATGCGGTCCCCTTGGGGCCAATGTCTCCAATCCACATTTATAAATTGCTCTCCTGAGGGACCTCTCAGCGCTGTTACACAGAGCTGGTGACAGCTTCGCTCCGTCTTAATGGAAGGCACCAGGAGGCACAAAGCAGGAATCCCAGGGAAGGAGCCAGCAGCCAGTTGTGTGAGTAAAGGATAACACACAAAAAAGAGAGAAAAAACCTGATGATTTCACCCCTTCTGGCTCATGTTGGGTCCTCCAGAATTAAGGAAATGCCAGCACATTGGAGCAAGCCCCGTGGCAAATCAGTAGGATGCAACTGGAACGTGTCGAGAGTCAATGGGAAATAACTAGGAGCAAGAGGAACAAATGGTAGCAGAGGATTTTCCAAGCAAAACGCTTAAGAAAACAGTTTGCTCGGCACGTGGTGCTGCCCTGGGATGTGAGCTGGACAAGCAATGGGAGCTTCATCCTTCAGGAGAAAGTCTTCTGCATCTTTGGGCAGCTGATGGACTAGAGATGCTCAGGGCCCCTCCCAGGCTAAAGTTCCCATAAAATGTTAAGATTTCTTAAACCAACACATAGAGGAAGAAAAAAGGGGAAGAAAAAGAGGCAAAACCCTTTTAAATCCCTTGCACAGAACACATCCTCTACATTTGCCTTACGCCCATCTCCCAGTGCCCAGATGAGGGCACAGTATGGAAAAGCCTCCCCTTGGTTAGAGCTGTGTCAATGAAGTGGTTAAGCAGTAAAGTGCCTGCAGCCCAGCCCCGCTGGCTGGCCAAGCACTGCGGTGCTGCTGGCTCCAGCTTCACTCTCTTCTTTTGCTTTTCACTCTCTCGTGCCAAGCGTAAGGATCTGGCCTGCTCCACAGCCTACCTTGCCAACACAATTGTGGTGACTCACTCAACAGCTCTTCATCACAGCACATTCTTTCAATGGGACTTCATTTTGGATGGCACCCTCTTCAAAATCTGATGGTGTGGAGAAAGGCAAGGAAGGCATAACTATGCATGGTGAAGAGGTGGGGGGCAGCAGGGTTGAGTCACAACTGGGGGCTGATCCTCACTTTTATTTTTACCTCTAGCAGTAGATAGCCACATTTACAAACAAGAAAGCAGGCCCAGCTCAAAGGAAAAAGAAGGTCCTCATATCACTCCTTCCATCAGGCTGACACCTCTTCATCCTGGGGAATTTAACATCTGTTACATAACTCAGAGAACATGTGGTTATTTTCCAGGCTTATTAATAGCTCAGAACCTAAGACTGAAAATGAAAATCATCAGCAGCTGCTCCAGACTTCACCTCTTGGCAAAGGAGGTGAGAGCAGGTACAAGGGCTGGCTGTGGGTCAGGGCTTGCCTTCATTCCGAGGCTCCTCATTACAAGCCATAAAGGACAGAGTTTGGATGGCAGCTCTGCTGCTGGGACATCTGAATCTCTAGACTTTTCTCACATCTTACGTTTCTCTCCAGTAAAGGCACATCCCATGAGAGGAGGCAGAGAAGAGGTTCACAACTATAAGAGTGGACTGGAAGAGTGAATATGCAAGGGAGATGCTGTTTTACTGTCCCTCACGTAGATAAAGCATTTTTATTCATCAGGATTTCAATAGCATTCAAGACCATTCAATAGCATTCAAGGGGTTTACAGAATCCAAGAGCTCCTTTCAGATGGTGCAGAGATGGCTCCAGGCAGCACAGCCCACCTTCTGACTCACCACTGGATCATTGGAACTGGCATGTATGCCTCACCCTAGGGACTGCATGTCACAGCCTTTATGTGGTCAGGAACCACAAGGCATCTAACATGCCCCAGGAGATGTGGGGTCACAGATGAGGCTCCTTCTGCAGCCCGCAGCTGGGTTTGCAGCTGATTCAGCCATCTCCAGCAGAACTTGCTGGCTTCTTCGCTCCCAGCCCAGAGCTGTGGGTTACCAAGCTCCTCAGTCCAGGCCCTAGAGAAATTCCCATGGAGACTTCAATGACCCAGCGCAAAAAATAATAATAATGAATCAAGTGAACCACTTCTCTCAGTCTGAATTCAGTGAATTCATCAGAGGATCCAAAACATTTTCAGACCAAAACAGAAGATACCATCTCAGTAAAGACCTATCGGCTTTGCCTTAACATAGCTAAGACTTTTTCCCCTCCTCCCTATAACTCTTCCCTCTCCATCCAGCTGAAAGTTCACTCACTCTTACTTTCATGAGCAGCACATTGTACTTTTCCCATGCTAATCTCACCACACGGATCAGAAACAGACCCTTCTTCTTTCTTCCTCTGCACCTGGGTTGGTCCTGAAAGCTCTCCTGGGAAGGGAGATTCCCCATGGAGTTTCAGGGCTGGAAGAAATCACTGTCTGCATGAGAACAGCAACAACAGCCACAGGACAATTACACTGCAGCAGGAGTCTGCAGGGAGGGGAGAGGCTGCTCTTGCTATGGTCTGCCTGACATCAGCCTGACATCACCATCTGGCAGTAGTTTCCACAGCAATGCATCTTGAAATGGGTGCAAAATGTTGCCCAGGGAGATCAGCCTGGTAAAGCCTCTTGAAAAGATTCTCTACAATCCAGAGGTGGTGGGTTTGCTGGCATGGGATCTTCCATCCCAACTGTTCCTTTCCACCTTTGTACCTTAAGCTGCAGGGCAGCAACTGTAGGGCCGGTTGGGTGCATCTCAGCTGATGAAGCATAAACAGGGAGTCACAGGGAAGCAGGGAAGGATACGCTGAGAACTTCAAAGCTCTTGAAGATTTAGAAAAGTCTAATTATAACTGTTAGCCAACAATGAATTTTGTGCATTATTCACAGCCTTTAGGAAAAGCAACTGGCGATGTCAGAAAAATTGTAAGCCGAGGATTTGGAGTAAATGACCTCCTGTTCTTATTGTGCATTTGCCACATACTGGAAGAAAAACAGGAAAGAGCCTTGCCAAGGTGTGGGGAGCAGAAAGGGAAGGAAAAAAGACCCAACAAAAAACGAATAGGATTTCGTTGGCAGAATTAAGACTTACAAATTATCACTGCTCCCTTTCTCCCTGCTTCTGTAATGTAATTGCTGTCTGCTAAGGCTAATTCACTAGAGATGCTTCTGCCGTGGAGGTGGAAGCAGCAGCTCATGGCTCTGCACAGAGCAGGTGGCTCCTCAACCATCCAACCAGGACTGCAGGCAGCAGCACGAGAGCCAAAAAGAAACAGAGTTTAGGTCAAGATCTAGCAGGGCTGGACGTGAGCAAAGCTTCAATAGATATTTATTAGCATGGCAAGGCTGGATGGCCAGAGATATAAATATAGAATGGCAAACAGTTATTTTGAACTCGGTCACTATCAACCAATTGCACAAATCAAGACCTTGGCATATAGGAGATGTCCAGGCTTAATTGGATAGCACTCAGTAGTTATTCTAGCACACAAATACACTCATCCATCTAACTAATGATGCTGCTCCAATCGCATTTTTACAGATTACTCCTGATATCCATAACTTCCAGTTATGGCCACAAAGCCACACTCAACCCTAACCCACACCGCTACTATCTATCTATACAGGAATCAGCTTAGCAGGAGGTACGCAGTGATGGAAAGTCTGCTCATTCATTACGGATGAGGTTGGATAAGAAGGCAAGAAACAGAGATAAATAATCTGTTTTCATAACGGAAGAAGCATCCAATGGCAATCCCAAAGAAACCTGTCTGATAGATCTACTCATATACTAATAAACGATCTGGGGATTGGGAGAGTATGAGGACAACAAAATACATCAGCGATGCAAAATTGATCGGGATAATCGAAGCCAGAACTGGTTGTAGCAGTTAAAAAAAAAGCTCACAGAACTCAGTGTCTGAGAAATAAAATAACAGCTGAATTTCTGTGCCAGACAGTGCAAAATAATGCGCGTGGAAAAAAACAGCCCATAGTCTCCCTACAAAATGGTAAACCATCAACTCGTCATTACCACTTATGAAGGAGCTACTGGAAGGAATATGGATGGTCCCCTGAAAACATTAACTCAAAACTCAACATGTTGGATAATGTGAGGGAAAGAAATAGAGGACAAAATGGAAACTGTGCTGTTATCTGAATCATTGTGCACCTACAAGATGAATACATTTCTGCTCAGTGCATCCTAGAAAGGAAATAGCAGAGCGAGAAAGGCTGAGAGGAAGGAAGTGAAGCCGAACAAAGACAGAGAACAACTTCTATGCAAAAATAGACTATCAGAGTAGGACCCTTCAATCTGGCAAAGCGGTGGTTGAAAGGATGTAGGAGACTCTCAACAAATCAGGATTGTATTACACCCTCATCAACGTGGGGAAGGTCAACAGGGGCAGACCAAGGAGGTATCCAATGAAACTAACAAGAGAAGATTTTAAAGAATGCAAAGGAAGTATTTTTGCAAGGAGTGTACAATTAAGATGTCGAATTTCTGCCGGAAGACTCGATGGTGCTCAAAGGCAGAAATAGGTTCAAGGAGGAACTGAATAATTCACTGAAAATGAGACAGGCATAGCCCCCAGCTCAGGGAGCGTCTGTGAGTGATCAATGGAAGCTGCAAGAGAAGGTATATGCTGCACTTGCACTCTTCCAGGATAATAGGAGAAATGGGAATCTGTTCTCACTGTATTATACAGTATCTATATTGAGGCATGGAACTCCCACACCATTGCCCTGGGACCGTTTGGGGTTTTTTTTTCTGCTGACATAGAGGGAAACGTTTCCTCCTGTAGCTGCTGGACACTGAGAGCAGAAGTCATTCTCCATCAGACTTCAGAAATTTTGTATGGATCACATTTTTGACATGAAGTGTTCAACTAATAGTCAAGAAAAAGCCTAGTGAGTCATCAAATGCGACCCTATGCTTTGCACAGAGCAGGTTCTTTTCATAATTCACGCTATTAAGCCCAGCTAATCTGTCATTTAATATCCTCTGTGGTGGATCTAACTTAAGCACATTATAACATAATATATATATATCTCTTATTCTCAGGGACTTCCAAGGGTTTGTCTTCAACAAACTGCACTGCAAGGATGAGTCTTCTGCCTTGTCACATACTTTGGTAGCACTGTTGTCACTGATCTGCATTCCCAGTACAACCAGCTGCCCCTGGCAGACACAAATAGCAGAGAGATTTGGGTGACCTGGAGGACACCCACATTGCTCCCAAGCACCACGATGCCTCCTTGTTTGTGGATATGCATCAACATCACAGCGTTCTGCTTGGGACTTTCTCATCAGGACACACATGGTTAGCAAAGCTCATCCATAGCCATGGTTTCTGACAAGCTGCAGCTGATCCTGCCTCACCTCCAAGCAGTTTGGGAGGTCCACCATAGGCCCAAAACAGCATCTGATGGGTTTTTAACAGCAGATATGGGGCAAGAGCAGAGTGAGTATCACAAGGGGTTAGCAGGGCTTTTCAAGGCTGCCTGATGCCTCTGGCTGCTCCCAGCCCGGACAGAGCCGTAATTGTTTTCTCGAGCATTAAATGAGACCTAAGGTGCATTCCCTGTCATCTTTTGTGCCACAGATGATATAAGCTTGTATCGCTGCATCATGAAACCCCTGTCTGAAGTCACACAGTTCAGCTAGGCCATAAAGAGCAGTGACAGTAGTGTCCACAATCTGTCTTATTCTTGTACCCCAGAGAAAACCGTGTCTCTCATAAACGACATTTCATGAGGAAATAAAATATTTATCAAACTTCCCGATGACAGCACTGTATGATTTTGTTCCTTCAATCAGCAGGTCACAGCACAAGAGCACATTCAGTCCGTGGTCCAATCTGATGGAGAAAAGAATCAATCTACTCTTTCAACTTGCTTGCCAAGGGGGAGGATTTTCTAAAACATCTCAATCTTCTTCCCACTCCCCATGGCCATTGGAAACTAACCCCCAGGGCTGGGCTGCACCAGCTGGGAGCAATGGCTCTCCTGCCTGTTTGTGACACCCATCATGGCATGACGGACCTTCTTGCCCATCAGGACCATGATTTTGTATGGACCTGTGTACAGCGCCATGGGGTGATGTCATGCAACCAAAGCTTCCCAGCGCAGTCACAACTCATGTATTATAGCCCATTAATGTGTACTAGCTCAGGTCCCCACGAGCAACTTCATCTCCACCACCAGCCCTTTGGCCACTGCAGAACTCCAGCCCTTCCCAGAGCCAGCAGTTGACTCATCCTCATCCAACACGCTCCTGGGCATGGCTGCAAATCTGGAGTCACTCCTGGGTGGCTGTGATGTCACACACTGCATGAGCAGGAAGCATCCTTAGGGCAGGTGGACCTGGGTTCTCCTCCATGAGAGTGCTGCTCGTAGCACAACACACTTTCTCCTTCTCAATCCCCAGAAAACCTTTATTCTTCTCAAGTTAACCCTCTCCTATCTTCATTGACTCATTTACCAAAGTGAATTTGCAAGGGAGCAAAAGGAAAAATACATCCCTGTTTAATTTACGGTTCTTCATACGCCAGACCATTCCTGACATTACTCTTGCAACAGATCCTCCAAGGGAAACTCCTGTAAAACCACCCAGGGGCATTCTGCCAGCTTCCAACAAAGCATGTAAAACTCCTAAGACTCCATTAATCCACCCTGAAATAGGAGCCAGACTTCCAGAGCATTTGGGCAATTCTCAATCTGAAGTCAATGCTTTGGTGAAAGCCAGGAATAATTCAGGGTCATTCCATTCCTGAGCAAACCAGGTCTCAGCATGAAAGGATTTAAAGGGTGAAACCTCTATCAAGTCAGGCAACATCTATACGTGACTACCGGAAACCTGCTTTCAAGGATCCTCCCCCAAGGGCTTCTGATGCAATTTGGCTTGACTTTATGTAATGGTCAGCCTCTGGTAGACAATTGATTTCCAGCAGTATCTGGGTGGCTGTGGAAAACAAGCTGTACATTGTCTGTGCAGCCTCTTACCTCCCTCCATTAAAACACAGGTTTTAGCTCATACATTAGAAGTAGCTTACATTCAAAGATAAGGGAAGAAAAAAGAAGTATCAGAATCCTGAAGGAAAAAAAAGCAAAAAAGGATGAAAACAATCAAAGAAGAAAACACAGCAGCAGATGGTGGATGAGCTGCCCTCAAAGGCCACCTGAATCCAGCTCAGCCGCCGATGATCGGTGCTGATAACCCTGCATGTGGATTACAGCGATGTTTATACCTGGAGCACGCTGCTCAATAACTGCGTGGTTTCATTCACACGATACATTTTTACCATCTGAGACCTCTGTGGAATGTTACGACTACGTTTAATTTATCATACTAATTCAATCTGTAATATCCTGCCAGAGACATAGAATGGGGTTGACACACGTCCCTTGTTCAGAATAGAAGAATGTATTAGCGTCTAGCAGCTAGAAAGAGCAAATTCAGGCTTTATCTCAGTCAGATCCATTTTGGAACCTTCCTGCTCCAGAAACCCTGCTCTTTTTCTTTTGTTTAAAGGTGGTTGGCAAAGAGAAAGCCAAAATGAGAACTGTGTCTTTTGTGTGTCTGCTCTTTCCGGTGTATGGAGCAGAGGAAGTGGGAAAGGTTATTACCTACAATAGGAAAAGAATTACTTTTCTGCTCTTTCCTCAGAAATTCAGGTCTTGCTTGTAGAAGGAAAGCCCTGAATGGATGGAGATTGACAAGCAGAGCAAATTGCCTTTCAGGACTTTATGAAGCTCTGGTCTACATGCCCACTCAGACTGGTCTCTCATGTTACCAAGGGACCTGGTGGAAGCTCAGAGAGAGGAACAAGCTCTGGGATTACAGAACACTTATTGCCCCTTCACGTTTGCAGAATGCAGACAGAACACCAAACATGCCAGGGGTTGGCCAGGTTCAAGTTCCAACCCACTACAGCCCCCAAGCATCAAGAGGGAGAGACCAGCTCAGTGCTCTCCATCACCCATCACCAAAGAAAACAAAGAAAAGTGGGAAAAAAGGACCTTTTCATCACCATAAAGAAGAGCCCAAGATCATTTTTCTCAGCTTGGAAAAGAAAACCTTATGCAGGTCACCTTTAATTTGAGTGATGCCAGGTGAGCTCTTCTCTGCTTGCGTCTATCTGCCAATCCCTCTAATTCCTTTTGTCATCGTGGTTCAAGTGCGTTATTGAAACGCACAATGCAGAGTTTAATTATGGAGAACAATGAGCTGGATTACACCAACTGCTGATCTCAAAAATAGCTTTTTCCCCCCCTCCCTCTTTTAATCACAGTGCTCACAGAATTAGAATGGGAATCCCAAACCCAACAGCCCTATCCTATTGCAGAGCAATGGTCCTGTGCTCTTGTCCATATCATCAAGCCATAGAATGGTTGGGTTGGAAAGGATCTCAAAGTCCATCCAGTTCCAACCCCTCCTGTGGGCTGGGTGCCCCCCAGCTCAGGTTGCCCAGGGCCCACCCATAGCCTGGGGCACCTCCGGGGATGGGGCACCCACAGACCTGGGCAGCAGTGCCGGGGCCTCACTGAAGGAGAAAGATTCTGGCCATGGCATCAGAGTTGACTCAGTTGGGAGCCATTCCTCACGGGCTCAGCTCAGCAGCTCCTCCCTCCCTGCCCATTTTAAAGGGGTTCCTCTTGGTGAGGGTTTGCTGGCACCGGCAGCACCAGCACCAGGCTCCATACTTGGTGGAGACGTTAAGGTCTGGGCCTGGGAACCAACATCCCATGCCAGGACACATTCCCTGAGAGTCAGCAAAACTTTTCAGCCCTTCATTTCATCCTATTATTTCTGCTGATGGCACTATAAATAATTACTCCCCACCCTCCGCGTGCTCACAAGGCTTGAGTCACTTTGCTGAACCAAGACGGATGTTTTGCTCTCTCAGTTTCTGCCTGCTTCTATTTCTGGTGGCTCTCACATCTCACCCGCTGGCTGTCCTGGTGTGCAATGGCACGTGGCAGGGGACACATTCCCATTGCTGCCCCTTGCCAGGGGACTCTGCCCACCACTGCTGGACCTACCTGCAGCCACCAATGGGTTTTCAAGGTGGTTTCTTGGGCACATTTGCTCACAGCCTCACTCGGATCCCAGACCAAACACAGAACTAAGGGCACTTTCAGGGTTCCTTGCCAGGTCCCTGGAGTGGAACAAGGCAGCTATTATCCTGCACCGAGTTCCATCGCCGCGTCACCCAGAGCCTCAAACAGTTCAACCACCACCTGCACACATCTCAACAACAACACAAGAGCCACCACTGGGAGGAACCCAGACAAGAAAAGCAACAACCACATAACCCTGGGCACGCAGCGCTTGTTCTCCCCCCCAGCCCTGCACCCCCGTGAGTTCATTGCAGAGCCCAAGCTGAGGGTTTCTCTCTCCCCAGCAGCTTTGCTTCCGCTCACCAGCAGCATCTCCTCCTCTCTACTTCCGAACTCATTGCTGCATCCAACACACCCGACCCCTCCAAGGTGCACTTGCTCAGCTGTTGGGATGCTGACACACACAGCTTCACTGCCCTCAGAAGCTTCCCCATCCCAGTCCTCTCTCGCTGAGAGCAATTCATACTGGTGATACAAATCACACTTCTCTGCCCCACCGGAGAGCCCCCGAATTCCCAGGTGCTGTAAGACACGCTGAGTTCACAGCATCTCCCCCGCAAGCCCTCTGCAATGGCAGCAAGCTGGAGTTGATGCTGGTGGATTAATGGGAGGACTCTTTTTTGCTGTGCTAACATCTCAACATGCCATACACAAACAGCTTGTCCCTGATTTACGGGGAGCGGTGGCCACCATCTAGCACTGCTGAAGGAGATTAGTGGCTGCTTTTCCAACCTTATTTCAAGCCTCGAGGAGGTTTGCTATTCGTCAGAAGTGTTCCTAAGCTCAGCCAGGCACCAAGATGAATGTTTTCTTGGCAGAGCTTCTGCTCCCATTGGAAGGGTGAGGACCCTCACCCACATGGGACCCACCTGCAAGGAGGAGAACCAGTCTGAGGGTCCCAAACATGAGCTTGCACCAGAGATACATAACATAAAGAAATGGCTCTGGAGCATGGAAATATAAATGAAGAGATCGCTCAGGTAGGAGCAGAAGGGGGAGAGAAAAATCGATTGGGGAACGTGCTGGTTAGCAGCTAAATGTTCTCCGCCAACAACGTTCCCGATGAAGGGCGATTTATAAGCCCAGCAAAAGCTGCTGTGGGCTGCGCTGCCGAACAGACGGAACTCCCAGTAACGGGACCCGGCTTCCTCGGAGCGCTCTGCATTGCGCATGAAAGGATACGGCCAAACTCTTCACCTGGTGCACTTAGAGGGGAGGCAGCGGGGAGAGGAGAGGAGCGGGCAGCCGTGGGGGCAACTTCTGCCGTGACTCGCGCTGTAGGTAACCAACTTATCTTCCACCCAGGGCAGCGCTTGGATTTAAAGAGCGAGGGGAACAAAAGCATCCAGGGCACGCAACGGGGAGCGAAGGGTGAGAAAGGGAGGAGGCTGAGCCCGGGGTCCCCAGGAGGGCACCGTGCGACCCTGCCCAACCCCGCGCGACTCTGCAGGGATAAAATGGGGAGGGCTGGGGAATAGGGAGAGAGAGGAGAGGGGTGAAGCCACGCGGCAGCCCCGGCCCCCAGCGCGTACCTGCTGCCAGGTGAGCGGCCGCCCCCCGCCATGGCGCCGCGTCCCGAGGTGGTCCGGAGGAAACGGGAGCACCCGCAGTGACTTGGGGAGTCAGAACAGAGTACAGGCATTAATTAAAAGAGTCTGAAGGCTCCCTCCTGCTCGCTCACTCGGTGTGTTGGTTTTTTTTTTTCAGTACCAGACCGGATTTAAAGGGCTAGAATCCCAATTTGGCGGTGCTGCTCCCCAGGAGCGGAGCTCTCCGGCCCTGTCCTGTTGGCTCCGGCAGTAGCTCAGTGCCCGAGGGGACCATCCTGGCTATCCGGTGGCAGCTGGAGTTCCTCGGTGGCAGCAGCAACAAACTGTAAATCAAAGCGTTGGAGAGCCGGCACGGCCGCTCGCGAGCAGCGATGCTATTGGCAGTGCATTGAGACGGAGAGCCAGGGGGACGAAAGTTTGCTCTCTATGAGCTCCTGGCAGCACGGTGAAGCAGGAGGAGGATCTTGCCCCTGGTCTGAGCACTGTCAGCTCTCCCACATGCTGGTGTCAGTGCCCAAAGGCTCTGCCCTGTGCGCCGGATGGTCACAGGAAGGGCTACGTCACCCCACGGGCGCGCTCCCATTTGGACATAAGGATGCTCAGTCATGCCAAGGCAGCTGAAGAGGAGCTGGTGCTGGTGGGGGTGTGAGCTTCCCAGCCATTGGGGTCCTGCAAGAGGCCTTCAGGTCTCCATCACGGTGTCCATCTCCAGCTCTTGGAGCATCCCGACCTTCTCACCGTGGCACGTACCATGGAAAGGTGCAGTCAAGCCTTTCTGGATTGCTTTCCTTTTACTTCCCCAGCAAAGAGGTGCAGAAGATTGAGTGCAAAGCACGGAGCACAGCTTGGTCCAAATTTTGAGTTCAGATGGGAAGAACCAAAGGGAGCAACTGGGAAAGAAAGAACTTCACCTCCTCTTTTTGCTTCTTTTTTCTTCCTCAGTTTGGGCCCAAAATGCAGCCCACTCTTTCTGCTCGGAGCATCATGGCTGGTGCTGGCTGTTTCCGATCCATCTCCTCCTCAAACTCAGGGCCGACCTGCATGTTCTGGCTTTCTCTTTCCCTATTAATTACACAAAGCAGTGGATGCCAAAAGGAAAAGCTGGTTTTCATTCCACGCCACAACCCAGTTCCAAGCTGCTGAGATAAATAGCAGGTTTTTAATGAACGAGGAGACTACCAACATGGAGGAAGGCAAAAATGGGGAGGGAGAAGCAGCGCATTTGGGGCCTGGTCAGGGAAATTGCGTTGAAGGCGGAGATGGAGCCAAACTCCAGAGCAAAGCAAGGCTTTGCAGCACCAGCACCGGGAGCTGCTCATGGCTGCGTGCAGGATGGTGCCGCAGGACAGCTCTGCAGAGCCGCACTCAGGCTCTGTTGGCCCTGGGCCATGCTGGGGAACGGCAAGGCTCCGTCTCATCGCAGTAGCCTGTTGACATCCATCTGGCTCCTGGGAGGAGAGAGAAAGCTGCTCCAGAACCTGCTTCCCATGGGCCTTGGGTACCGCAGCTCCAGTCACGCTGGACTCAGGCTGTTTGCACCGCTCTGTGAGGATTTCACCCCAAAACTATCTGTCCGAACCGCTTGTGAGCACCTCCACAGTCAACCTGATAACAAGCAGGGCTGTCATTCCCCAGCGGAATGCCGAGGTTAACCACTGACTGCAGATTTCTTGGCAGTATGTTCTTTGGGAGAGGATGTGGGGATGCACTTTTCTATATAAAGAGGAGCACCAGGCGGAGGTGAAATGCCAGCACTAACAGTACGTCCCCAGAGCCTCCAGCCTGCATCGCTGCTTCCCTGTGTGCATCTCAGAGTTGTTGTTCCTTTAATTATTAATCCTTGCATTGACGTATTCAACTGTGCATAGGCTTCTAAAGGGTGCTCTGATGTAGCAATGAAAAATACATTTCCTTCTCTCCCTTAAAACTTGTCTCCATTCCATGACCAATTTTATTGCCGTTCCGCTCTAATTTAAAATAGAACGAGAAACATTAAGGCTTTCAATTAAAAGATCCCTTCCGTGATATACTGGGATGTAGCCTGCAGTATGGGCCATGAGTGTCGTACTGTGTGCTGAAGTGGGATGCTGCCTGCTACCTGATTCCCACCTCCACTGTGCGGCACAGGGCTCTCCATGCCTCAGAGTACTGTGTGTAGGAGCTCCTCATCAGACGCCATCCCCAGTGAAGGGCAAATAACCTCAGCGTGATGCAATCCAGGATTTGGAGATCATCTTGGCATTTGGTTCTGATTTTTTCATCTCTTCCCTTTTCTTTGTGAAGGGCTGAGCCACAGCCATGGCACAGATGGTCTCTGCAATGGAGAAGGAAAATCCAGAAATGGCCTGTAGAGCCACTCTCATTGACAACACTGAGGAGAGCCTTCGCTGATCAGAACTGAAGCACTGGGTTCATTGGAAACCATTAGGTGTGAAATTCGGTCTACCGCAGGTTTTACCATTTCTTCTCTTCTCCAACAACCTGAGCCTTGCACTCAACCAAATTCCATCCCATCTCTTCAGGGCATGAGCTCCCCAGCAAAGCAGCAAAGCAGCAGGCATTCAGCCCAAGGCAGAAGTCAATGTTTGCAAATATTTGCATTACCAGAGTACCAGCAGTGTCAGACATGGCTGCCCAAACCTGTGTCAACATCCTCAGCAGCTGAGCCCCATCGCAGCTGACAGACAGACACTGCTCCACTTCACCAGCCAGGGCTCAGAGGTGGCATCGCTCTGCCTCTGCCCTAGCAGGACAGACAGACACCACGCTTACATCAAAAAATGGGAAACAGTAGGAACAAATTTTGCTCCATCAAGTTTTCCTGCTGACTTTTCAAGCCTAGGTGACTGCTGGGGTGTGTGCCAGGATCAGGGCATGAGATGCAGACCAGCAGGGATGCAGCTGGATGCTAGTTTCCCTTCTGTGGGTTGCTGCTTGCTTAATGGAAGTGGCATCACTTTGATTTCATTAACTATGAAGATGTTGGAGGAAAGCTTCTCATGACGCTGGGGAAAACAGCGGGTTTCTGAGGATAAGATGAAAGGACAGAGCAGGGTATTACAGCGAGGTGTGAAAGGCACCACAGCGGAGGCATTTAAGGAGAGAATTGCTGCCAGGTTGGGTCCAACCCATGCTGGCTCCATGCTGAGAGCACCCACACCCTGCACCCAGCCAGCATGGAACAGCAGGCTTCCACTCTCAAGACAGGCAGTGTTGACTTGCACCATTACTGCAAGACTTCTGTGCATTCTGTCTCTCTGTATCACACTTTGTAAGAGCAAACCATCTTCTTGCTTGCGTAACTCCCCAGGCTGGAGGAACCCATTGCTCCTTCTCCCATTCAAAGTTTCCCATAGCATAGACTGGAGCATTTTGCCTTGACATATTGCCCCAGGGCAGCAAGGATGACTGCAGACCCCAATCAGAGCCCATTAATTTATAATCCAGGAGGACACTCTACAATAATTCTTCTGCTGCTGACATGGAAACAGGATTCAGTGCTCTGGGCAGAGAAGGGACTCTCAAAGTGCAATATTGTGTTAGGCTGAGAGAAGAGCCGTATGCATTTCCAATTAATCAGACAAATTAGAGCCCTTAAGTAAAGAGAAAAAGCAAAGAGAATAAAACATGCTGAAAACACAGAGGAAGAGTTCTGCTCTCCGGAATTCAAAGGCAAGGCTTTGAAAGCCTAGTTAGCTTCCTGCAAGTATCGCAGGGGATTACTTTGGACTTCAAAAGGAATTCGGAAGCAAACAAACAAACAAACAAGCTCATTGCAGAGGAGCTGACTCTTACTGCACTTTTGTATATCTGCTCCTGATCTCTCCACTTGCTGACTTTCCAAATCCCTCTGTTACGTGGCAGAGTCACAAATGTCAAGGCTCAGGGCACAGAGAAAGTCCTCACCCACCTCTGAGCATAAAGGGGTTGTAACAGTCAGAAAGAACAACGCAGTGATACAGGAGGTGTAATGACAAAGGGTGTGACAAAGGGAAAGTGCTCGCCCACCTCTAAAGATCTAGGTTTGCAAAGAAAACTCCACAAAGGAGGCATCTCCAACCAGAGATCCAGAGAACTTACTGACACCATCATGTAGGTTGAAGACATAGAAGAGCACTATCTGTGTTCGCAGATGTTTGGAATGGGAAACTGAAAGAGGGATGTTTTGTTTCCACAGTGAGCGAATGGTGCTTCATGCAAGAGCTTAGCAAAACCCAGAGAGAGCTGCAAGCAGCGAGTGATGGGAAACCCTACATCCATTGGCAGAGATTGTGAAAGAAAAATGTGAAGGAGCCCTGCAAACATCCCACTTCAGGACATAAATCAGCCTCAAACTAACCCTGTGCTCAGTGGAAACGTTATTGATGGGCCGGTTTAGAGTTTCAAACATTAAAAGAAAAAAGCAGGAAAACATTTGTTCGCAGTTTTAAGGACCACTTTTCGTTTTATACCCTTAGTCAAAGGCAAAGCCACAGAGCTGGTGCTTTAGCCGTCCACCCATCAATCTGTTCTTCACTAAAAATGCTTTGCACACGTTGACCAGCTCAACCTTAATTTTGTGCTGCAGCAATCTCAACAAACTGCTCTATTAGTGAGTTTCATCACAACTGGATGGATAAAAGAGAAGGACCAAAACAACGTCCGTAAGAATCAGATTTAACTCATGAGCATTTAAGGACACAAATCCGTAACAGAAGTACATCCTATCCATTTGACTACTTCTTTATTTCCCTTGGGCTGACTGAGAGACACAGTTGGAAAATTTCGAGTTGCCTTGGATGAGGAAAATGTTTAAATAAAACCCTGCAATCTGTTCCACTCCTGAGCAGAACCTTTCAGCAAAACACCTGCAGGACTGGATGGAGCCGCAGGGCTCATCCATCACTGCAGTTCCCATCTGCCGCCCTCTGCTGTGGCCATATCGTGGTCACCATCCTTCATCTCTCAAAGCCAAGTACTGTCTACAGGAGTAGAAAGCCAAATTCCAGTCTCTTTCTCAGTACATGTTTCTTACCTTTGTGGTCATGTTGTTGTCCTGTCCTCCAGCCTGATCCGTCACATGCAGTGGAGCAAGCCAAGACGATATCTTTACTACAGCAAGGTGCCAGTGATACCTCTCCATTCCTGTGGTTTTCACCATGTGTTGTTTCACCATCCAAATCAGATCTGGGGAGGTTCGGACCCAGTTCCTGGGTGATCTTGGGGCAACTGGTCCTGATGGGTCACCAGTCCTGCTGGGTCAGCCTGGGGCTGCCAAATAACCACAGACAGTGTGAACTTCCAGCATTATGTTCATCAAGCTCAGCCTTGGGCCCCCAGCAGCTGCCACCCTGATCCAACCCAAATCACAAATCCCATATAAAGAGCACTTGGGAATTGGCTGTTTCCATGTTTCCACGTTCCCATTATACCATGGAAAGAGCCAAGAAGTGGCTGGAGCTCCCTGGGAGAGGAGGAGGTTCTTCCACTAGAGGAGCAGCACCCACTCCGAAATGGGATCTCTCACCAATGTCCCATCCCAGTGTCCCATACTGGCCTCAGGTCCCACCCTCTCTACATGGAAGTTTTCCTTCAAGGGATGAAGCAGCTTGGCTCCCCTCCTCCCAAGAGAAGAACACTGCCTGGCAATCAGGGGGTCTTTCCAGCCCCTGTGTTTAATCTGTGCTGTGATGGGATGGATTTTGGCACATCAGGTGCAGCTATGTCAGGTGCTACAGCTACACCACCCGCCTTGCAAAAAAAAAAACACTCGAGCCCCAGCGTGTTCACAGGCACTAATTGGGTTTTTATGAGTTCCTGCACTGCTCTCATGTGAGCAACTCGGAGGGCTCAGCAAGAGCCATTAAGCAGTTCTTTGAAGTGTAGCTATTATTACCTAAAATGCTAAGCACGATGTAATGCTACCAAATTGTGTAACTTGCAACAAGCCACATGCAGTGCAGCCCGTGCTCACAGTTGTATGTGCAGCTGGCACGTGAGAGCACACGGGAGAAGGAGGAGGGAGCTTTCAACCTGTGCCTGGATATTCACATCCCGTGCAGACCCGAGGAGTTTCCTTAAAGCCCAAATAGCAGCAAGTGACCCTGACCAAGCTCTGTGCTTACATCTGCGTGGGGCACTTCTTTGTGTTCTATCTGAAGATGCTGCAGACAGGGTGAGGTCCCCACTCCTGGGATGCTGCTGGGAGCAGCCTGGCTCTACCTTGGCTTTCTGTCTCCATGGCAATGGCTCTGCGTCATCCCTTTAGCTCAGCAACCTCAACCGATGCAAAATCTGGCCTCATTTTGGGATCCCTGGATGGAAACAAGTGCAGGCAGCTCTCCTGAATGATGCAAGTGAAGGAGAGCACTGGAGCCAGGACAGCCATCACTTAAACTATGGAGATGGGAGGAAGAGCTGATGTAGGAGTTTGGGAGGGGAGAGAAATTCCATTCCCAGCAGCCATAGGTTGCCACTGTGGCCACCATCCACCCCAGGGATGCTGCCACCCTGTGCCCATTCCTCTCCTAAATCACCACGGCACAATCACCAGAGTGATTTTATTATTCTTTTAACGAGCTTTAGATTAAAATGTAAGAGAAAGAGATTCTTTCTCCTTAGCCCTTCTTTTGGGTTAATCCTGTATTTATACTGATGGGAATTAATCGAACAGTTGAAGGACTGGGACAGCACGATGACTAATGTCTCCATGCAGCGCTTTCCATCAGTGTGTGCCAGATTACATCAGTTCAGTTGGGTCCTGGAGAGCAAAGATTAAGCATTTGTGTGGTCCGTAGCTCCTTGCCCACCTGTACCTAATATGAAGGGGGTCTGACTCCGCTCCTCCTCCCCAAAGGATTATTTGAGGAGGGGTTATTCAGACTGCAGGAGCTTCCAAAGGGCAACACACCTGCATTGATGTCCAGCTAATCCAAAGGGATTTGGGTGATGATTATTACCTTTCTTCTGGTGGGAGCTCATTCCATTTACAACACAATCTGTTCCAAAAGACTAGAAGCTATTCAGCATTATAAAAATATTTATGTCATAATATTTCCTGTATGACTGATGGCATTACAGGCACTGATGGAGCATTAGACCTGACATCACAAGTTTCTATTATTTAAAGGGACAAAATCAAGTCGGAATTAACAGCCCCGCTTGCTCATTCCGTGATAAAAGATAGGATAACAACTCTGGCTTCAGTCAAATTGCCCTTGAATTTTGTCAAAGTGATTTGATCTTTCAAATATGTGTAATTTCCTTTCCCATTATGTTAGGGCTGGAGAGAGACGTGGCGTGGCAATCTAGATCAAAGCAATGGAGAGGTAATGGAGATGGCAGGGGCTTAACAGATGGGGCTGTCCTTCAGGCAGAGCATCCTTGTGAGCATGGGGCTGGTGGAGCTGTGACTGGTTGCTCCCCAAAATGCTTTGACCCCCATATGTGGAGGAAACATCTCACAAGGAAAACCTCGGTGGAACAGCACAGAATGCTTAAGAAGCACCACATGTCATGCCTGGCTCTAGGAAGGGGCTCTGACTTATGGAGGCAGCCTGGAAGGCTCTGGGGAGGCTCAGCCTTGATGGAATGCTGCCAATTAGAGCTCAGGATGTGAAGCGTAACGAGCCCGAGTGAACACGGCTGTTTGATGGGATGAAGGGATGAAAGTGGAGCAAGGGACCGGGCTGCTCCGCCTGCTGGAAAATAATTAACACCTAAAATGAAAAGGAAACAGAATTTGAAGTTGTTGACCAGCATCTTGGCATGGAAGGCTCAGGGAAACAGAAATAAAGGTGTAACAGAGACACTAAGTGACATTTCCACAAGTCCTGGGCTTCACAGATGTGTAAGGAATGGGATTTGGGGCAACCAGCAAACTTTGCCCAAAATTCTAATTCTACAAGTGGATGTTACTGAGCATCTGGCTCTGAAGTGTCGTTTTGACAACTGCTCCAAGTGGCTCAGAGCCACTAATAAAGCCCAGAGCTGCACTTGGAGTTTGTAAACAGAGCCCTGGAATAGGCAGCAGAGATCACACATGATCAAAAAGGAGAATAGAGAGATGGCAGAAAGGAGCCAAGTCCTGCCCAGGGGACACAGTTACTGCATCTGTCACAGGCAAAGATGTGCCATGGAGCAGTGGTGCAGCAGTGGCTCAGCTGCACAGGGAGGTGATGTTCACCATCCCTGGAGGTGTCCCAGAGCCGCGGGGATGCGGCCCTACAGGACGTGGTTATGGGCACGGGGAGGGATTGGACTTGGGGATCTTAGTGTTTTCCCAGCCTTAATGATTCTGCCAGCCTATGAGACCAGAGCCAAGCAGTGACAGCAGCGAATGCAGGTGAGGTTTAGTAAACCCTAAAAGAAGGGATGGCTGGAATGGCTGCTGTGTTGTTGTAAGGGTGGCTAATATAAAGACGTTAACAAAGATGATGGTAAATATTCAAAGGTTATATGCAAAGAAAAACTCACCAATATCGATGCCTTGGCTGGAAAAGCTGGGGCAGTCTCCACTGGGAAGCAATCTGCAAGAGATGCTGCCTCGGTGGTGGTCAGCCCTTAAATGAGGTCTTAGAGGAGGTGGAGTCGAGCTCCACCCCTCCTGGGAGCACAGCTACATCACTCTCACCTGTGCTCCCATAGCTGACCCAGCACTTGCCTCAGCTGATTAATCAGAGGTTCAGGCTGCGATTCCCACACAGTTGTCATGACCCACAATATGATGATGCCTTATTCCATCCTTATTCAGAACCATTCATCTCTAACAGTGGGGCCACATTGCCCCCTCCATTCCATCTTCGGAGGGCAGATCCTTCATGGGGAATGAATGAGAAATGAGCCTTCTCCTGACATGCCCACAGCCTGACCCCAACCAGAACACCGTGGCACCTGAAGGCTTTGTCTTCTGCAGCTGTTGCCCTGTTGGGTCTCACTCAAACCCATAACAAACGCTGAGCTCCCACCTGAGAGCTCCCAGCCTGTTGTTAGAGCCCCCACGGCTCAGTTTGCTGCTCTCACAAACAGGATGTTTAGTGATTGATTTTCTCCAGTCCTTCTCTATTCCTCTATTATTATTAAAATTGTAAACTGCCATGGCCAGAGATGGCTCAGGCAACAATACAGCCTCCGGGCTTTTCCTTAATGCAAATAAATACTTCCTTTATAGCTGCGATAACCAAAAGCTCAATAATACTGACAACACCAATAACAGCGCCCTTAAGTGAGTAAGTGCAACTATTTGGGATCTCTGAACAATCATCCCCTGTGCCTAATCCTTTAGGATTTGATGTACCGCTGTAAAAACATCAGCTGTGTGAAATCAGGCTGATCGTGGCCAATAACCACTGCGATGCACTGAACCACCTGGGTTGGCACACACTTAGGTAGACCTGGCCATGCTCTTTTGAGAGGTAAGGGGAAAAGATGCCCCAAATACCCCACTTGGTCCCACGTAGCTCTTATGAACGATGCAATGAAGGCAACCAGACGCACGCAGGTAGCACCAAAACTGCTTATATTATTACTGCTACAATTATTACTGGAGCTGAAAAGATCCTCGGGCACAATAAGACCATTATGGAATAAAATATGAAAGCACACCGCAGAGGAAGGCAAAATAATTGGAAGCTGTAAGTGAAAACACATAACACACAAGAAAACACTGTAATCCAATAACGGCTCTCAGGGCTGCAAAACTGGAAGGCTTCCATAGAGAGAAAACCAGCGATGTGTGCCCTCTTAAGAAACCCTGTGCAATAGCATTGAGACCCAGAGCAGAAAGCTGGGATGGTGCTGCCCACCCCGTGCCAGTCCCTGCAGGTGCCACAAGGCAGCGGCAGGCTTTGCAGTGGAGGAAACATCACGACTGAACTGGATCCAGATTTGCCTTCCACCTGTGCAGTGCGCTCAGCACCAGGTCCTGGCATGTTGGGAAAGGAGAAATGTTTGCAGGAGAGATGTGAGACTGATGGTCTGGGTTCTTGGCTTGCTCACATCCAAAAGTGATTGCAGTGGTTATGGTACAATGAGTCTATGGAACAAAGAGCTAAAAAGGAACAGTAATGGAGTACTGGGCAAAATCCAGCTGGAGAAAGGCACAACCATCACAGGAAAGGTCTCTCCTGAGGATTGCTGCCATTCCCACTGATCTCTTCACTAACAGCAGCCTCAGGTGCAGGGAGCAAAGCACCTCCTGGCATTGGAAGGATCGTGCAGAGCAGTTTCTTCTCCTGCAGGATTTGTTTTCCCCCTGTGTGTCAGGGTTATCCCAGCCAGCTTTACAGGCACCATGAGGAATGAGAGGTGCATGCTGACACCAGGGACTGCTCCCCACAGGCACTAATGATGGAGCTGTCATCATTAGACAGAGCTGCCTCCGCCATTGCCAATGCCATTGGTGGGGGATAACGAGTTCCCCTGCAAAGAGCACCTGTGAGGAGGTGGGAGGCTATTTATGGCTGTTTTGTTCTTCCCAGCTCCTATGTACCCCTCTATGCAGGGCTGGAAGGGCTCAGTCCTGAGTTAAGAAGCAAAGCTCTTCTAAGCCCATTGCTGTGATGCCAACATGTGGCTGCTAGCAAAGCTCCAGCACGAAGGCTGGGCTGATGGCAAGGCCAAGGGCCCCACAGAGGCAGATTCTTGGTCTCGGGACCTCTGGGTGTATCCTTGGTTGAGTTATGCCAGCAGTCTGTCCATGGAAATGCAGACTTTGGAGAATGATGTGCACAGGGTGAGTTTCCCATTGCTGGATTTCAGCTCTTGGATCTCACAGGGCTCTGCTGTGAAGGGCTGTGGGCTTTTTCCCCCTGCATCACACGGCAAAGATAGAGGACGCTCGTGGGCAGGATTCCTGGAAAGCTCTGCTCCCACCTAAATAAGCCTCAGCACTGCAAGTAGAGTTGGGGAGCTGACAGCCAGATGCTCACTATGCAGTTTGTGCACGGCGTGCTCTTGAAAATCTGACCTTTTAGGTTTAACACACACACACACCAAAAAAACCCTTTTGTTTTACACAAAGAAACGAAGCAGAGGACAAAAGGAGACCGGTTTGGAAATGACTCCGTTCCAAATACAGCCAGAGGAATATGTGAACTGGGATGCACAAACTGGGATGCGGGCACCATGGATGTGAGATGTGGGTGCTGCAGAGCGGGGGTCCCAGCTCAGGGCAGTGCTCTGATGCAAACACAGCCTGCACCCAACATCCAACCCCAACTCCAGCCACCCCTCCAGGTGCTCTGTGCCCTGTGGGAGGGCGGCTGCTGCTCTCCCTCTCCTCCCCTTGTCCACCATCTGCTCCTCTGGCTGCAGGATCCCAGCTGGCCGCAGCCCAGGCTCCCACCTCTCCTCCCTCCAGCATGGCTTTTCTTGAAGCCAGATGCCCGTTGCTCCAGAGCTACTGCAGGGACCCACGAACAGCCAGCCCACAGCCAGCCCAGCCTGCTTCTTGTTTCACTTCTGGCTCCCCCAGGCTCTGCCCTGCAGCCTGCTTCCCCTGGCACTCACCCATCTGCATGTGCACAATCTGTATAGAGAGGTGACACGGGGAGCCCTTCCAAACCCTTCTCAGCTGGGGATCAGCTCATGTCTGGGCTCAGCTCTGGGGTAGTTCCCTCCCTCTCCTCTGTCTCCCTCTTTGCCCCCTGCTCCCATTCAGATCTGCAGTGAAGGTTTGCCAGGCATCCCAAGTTCTCCTTTGGTGGCATCTGCTGCGCTTGCTGCAGTCCAGCTGACAGCTCAGCACTCCCAAACAGCCCCTCCAGCTCCCTGGAGTTTCCATCTGAACAGAACTGGCAGCTTTGGGTGACGTGAACAGAAAGAAAAACACGAGCAAAGAACTAAAGTTTGGGACTCACCGGTCTGTGTGTGAAACCTCACAGATTTCTTATCAGCTACAGCAGAAAGTCCCAGCTCCCAGGTCAGGCACCATTTAAAGGGATAAAGAGCTTTGGAGGGACACGGGCAGTGGGCTGGGCTTGGTGGTTTTAATGGCCTTTTCCAACCCCTGTGATTCTGTGATATTAAGCTCACCTGTGTCCAGGCACGGAGCCCAGCTGGACCTGGTGCTGGTGATCGGCCCACAGATCCCTTGCTCAGCATTCGTAAGCACAGTTCACTTCTGGGAGGATTTCAGATTAAGCTCTTTAAGCAACAAAGCAAGATTTCTCCTCTAAACCTCTGTTTAATCACATAATCCCGAGGGAAGACCTCTCCTCCCCTCGGGGAAAAAAGAGAAGTAGGTTTGCTGAGTAAGCCTTAATTTCTTTATCCTTATATAATTGGATTGTATTTGCTGATTAAACACAGAAATAACTGGGGACAATTTGATTTCTTGATAGCGATTCAAAGATCTCTATGAAAAACAGATCTGCCCCCCCCCCCCCCCCCCTAAAAAAATCCCACAAAGATAATGGGGAGAAATAGGGTGACACCGTGTTGTGGTGGGAACCAGCAGAGCTCCATACCAGAGAGAGGGAGGGAAGGGAAGGGAAGGGAAGGGAAGGGAAGGGAAGGGAAGGGAAGGGAGGAAGGCCTTGGATGAAAAGGTCATGCCATGTTTTGAGTTAAGAAGGACCTTCAGGGGTCTCCAGTCCAACCTTCATCTCACACACGTTCATCCCCCAAGGATGGAGGCAGAAGGAGGGCAGTGAAACCCACCTTCTCGCTGTAGAATTAAACACTTACAATATTAAGTCTCGTTTTCTCTCTCAGACTTCTTCCTTTTCTACGAGCCTTTCCAAGTTTGCACAGCACTGCTTATATTTAATGTGATTTCGGCACATCCATATGAAGAAAACAGCTTATGTCAGTTTGAAGCCTGTTCCGTATGTTGAGCAGTTCGTTGCTGCAGGTGCTCCTGCAAAGCCAATCCTTCATCCACCGGTCACAATTTAGGATCAAAGGCTACAAAGCTGTTAAGAGAGCAAGGAGATTGTTCCTGGTGCTGGTAGCTGCTCCTTATGGAGCTCAGAGACTCACAATGGGGGTGATGGAGTGCTGGCACATCTAGAGGTTGTGGGGGTCTCCTCTCCTTGGGTTGCTCCAGAAGCTGCCGAGATCCCTGCCCACCTCAACCAGTTCGACTGGGATACAGGGACAAGAGGTGAGCAGTGCCCACTGCCCAGTACCTTTACCACCAAGGCCACGCTGCCCACAGCATCACCAACCAGCACTCCCAGGACCCCAATCTACCTGCACCTTTATCTCCCACAGAGATACGATTTCCAAGAGCAGAGTGATCTATGGAGCTCATCTGCTGGGGGTGAACCAAGGTTTGGTGCCAGGTTTAGGCTCCTGGGTCAGCAGCCATGGCACAAGGTGATGGCTTTGGCTCATGCCCATCCCAACGTCCTTGGCTCTTCCAGCAAGATGCTTCTGCATCAGGAGAGCTGCACAGCTCCTTTTAAAGCCGACATCAAACAGGAGCTTTGAAGAGATCAGAGCTTTGCAAGGATTCTTCAAAAGGCTCTGAATGTTCCCCGTGTTCCCATTTAATCTGGGGAGGAGGAAAGGGAAAATGGGGAGGAGGAGTAACAAGACTGAGAAACACTTGCATTGGTGAGCATGGCAGCTTGCTATGGCAATGGGCTCAGCCCACTGGGGGGGGGGCAAAGCAAACACTTCCCATCCCCTCTGTAACAAAACTGGGTGCCTGGGGGCAGCTGCCAACGCTGCCATCCAACCACTGATGCGTCCTCACTCTGAAGAGCCAGCTATAAAATCAACGTGTGAAGCAGCTTGAAATAAAGGCATCCAAGACCACTCCATAAAGACACAGCTGGCTGTGCAGAGATCATTTGTTTTTTAGTGAAGCTTCACAGGATTACAATTATGAGCAATGATGGTTTTGATGCACTCCGTTATCACAGTAATCGTTGGGAAATAAATACCTGGGCCAGGCAGGCCAGACAGGAGTAAGCAAAGGAACACTCACCTACAAATTGTTGTCTAAAACTCAAGCTTTTAATATAAATATTGGCAATTTTGCCTTATGGTTTTTTTCTCCCCTGGAAGTTCTGCCAGCACTGATGTGTTGCCAGACCCAGAACTGGGGCCAGGCTTGCAAAAGCCATGCAGCTTGGAACACAGGGCTGCTACTGTGCCTGGCCCCAGGTCAGAGCAGAGCCCACACCCCCATAAGGGGTCAGGGCAGCGTGGAACCTCGCAGCCATAGAGACAGCCAACACATCCCCCAGCCCTCAGCTGGAACTGGCTGTGAGATCACACCCACAGAGTGGAGGTCAATGGCTCAGTGTCTGGATGAGAACAGCAACAAGAGGCGTCCCTCAGCAGTCAGTGCTGGGACCAGTGCTCTGTAGGATCTCCATCAATGTGGGATCAAGTCCCCAGTGATGCTGTGGTGCCAATGCCAGCAGCCCCCGTGAACACCCCCAGGGTCCCCATCCCACAGCCCAGCAGCAGCAGCAACATGGGGATGCCTGGGGGTGACAGAGCAGCAGCTCAGGGCACTTAACAGCAGCTCCATGTTTCCTGGGGAGCTCCCTCAAGGAAGGCAGCATTGAGCTGCTAATTATTCACGGCTTTGATGCTTTCTCTCTGATTCCCAAATAACACGTATTTAGTGCTAAGATGATTTTAACAGCTGATCTCATCTGAGCCCCCAGGGCAGGAGGGATGCAGCCAGTAAATCCCAATTGCTGCTGTGAGGAGTACAGCACTGAGCATCCCCAGAACAACTGGACATAGGGAAGGAGGGGACAGTGCTGGCAGGAGGGCAGCAACGGGCACTACTCACCTATGGGAGAACCCATGAGCAAAGCCCATGCATCACTCATGAAGTGGGGTCACTGTGCCCATGGCACCTTGTTGTCCTCACTCTGTCCAAATAGTGATGGAGAAAATGCGTTCCTGGCTCCATTTGCAAACGATGGAATGAAAAAGATGCCCTTCCTTCAATTAATTCAGACGTCTTTTTCCTCGCCCCTCGAGGCACGATAGCAGCTCCAACATCATAAATGATTTAGGACGGGAGCCAGATAAAGAGAAAACTGATGGATGACAATTCTCTGTTTGGGGGATGTTTTCCAGCTGGAGATTTTTGGAAACAAATAGATTTATCCCCTTCAAGAAGCAGCACACAGCCATAGTGTGACTCACACTGTGAGTCAGGGAAGGAGGGCAGGAGCTGCAGTGCCCCAGCCCCAACCCCAACCCTCAGCCCCTCCACTCTGGGCCTTAAGTGGTTCAATTCCACTTTGCCCAATGTGCCTTTAGGATCGACCTCTGAGGCTCCAGGACATCACACCGTGCCCTGGATTTGGGTAGATCTCCCCAAACCAAAGCAGGGGCAGCATTTGGGGAGATCCTGGGGCAGCCAGGGAAGGAATTCTGCCATTCAATGCTTCTGTGATGCCAGACCTGCAGACAGACAGAGCCCAACAGCGCCTACATCCTGCAGCAGCCCCAGCAGCCATTTGTATTAAGTTGTACAAGTGAAAGCTGCTCATGTAAGAGGATTGCTCTGGGATATGTGCATTGAAAGATTGACTTTATGCACGAGGCAACACAAGGGTAATTGCACGTGTGAATTCTGCCCAAATCGCTTTCCGTGTGGCTTCCAGTTGCTAGATATGGCCCAAAAGGGACAAAAAGGGACTGACAGCTGTGGGGCTGCTCAGGACAGTCCTACACTGATAAAGGGAAGGTCAGGATGGGGAGAGCAGGGGGAGGATCAGGGGGAGGGATGGAGGAGTGCAGGGATGCAGGGAGGGTTGGGGAGAAGGCTGCTCCGAAGCAGCAGTCAGTGCTCAGGTACCTGCATCCCACCCCTGCTGTTCTCACTGCATTAGTTGTACAAAACCAGCCTTGAACACAGCAGTTTGTAACCTGAACGTGGCACAGCACTGGGGATTTCTGAGAGTTCATGTTCATCGCGCAGCATCCCTGCCATCAAAAGCTGAGCTCGAGAGCACAGAGCTCAGGAAAAAACACAGATGTTCTGTTCACAGCTTCAAATCTTTCAGCCCTGAACTCCTGGGCTTTCCAGTGCTGCCAGCATTCCCCCCAAAGGCCGGACGTGAGCTAAATGGTGACAAAAGTGGCCAAGAACAGAGCCACAACTGAGCACAAACAACAGGTCCCTCCTCAGCAAGGGCAAAGAGAGCATCATCCCTTCATCGCCGTTTGTTAAGGAATCCAAGCACGATGTCTGCCCCTGCTCAGCACTGCTGTCTGTCCAAGAAGCCTCCCAGCACAGCCCTGGCTCACAGACATGTGGGTGCTCTCCTCCTCTCCATGTATTGCAATGCTGTACTTTTGATCTTACGATCCCATGAACATCCCCCCTCTTAGAGCCTCTCGTGCAGTAACACGCACACGTGCACGTGGCCTAACAGAAATCACTCTTTTATTTTCTTCCTATTTTAGACTCACTTTTTAAGTCGATCAAAGGAGGTTCTACTACAAACGGTCGCCACCTGGGTTAACACTCCCCCCAAAAACACACGAGCTCCACAAAGCGCTGCCTGAAGGTGCTTATGGACCTGGGCCGTGTGGTCAGAGTGATGCTGGCTCCTCTGAGGCTTGGTCTGAGCCCCCACTGCTTCCCATCAGTGGAAGTGCTGTGGCTGCAGCCTGCAGGGAGGTTGCATGAACCGAACGGCACATGAGGGAGGTGATTTTCCCAACTGCAAACCATCCCCAGAGATAAAGAGCATTATCAATATTTCTAAGCAAGAAACTCTAAAAAACAGGAGGGCAGGGTTCAACAGAGGCACTACCCTCCTTCCCAATATCAGACTTCAGAAAGTCTATGTGAACAGGTTTGGAAACGGAGACCAACGCTCAGCCTGGGGGCAGGCAATGCCCACCCAGCCCTCAGCACCCAGAGACGTCTCTCACTTTGCCTCTCCGCTGGTATCTCACATCCAAGGGATCGAAGCCACGTTGGTTGGACCCAAAGAGAGCCCAGTGTGGAGTCCTGGCTGTGTAGTCTGTGGCTGTGAAGGTCTTTGTGCCCCCACTGTCCACATGTGCCCTCACCAGCTCCTGGAAGCGCTCGTAGTCGATCCATGTGCACCAGTCACCGTTGATCTTGAACTGGGGAGAGAGCACACAGGAATCAGGTCAGGGGGTGCTGGGTGCAGATTAAACTGGGTACTCGGCTGCAGTCTTTTCCTAACCACATCCAGGTCCATGTAAAGCCATCCCGAAGCTCCAGAAGGTAACTGCTTTAAGAGGACAAAGAGAAGCTTTTTACAGCGGTTTACAGCAGGTAACATTGGGAAGGTTTGACTGGTTGGTGCTTTGCCTCAACACCCATAGGAGCAACAAGGGGATAACTCCTGAAAGGGGCAGGAGGGCTGCGTTTGGGAATGGGGAAAGATGGAGAGTTTTAACGACGCGAATCATCTTCCCATGCAAAGATGTTGAGAATTGCTTATTTTGACAAGTCGGAGCTGCATTTGTCTCCCAGACCCGCTCTGCTAATTTAGCAACAGCCCCGACTGAATCCTCAATTAGGATTTATCTGAGCTAAGAGCTTATTATGCACTTCATCCAAAGGAAAAAGAGGGAAAACATAACGGCTCCCTGCTTTTTTTTTTTGTGAAACCTGATGGTTACGCATTTAAATGGCACTTGACTTTCTGCCCAAGAGCTAAAAGCTTTTTTGGTTGGAAAAACTGCTGATACCTGCAAAAGCACCAATCCAGCCTTGCCAATGTTCATCTGTTGCTGTGCAATTGCAGCGAGTGCTCGCAGGAGGAGTCCTTGCACAGGGCACGGATGCGGGGCTGCAGGGAGCAAAAAGCCTCCAGCGCCCAGGACTCTCATCACAAGGCAGAGCTGCTCAGCACACAGGCAGCAGTTCAGCTCATTGCCATGATGACAGACTCAGGGCCAGCTAAGAGAAACCTCTCATGTAAAGAACAGAAATGCAGCTCAGAGTTGAGACTGGCTGAGGAGGGGCAGCCAAGGGGCAGCTGCAGCAGGAGCCTTGCAGTTCCTCACCCCTGGGAGTAAAGCCATGCATGTGCCCTGTGGAGGACAAAACCCCTCTCTGGATGGAGCTCTTTCCACTGCTCTGTGGCCACAGCAGCTCCCAGCATCCAAGCCAACCCCCCAGACTTGTGCTAACCCTTCCCACCCTGAACCCTGGCTGGGTCACGCACAGCAGACATTACCTGTTTGCTTTGGGTCCCAGCAGCACACTGAGGCTGCTCCCCCCGCTGACCGAGCGAAGGCTGCCTGGGGTTTGTTACAAAAGCAGATCAAATGATATTAAATACATTTTACTGCTGCGACACCACAGCAGTAAAACACAAAGAAATGGAGGGGCCATCCCTCACATGTGTCACGGAAACCATTTACTTCTGCAAAGGAATGAAAACCAGACCAATACGGGGCGGGGTGGAACAGCCTCAATGGCCCACGAGATTTACAGATGGGGTCTGAGCAATTTTATGACTATCCCGCAGATAATGAAAGATTTAAGGCGCAGAACAGTTTCACAACAGCCATCTAACAACAGCCATCTAACAGGCACGGCCTCAGCTCGGAGTAACGCAGCGGGGCATTTTATTGAATCCTTCACCACATGGTTAAGTCTTTTAAGGTGATAAACACATCGGGAAGAGACAAATGGTTGGAACCCTCCCCTGGTGTTTTCGCTTTCACTTAGCATCATAAAATGAGCAGTAAAGCTTCTTCGAGAGGCGCTGAGGCTGCGCTGTCTGCAAAGGGATACCCAGCATCTCCCTACAGCTTTGGGATGATGCTGGGGAGATGGAACAGGGCTTTGTGCTTCTGCCCTTAAGGAGGAGGGGTTTCTTTTTGTCCCTTTGGCTTTTAGTTCCTCCCTTCCCTATTTATGCTCTTGAAAGTCCAACCTAGGGCCGTGTGTTTCCCAGCACCCACACAGCTCTCTGCCAGCAGCGTGGGCCGCATCCCCACTGCAAATCTCATTGATCCACAGCAACATGCGACTCGGAATACGGGAATAATTCTGGCTGGGAGTGGCCACGCTGAAGCCAACAACCATCACTACTTTCCTCGTGGGTTCTCATTGCCATCAGAGAGCAGAGCCACTCGCCGAGCCCAGCTCTGCTGCAGCAGAGACAGCACAGAGAACCTGTCTGCAAACCAGATGTGGTGGGGCACGTGCACATCTGGATTTCCCATAACACACAGAGGCTGTGGGCTGTCTAGACGGTGCAGCTGGGCTCTTGCATGCAGAAGGAATTTAAATATCACAGGCAGAGAGGCAGAGAGCAAGGCTGGGACGGGACAGACCCTACTGCTGCCTCCAGGACTCGGTCTGTGAGGCGCCACCTTGCTGAGCCACTTGTCAGGGCTGCTCTGCAATGCCTGAGAGCTCTGGGGCCTCAAAAGAGGAGAGGTGCAAGGTGATGCTCCATGGGATGCACTGCTCAGGGAGGAGATCCCACCGCCCTCATGTAACACAGCTGCTGTCAGCTCAGGGTTTCCTACTGCTGCTCTGTGCCTGGAAGGGGGGCAGCTGGAAAATTACTCCTAGGCTCACAATCCTGAGCTCCTTCATGTAGACCTGAAGACAGACGGCCATTTCAATAAACACAACAGCTCATACAGGGCGTTTCTGACTGCACACACCAGCGCCACGCAACTGCAACGAGTACTTTTGCCACTACAAAGCTCTCTGAAGTCAAACAAATAATTCATTATGCTGTTACATGCAGCTTCTCGTCTAATTAAGGCTCACAATTACTTAAGGCTCCCTTTCTTCAATGGCAAAAGTGACAGAACTGGAATCATTCCAGGAACCAAAATAAAGGAGAAATACTGTATTAATCCTAAACAGGGCCATACAGCTTGCTAAAAACTCTTCTTCTTTCTCATTACCAACCGTAACTTTGGGAGCTGGGTGGGAGAAATTCAGCTAATTCAGTTACAAAACAGGAGGTTGCAACCAACCCATCCGTATCACACAGCCCCATTGCAGACAATGGAGCACACTGCAGTGCTGCAGCCACACTGGGACACGGAACTGTGGCCCCAGTCACTCGCAGGACCCCTCCTCTGCTTCTATTTATTACATCTAATCTCGTGTGAGCTGTTCTAAAGAACAGCTTCCTTATTGCAGGGTTGTGTTTTTGATTCCACTTTTTAATCTGTGCCCGCTGCTGAGCTGAACAACTCATCTGCCAATTACACCGGCGCTGCATCCAGACGGTTTTAATTCCTGCGGATGAAAAATGGATTACTTCAGCAGAGCTGTGATCTCCTTTTAATAACTAACAGATCAAGCGCAGCACAGCCATCATCCTATTTGGAGAGGGTGGAACAAACCTCCAAACCCATGAGACGTCACAGCACAGCCGGGCTGTGCTGTGGATACTGAGATGTGCCCTGCAATGGGCAGCGACCCTGTCCTGTGTGCGCTGCAAGCAGCAGGATGGGGTATGGATAATAGCAATGTAACCTATCTAGGATAACGAGCAACATTTACCAGGTTGGATGGGGCCCTGGGCAGCCTGCTCTGCTATTAGATATGGAGGTTGGTAGGGGGTTGGAGCTTGGTGATCCCTGGGGTCCCATCCAACTCAAGCCATTGTATGATTCCATGATTCTATGACTCTGAGCTGCAGGGTCACAGGGACAGCTTGCACTCTCCAAGTGATTCTCAAGGCAGGAAGGAAATAAGCAATGGACTATTTTTCTCTAATGTAACCCTTGTTAGGCATTCTGCAGCTGGTAGTTAAGTGCTTCCTTTTCCTCCCTAAATATAGACAAAATGCTCAGCATGGAACAGCATCAGTGCCTTTCACCCAGCCTCTTGAGCCCCCTGCAAGTGCAGCTGGGATGTTAAGTCCCTGCACCCCACCAGAGCCCAGGGACAGTGATGGAAAACAGGCAGGAAAAGGTTGAATTGGTGTCTGCTGGGGTGATCTCCTGGCTGATAGAGAGATGAGCACCACTGAGCAGAGACCACCATCTCCTCCCATTCATTTCCATCCTAAGCACCCAAGATACAAGCAGGTGCCAAGCAACAACACTCCCAAAGTCAAGATGTGGCTGTACTCAAGCTGTGCTACCCCCCGATACATCCAGACACACCAGCACTTCAACACCAGCAGTCCAAATTATTACTATTAGTATTGTTTGAAAACCTCCCATCTCAGACCGAGCAGAACCCAGCGAAATAAATCACATTTTTAAATGATTTTTACTACCTTTTCCCTGCAACTCCTTAACTCTTTCAGGACGCCTTTGATTTTGCAATTACTCACCGCAGTTTGATCCTTCCCAAAGCCCACGTTTTCTGCAAGTAAACTACACTGACAAATTTTATTCTCCACTGGAGCCTGAAGTTCTGAATTAAACCTAATAGAAATAAATTCATTTTTTATTAGTTGTTTTAGTACTGAGTATAGATTGTTTCCGAAAGACGCCCCCTCCTAATGGCTTTGGAAAGCAAAGCAGCTGTTGAATTCCTCCTGGGCTGGTATCAATCTGTGCTTGTTACTAACGGTGTTACTTGAATTATGCATCACTAACTGAGGTGGTAATCTGTTTCCTTTCTTTCCCTGGGCCTTGCACCTCAGAGAAGAATTATTTGCATTCAAGGATTTGCACAGGCACAGTTGCCAGTGGCAACACCAAGAGACTGTAAAAAGAAAGCATCCCGAAGGTGACTTGAAACAAAGAAAGTGCCAGCTGTCGTGCTTTCCTCTGCTCCTTTACAGCTGTCCCCATAAAGCAGCAAACCAAGGAAACAAAGTTTTGCAACAGGACAGACGTTTCCAACAATGGGATTCCACTTGTTTTAAAATACTGACCCAACATCAGTATTACCCCTGGGATGTGAGGGCTGCTGCCAGACAGCAGCTCCACCACCTCTTCCCCACCATCAGGATGGAGAAACAGCATTTCCACGCCTTCCCTAGAAAGACTCAGGTTAATGCTGGAGAGGAAAAGCAGTTGGAAGCAGGCAAATGCGCATCCCTCCGAGGTCTCACCTTCTTGTGAGCCATCAGGAGGCAGTTGGAGTGCTCGTGCTCGCAGGCGATGCCGTAGTCTGGGAGGAGCTGGGCCAACTCCTGCACGAAGCGCACGACCTCCTCGTGCCAGGGGACGTTGGCCATGGTGAGGCTGCTGGCCGAGCTGTCACCGCAGTACGTCACCCCCTGGGGAGAAACAAGGGGACAGTCAACCACAGCTCAATGCTTCAAGGTCGGGCCTGTTTTGCCCTCCCTCGTGTAAAAGAACGTAGATTCAGGGATAGCCTCAAACCTGGATGCCCCTTGGTGAGCTGGGAGCAGCGTGCTCAGCTGCTGTTTTTTCTTAATACTCCCAAGCACACAAATTATCCATGTGCTCAATTGAGGCTTCCGTGAATTAACAGCAGCCGAGTGTTGGCCGAGTGCCCCTGGACTGCAGAGCTCCAGGAGCAGGGCAGCCCTGCCCCAAAACAACCATAAAAAGCTTCAAATGACATGTTGATAGATCGCACACCCTGCCATAAAAATGCTTATGATTCGAGCATCAGCACTGTCCAAATTACATACACCAGCTCTCATGCATGTCTGCTGCTTGCTGGAACGGATCTGGCCTCGTTGGCTGCTCCTTGTTTTTAATAATCACTTTCAAGCTGATCTAAGAAAGGACCTTAGTTTATTTGTGTCAGTTCAATCTGAGGAGCATGGAAGGCAACGCTCACTTCCGTAACCCCAACGTTTACCACCAGCCCTCCAGATCCGTGCTCCAGCAGCCCACAGATCTGCACTGACTCCCTTCAGGCCCAAGGAGCGCTGTGTAAAAGCTGAGCTCTGAAATGCTGGATGCAAACTTTCCTCACAAGCCATCACCACGCATTCTGCTTCCTATTTACCTTGGCTGCTAACCTTTATTTAAGCATGAGAGCCACCTACTGAAGCCTGGATTTGCACCAGGCTTGCCTTCGCACCTGGGCTCCAAAACTTCTTCCTTGATCTCAGAAAGGCCCTTCTAACAGGCTGGATGAAGATTGGCTTTGCAACAGAACGGTGTGGCAGCTTCACTTCCACATTCAAAATTGAATCACTCACCTGTGTTTGCAATGGAGCTTGTTATCAAGCCTTGCTAGGTGCTCCAGGCACGAAAAGCACGCTGCTGCCAAGCCAAACTCCACACACATGTCTATTAGCAACTTCTAGCTGAACCAGCAGAAACAGCAAGCTGGCTGCCTGCCTCTCACCCAGATGTTAATAATTAAAGCACCAGAGGCTGCTCAGCACCCATCCAAAAGCAGCCCTGTGCCTCCTGCCCCGCACGCAGTGCAGGGATGCTTGCAGACCTGCAGCTTGGGGATAATAACACGTGGTCAGTATCATGCTGGGCTGTCTTTTTTCCAAGCCATAATATCTGGCTGGGACTTGTTTCATAGCAAGCACGAGGACAGGTGACTCTTAACTTTGTCTTCTCTCCATCTAAACACAGTCTGGAATGGCACCAAGGCTCCAAACAGTTCCTTGACAGGTGGGGCAATCGCCTACAGGCGCATGTAATTAAAAACTCATTAAAGCAGAGCTCATTTTCCTCATTATTTTAAGCACTTAAGTCATCTTTACTGTTTAAGATGACAAGAGTGAGCAGACTGGGAGAGAACTGTCCCTCTGGTCCTTCCTGCCAGGCAGTTACTGGGTCACCTGAATTTCACAGCAAAGCCTCAGCTGCCAAGAGCTGGAGCTGCAGCCCAGAGCCTCGTCCTTAGCCCTGCAGGACACCAGCACAGCCACAGGCACCAGGGACAGCTGAATGCTGAGGGGAGGAAGGCTGAATTCTTCCTTGGGTTCTGCACACCAGCAATCAATGCTAACTTCTATTGGCTTAAGCAAGAGAATAGGGTCCTGCAGAGTTCCGCTGCTGTAAGATACTCATGTAAATGAGAACAAGTATTAAGCCCTGCAAGAACCTAAATCTCTGCCCACTCCACCTCATGAGCCTCTCCGGAGCAACAGGGGATTAGCTACATTCATTTTAAATGAACGTCATTTATCTCAAGTATTTAACCAGGAAATCCCACAGAGATGAGCCTCGTCTGCTGGCAGATGCTTCTCAGGATCTTGTAATGTTTGTTGTTTATTTAAGCAGGACCTGGGCTTTGCCTTTTTCACCCATCTCACTGGGGTGGTGAAGCAACAGAACAGATCCTAATCACACACCATTCGGATTCAATAACACTTGGCTCCTGCATGGCAGCACCCCATTCACAAGCCTACAAATGGCATCAGTATCAGGTCTGCTTAAATACAACCCACCTCAGCTACTCCCCACAGTCCTGGTGTGGCTCTGCTAGGAAAGGCTTGCAGAGAACCTTAATCTCCCCACTGCTGTCAGGCAGAGGGAACTGCAGCCCTGAAGGCAGATGTTCGCCCTGGAGAGCGCTTGGGGGAACCTGCACTCCAACACTGATTAACTTACACCTGTTTCATTTGACTAATTAAAGTCTCAGCACACAACAGAGAGTGGAAGCAGCGCGTGCAGCCTCCCCTCCTCTCTGCCCTCCCTGCTGCAGTGAGACAGGGAGCAGACATGGGCTGGGAGGGTCCCACAGCAGCAGTTCTGCTGACAGGTTTTATTTGAGGAGCATAAAGCAGTCTGATAGGCATCGTAAAGCCACGGTTCTTTGTCCCAACGTGCACTCAGCATCTTACTCTGCATTAAGCCATCAACTTCAGCAGCACGCTCAAAAAGAATGCTCCATGCCGATAAGCTCAAAAAGCTTTGGCTTTTGTTTCATAAGGAAGTCGCTGCAAACTCCAGATCCTTCTCCATAATGGTGGTAAATAAAGGCTTCAAAAAAGGGGAAGAGAGAAAGGGCAAAAAGAAAGGAAAGGATGGAAGCAACGGAGCTGCACACGGGCAAAGAGAGGCAGATGTGCAGGACTGCAGGGGAGCTGCTGGAAGGAAACACAGGTAACAGTCCTTTGCACAACCATTGTGATTTGTCTTCTTTATGTTCTCTATATACTAAATTGATTAATCCCAAGATAAAGCACCTTCTGCCCTCTTGTATCTCATGTGCTGCTGTTAGCAGCTCCTCCAGGCCCCAGGGCACTATTTCTTCCTGTTTTGCACAGCCTGATCAATTCCACGTCAACCAGGCAGACATTATCACCTTTCCCCCTGGCAGAATTTGAGACCAGGATGGGAAAAATAATTCCACCAACTATCAGCTTGTCCCGGAGTATTTTGCTTCTAATGCTGGTTGATAGAGAAGAAGCAAGTCTGAAACTATTTATCTGCCTCTGCTTTCATGAGGAATACAAAAAAGACCCGGGGTTATGGTTCTGATGGGCAGAAATTGATGCCTGCTGCTACAAGGCTGGTTGTGCAGAACACTAAGGACTACCCCAAACACACACACAATGTATTAGAAACCTGCCTGCCTCACGTTAAAAGCAGGAGATGCGCTCCCTGCACCTCGGAGAAGAACTGGGTTTGGTCATGTAATATTAACTCTGTATGTGGGAAAATGGGGAGGAGAAAGGGAAAATACTGATGGCAAAAACAGCTCCGTGCAGCTCACCTTGACCTCGATGAAGTCTGGTTTTCCGAGGGACACCAGGTCAGCGTAGGCTTTGAGCTCATCCACGTTCCAAGCTTTCACCAACGTCAGCCTATAGACCGTGCGCTGTTGCTGGAAAAACAAGAAAGGAAATGACATCAGCAACACTGACACAGGGACGAGGATCCCATCTCCCACACTGCTTCTAAGAGGAAATAAGCGGCCCCAGACCTGGAACCACCTGACTTGTCGTCTGCAGGGAGAGCCCTGTTCTACTTCTCATCAACCTGGGAACAGCAAAGGGCAAATCCTTTGGGTGTAGGGCACAAAGAGCATCCAACGTATCCATGGACCAACATCCCCAAGCACTGGGAGACAAAGAGAGGACTGGATTCCTGAAAGGACCCAATGGTGTTTTGAGAAAACAGTTCTGTAACGCAGTGTCTTTAAGGTAAGCCTATGGAAGAGTAGCTTTAATTAGAGAACTATTGAGAGAATGATTACTGAAGGTCAATTACGTGAACTGAAACACATAGCCTCTGCTTTCCACGCAGCTTATAGAAACATACTGAGAAATGAGAGGCAAAAATAAATGCATCATTTACCATCTAACAAGGAAAGGAGAAACCAGAGGGAAAATATTTAACAAGAGAACAACCGATACGTGCAGGCCCGTCAGTCGCCTGATGTGATTAGGCACCCAATTAGTCGAGAAATGGCTCCCCAAAGGTCAGCTCTCAGTGGTAAACAAAGGCAGGCAGCAGTAAACAAAGTCCCCCACCAGCAGCATCCTTCAGAGCACACCAACAGACCCAGCCAATAGGGCCAGCCCCAAGGATTGCATCCCACTGCAGTCCAATGCAACGCAATATCTTCCAGCTGGTTACTTCAGTAGTGGGTTACCCATAGGACCCAAGTTGTGTCGGGGGGTGACCAGGTTGGATAGTAGGAATAATTTATTCTCTGGAAAAGTGGTGCTGCAGTGACACAGCTGAACAGGGAGTGGGGGGGTCACCATCCATGAAGGTGTTCCAAGGCCTTGGAGATGTGGCACTGAGGGACGTGGGTATGGTGGGCTGGGGTTGGACTTTTCCAACCTTAATGATTCTATCTGGGGCTAACATTAAGAGCAGATTTCTGGATGTCTGAGTTGGGTATGGAAAGAGAAACTTGACAAGGAGCAACTAAGGCAAATCCCTCCTGCTAAAGCAGAAGAGGAGTGAGTGTGACCCCCCCAGTGCACCACTGGTGGGAGGAAAAACAGGACAACAGAAAGCCATAATGACAGGGAGCAAAGAAACACAGGAAATCTTTTGTGGGAGGTGGGAGAGAGTGTTACAAATCTGTTTGATCTTGGTACAGCTGGCGCTCATTATTGGGCGAACGTGAAGACAACACACAGGTAATGGGATGCTGGAGACAGGCCCAGGCAGAAACTGGTCTCAAGTGCTGGAATCAAGCAGAAAGAATATTATCCATATACTTAAGGGTAGCTCCAGCAGATTAATTACATCACCCCCTGTCCCTGCAGGCAGGGGATTGTGCCAACAGCACCCACAGCCCATAGGTGACCCCCCTGCGGCGCTGCCTGTGGCTCAGGAGCTGCTCACATTCCCTGTCAAAACTGAACGGAAGCAATGCATTTTAAAAATAAATAACCGCAAGGCTTTTCTACTCAAGCATGCATGAAATCAGCTCGCAGATTAACAAACACGGCTGTTAAAAAGGAAACAAATGCACTTGGTTCTTATCTAGTCAATCCTGCGCTTTAGGGCTGACAACGGGACCTTCCTGCATAGAGAAAGGCTTGTCGAAGAATTACAGAATAATATCCCAGGTTGGATGGACCCACAAAGGTCAATGAATCCAACCCGCGGTGCCAACACCACCACCCACAGCACAAACCCTGTGTTGGAGAGCACTGTCCAACCACTCCTTGAGATCCAGCAACTCGGGGCCATGGTCCTCCAGACCCTTCTCCATCTCCTCTGGAGGCTCTAATAGTTCCATGCCCCATTTTGTACTGGCAGAAACAACAGATCAGAAGGACTGAGGGGCTGATTCTGCAAAGTAATCCTTATAAACAAGCAAGGGAAATGGATGATGGGCACAAGCTGAAAGGCAGCAAACTGCACCATTGCCAGGACAGTGTAAAAACAGGTTCTTCCAAAGTCTCTTCTGGGGGGAGGACCAAAGGCACCTCATTCCCAGGGAACAATTTTGTGCTTCAGAAGATGCTCCCTTTGGTCAGACACAGGCTGTGCAACAAAAGGGTCTGGGGTGGCAGTGGGAAGCACGCAGTGTGCCTGAGCAGCCTCAGTACAGCAGGAGCCCTACTGACCTCCCTGCAGGCTGCAGTCGAGGGGAAGGCAGATAACCAGCAGTTCAGACCTTAATGAAGAACCAGGAGCGCAGGGAAAAGAGCAGCCAGGTGTGCTAAAGCAAAGCCAGTCAGGGCTGGGGAAGTCAGAATAACTTGCAGAAGATAATACAATAAAAACAGGCAGCGCATCACAGCAGCAGTGCGGCTGTGCCTGCAGCATCCTGCTGCTCTGAGCCATTATGCTAATCCAGCTGTGCAAATTGGGAGCATCCATCAGCAATTTTCAGCCTTCTCCTGGTTCAGATTGCGGCTGGAGAGCGTGCTCTACAAAGAGCCGATCTGAGAAAGGGAACGCTCAAGTAACAGGCTATTAAAGGATTATCATTTTTGCAGTTAGGAACTTAATGAAGCTGCAGTCCCCCTGTAAGGCAAAGCACTGAGCTGCTGGGCTCTGCTGCGTGGGATCTCCTCCATATCTACACAGAGCACAGCAAGGCCACTGCAAGCAGGTAAATGCATGGGATATTTACTGCCCAGCCTGCAGCTTAAGGCTGGAGGAGCTGAGGCTGCAGCCCTCTGAGAAGCCTGGGATCATTGCTGGGTCCCTGCAGGAACCTATTAGAGCTCTGTGCCCCAGGATCCTGGTGATAAGCGGTAGGACCAAGGGGTTCATCTTGGGACGATGGGATTGAGTGCCCCCTCAGCAGCACTGCTGACATCACCAAGCTGTGCGGTGCAGTTGATGTGACAGGAGGAGATGCTTAACACTCCCCTTCTGTTTGGAAATCGATACAAAACCCCAACTTCGGTTTAGAAACCCCAGTTTACAGCCAGAACTCTCACATACCTCCATTCCATACAGATGAACTCTTAGCAATAGACTCCAGACTCTACATTCAAAACAAACAGCCCAACAGCTGATGCCACGTGCCACCCCGCAGTGGGACCATCCGTCCCCCAGCCACTCACTTTGCCTCCCGTGCTCAGGTTATGTAACGCCTCACCAGGCAAGTACGTCCTGAATAAAGATATCAAAGCAATTTTCACACTTGGAAATTACTTGTCTCAGGGATGTGATCAGAAAAAAAAAAATCCCTGCAGCCAAGCATCCCTTCCCCATATTCAGCAACGCGCATCTTTATGCATAAAACCCAGCAAGGATGAAAGATCCAAACCGCAGCAAAGGGGAAGGCTGAAATGGCAGCACGCCCCAGATTTCACAGCTCTCCAAAGCTCTCCAAAGCCTTCCAGCTCAGCCTGGAGACACTACAGATCCAGAGAGCCTATGAGACACATCCTGCCTCTCTCGGCCCCACCACGCTGTGGGAGAGCATCAGCAGGAAGAGACTCAGTGCCCTTGCAAGGATGGCAGATTAATCTATTAGTTTTTTGGCAGCCGGGACCCTCCCCTTAAATAAAGGGCTCACCCCTTTGCTCGGCTCATCCATCACTGCACCCAGCTCTGAGCACTGCAACAGGAGGCATCCTCCTAAAGTCACATTGCAAGTACCTGTGAGCGTTCTGCCAGGCAGATCTGCACAGCAGAGGGATCTTTTTCTTTTCCTTCCAAGATTAACTCAGCTCAGAGCACAGAACTTTTCAGCTTCCTTTCTTCAGGCTAATACCATCATTAAAGCAAGAGAGTTGAATAGTTTGTGCTGCGTAGGTATCCACCAAGATGTACATTGTTGAGCGTTTGCTATTAATACAGCAGATTAAAGCAAGTCGAGGCTTTGTCTTCATTGCTAAAAAAAAGTGCATTTTACCACGGGATAATTCGTGCATGAGCTACTCTGCTGCAAAACCAGAGCAAAGCTCACAATTCAACTTTGCTGCTCAAAAAAAGGAGTGCTCCACAGCAGCACCCACCAGGGCCCAGCACCGCTGCCCTGCATCTCCTCACCCAAGCTTCCCCAACACAACAGCTGCATGGGAACGGCTGTGAAATGAAATGCTGTATCTAACAGACACCACGTATTTCTTACTGTTCTACAGCCCTGAAAATAAAGGCTCTAAAAGCTCCCATCAGCAATACGCACTGCACTCTTACCTTCCTGAATGAGCATCCTAAAGTCATGATGCTCTCCATATTATTCTTCCCTCGTCATTTGTTGCTTCTAATCTACTTTATTGCTTCGTACCTGGGTAGTAATTCCTCAGTTTTAGTTTAAAATCTCTACAAATAAAGCCACGTACAGCAACAGCCTTTTTTATGAGACCTGAGAACGTTTCGGAGTAAATGAGAACCGTGACTGCCCCTTATCCATCTTCCACAGACTCACTTTTAATGCACTTCCTCTTGTAAATCACAGGTGACAACATTGCTGAAGTTAATTATTGCATTTTATGGTACCTAGAGCAGTTTCAAGGAGCTACGTAAGATTTACACCCAGGGAAAGAAAATACACAGCGCACCGTTACTTGAAATCAAACAGCATTAGAGCAGAAACTATTGAGTCGTCAGCAAAACCCACGTGGAGATTGACACAAGCAGAGGATGAAGAAGTGAGATGTGCCAAGGCCTGCAGAACAGAGCATCACCTCCAACAAAACCCTTTACAAACCAAGCGTCCAGCTCTCCTGCAGCCTCTAGGAGGAGTCTCAAGGCAAAAGAAAGACTGTGTTTAATTAAGGGTAGGAATTGTGAATGAGAGGGTTAGCAGCAGAACAGGTGAGCTGCAGCCCCTCTGAAACTCTTGCTTTCCCTGGTAAGGAAGGAGCAGCCAAGCCAGGAGGGGCTGATGGGGAGAAAGGACAGATTGCACAGGGAAACAGTGGGGTCACTGCCCATGGAGGTGATCAGGAACTGTGGAGATGAAGCACTGAAAGACATGGTCAATGGACATGGTGGGGGTGGGTCAACAGATGGACCAGATGACCCTGGAGGTCTTTCCCAACCTTAGTGGTTCTGTGACTCCACCACAGGATCCTGCAGCAGTGGGACAGCACAGAGTCTGCTCTTGCCTTGAGGCACCTTGCTTCCTCAACCAGACTCATCCTCTCTTCATAAGACACGGCAGAGCAACTTGGAAAATCACATCGTTTTGATGATGGAGTGTTTATGAACGTTTTCCCCTTTTCCTGCCTGCAAGCAAACTAAGAGATACTGGAGCAGACAGCAGAAGAAGGATGGCACTCCCTATGATGCCAAGAATCTTGCTGAAGCCTCATTTAGATTGCTGCTTGCTCCGAGCTAAGCTGAAAGGAGGTGATGTATCTCAGACACCGTAACTTAATATTAACATCGTACCTTCGTAACACTCATTTCAAAAGGCTGACACCAGAAGTCTAATTAGCAGAACCATTAAAACAAGCACACAGCTGGTGGAGAGCATTTACTGTGCAGAAAGTCAAATTCTTCTAAATTTACCCTGGTAAAACTGATTACTGATTCCAACATCTGCTGCACATTTTGCATTTAAATTCTCCTTTAAAAAGTCACCCAGCTCACACACCAGACTGGGCACTACAAATCAGCTCCCCTCCCCACTATATACCCAACCACAAATAAACTCAATGCAAATCCAAAGTACTCCTCTCATTAAGCCATCATTACTGCCACGTGTCATACAACAAGCCCTACAACATGCAACATTACAAACTCGATGCATTTACACTGTGCATTTACAGGTGTGTGATCTGCAGGGAGAAGAAGAGCTACAAAACCATCTTTTGTCGGTCCTTTTTTAATAGGGCAAGAAAGAGCTTTGCTACACGTCGCCCATGACCCTGTTTTACCATGAAATCTTAATTCTCCTGAAGTAGAAAAAAAGTGACAGCATTGTTTTATCCAAGATCTAAGGTATGAACAGCATACGATGTATAAAGACAAGGCTGTACCCGACCTCCAGAAAGTGCCAATAAGCCATTTCTTTTGTTCTACTGTGACCCTCCCGGAAGGACAGGAAGGATAAGGTTCTGCTTCGTCATCACATCCTGCAGTGCCATAACATCTATTAACCTAAAGGGCTCTCCCCCCATTTGCTTCGTGCACGGCTCCGATCTGTTTAGAGAACATTGGCACCTGTCCCCTGAAAGTTAAAGCAGCTCAGCAGTGCCCACTTGGTGTTTGGCAGCACAGCAAGTACTTGAGGTACATCGTACCGAGCAGACGGGACAGGATTCATCATGATTAAGACAAGAAGACACCGACAGAGGAGGTGACACCACACCAAGGTTGGGAGAGTGCTCAGCCAGGTGCAGCCAGGAGCAGACCCCAGCACCAACATCCACGTTTTCCTTCAGGAGTTACCATACTTCTCCACCAGATGGAAGCTCAAAGCGTGGCTCAGCATTACTCTGCAGCACAAACAGGGCATGTTCTGCTGGTATGCCCAACGCCATCTTTTCTCCAGTTGTTTTCAGTGTGCTCATGTAGAAATCTATAGGTGCTTCTGCAACCCAGGGTCACTTCATCTCCATTTGGTGTACCAGCAGCAGGGCATTTGTCTCAGTCACCAGCCCTGCTGCCTGGGATAACACCTGTGATTGATAAGCAACACACAGCACCACTTCCACGCCTTCTCAACCTGCTCTAACAACACCAAGGGAAACAGAGCACAAAGTCAAGAAAGCAAAGCAGCAGGCGTATGGTCCATTTATCAGAGCTTACAACGTCAGCTCCTTATTCCCATCCTAAGGCAGTACATTTGGTTAATGGCATCTTTGGGGGAAAAGAAAAACCATCAGCTCGATAAAAACTCCAGGGTATGTGAAATATATAGTTCCTCTCTCTTGAGCTTCTGAACCCTGGCTCTCAATGAGCATTTAATTCCTCATTTGGATACAGAGTTAGGAAGAAACAAATGCTGGAAGAAATGCCTTTCAACGCCAGAATACACCTCTCTGATCTGGAGGCCAGTAAGTATTCACATCCCTGGTGCCTCCTCCAATGGCTCGTCCATCACACCTCGGCATCTCAGCTTGTTCTGATCAACTCAAAGCTGCCAGAGGACAACTCCGAGACTCTCTAACACAGCGTCTGCAAAGGGTGTGCTCTAAACTGCAAAGAGCAGCCTTCTTTTTCCTCTCTATTTCATATGGAGGGCAGAAGATGCACCATGAGAAACAAACAGAGCCTACCTGTGTTTTGTTTCCAGGTGCATTAACATCCCTTTCCCCACACAGTGCACTTCACCGTCCACTCAGAAACAGAAGCTGCACTTCTTGGGAACAGCAGCCGACACATCAGCTCTCAGCACCCTTCAGCCATCACAGCCCTGCAGAACAGTGCTCAGCAGCACACCAACACAGGGCAGCACACTTCGGAGGACAACAGCTGCTTCTGCCTCAAAGCAGCTCGAGATGATTTCTGTGTGCCACATGCAACACTGAAGGACAAACTTACAGCAGCTTCTTGCAGCTGCCTCTGTTTAACGATGCAATGTGTGCAGCTGAGCTGGGGCTGGCAGAACAGCATACTGTCCACTGGAGCAACTAATAATTGGCTCTTCTGTTATCAGTGCTTCAAGGACCTTTCCAAGTGCAGTTGCTTTTAGGAGAAAACACACCTGGTAGTTGAGCTGCTTTTTACCTCCTCTTCACCTTGACCAGAGTATTTTTAGCTGTTTGGACTGACTTGCCAATACATTCACCTTCAGTTCTTCCCTAAGAAATCTCTGCCAACACACAGCAAGGAATGAACCATCTCTACTAAGGGTCAAGAGAGGTGGGAGAGAAGCAACGTGCAAAATCAGCTTCCCAAAAGTCATCAACGTTTGTGCTCTTGGTATTTCAGCCCCTCTGTTTTTTCCACAGCCTCCTCCACTGATAAACCTTAATGAAAGGTTTATACCCAGTTTCAGTCAGCTAAGAATTTGGCCTAAGCTTTGGTTCAACAAGATCAGCCGGTACCTACAAACACACTGATAAACCTACGTGCCTCTGCAGAAGCATCACTCAGTTGCATTGAGTCCTCAGGTTCTCCTAACATAATTTGGCAGAAAATGGCCCAACACAGTCAGCTCAGAAGGTAGAAAATTCAATTCAGCTGAAGCAGTCTCTCTCTTGTCAGCTCATCTCAGCAGGGAGCACAAACTTCTGCCAGAACAGTAAAGAGAAGTGCTTGTTCCATCAGAGCGCGTTATCCGCAACCAGGAGAGGGAAGGCACGTTCATGAAGCGCTTCTTCCACTTCATGTGATGTTGGGCCCATGAGTGGTTCACTACTTACAATCTAAACCTGTAACATGGTGGACTGAATTGTGAGCCAACAGCGGCAGATGGGAGCCCATGCCTTCAGGGCACCAGCTGGCTCTTGGACAGACACAAAGTGCTGGCAGTGTGAAGGGATACCATCACAACGATGCTCAAACCCATCGGTTTGACTAAACCTTCCAGACATAAGGAGAAGCATCGAGCTGTATGTAGCAGGAGGGCAACCAGAGCCTTCATCTCCAGCACACACATCTTCATCTCTTTCACACACCTCAATTTCAAGGGAACCTACAAGAACCAGAATGTTTGGGTTTCTGACCTCCCAGGTGTCTCTGAATCACCATTCCTTCTTCAGCAGCCTGACTTCAGCATCAGCTTCATTAGGAGATCTATTCTCTTGTAACCTCCTCATCTCCCATCCTGTAGTCTTACCTTACATTCATGTCTTATGCTTATTCCACAACCATCCTTTTAAACTCACAGCAAAGTTTACTGTCCCATTTGACACATTCTGCTCCCCCAGTGATGAACTTTCTTCTCTCTTAGGAAGATAATGGAGCTTGCTGAACTCTTACATGTCTTGTACATAAGACAGCTAACATGCCCAGCACATCCAGGGCCGGATGTGCTCTGCAGTCTCCCTTTAGCCATCCCACTTTTGGCTGAGAAGGGAACATGCAAAAAGAGGGGAAAAAGAAAACATTCATAACCAGGTACCTTTTCAGACAAGGCCTTTAAGCTGTCCAGGAACCTCTGCCAGAAATCTTTGAAGAGGGGTCTATCGATTCTCTTCAGGCTCTCCTTTGTGCTGGCATCCACACTGACGTACAGCTGTGTGACGGGCTCCAAGTTCCTTGGTAAGAGAGAGGAGAAGGTGACGATTCTTTTCTGACATTACTGGCTTTTTGACTTCATTTTAACCCCTGGGGTCAGAAATGATGAGGCTCAGCCCATTCCAAGCTCTCTTGTTCTCCTGGCCCATGGAAAAACAAACTCATCCAGCAGAAAGAGAACCTTAATTCATCCCAGTTCCACCGCTGCACACGATGAACTGACTCGATCTGCAATTGGCCTCATCTGCCAAATCAGTTTTTTGGAGGAAAAAGAAAATCAAAGGTGCTTAAAAACATAAAACAAATCCCAGCGTCCCCACAGCACTTTCCTTCAGCTTCCAGGACTCTTATTTCATATCAACAGTGTCCAGTCACAGCGCTGGTGAAAGCAGCATCTGTGAGCCCAGCACAGATGGAACCTTCTCCATTGTGCAAAGAATGTGGGTCAAACCCAACCCACCCCCAAACCCAAGGAGAACAAGCAGTACTGAGGTCTGTTAGCAAAGGGCTAACAAAGGGCGAAAAAAGGGACAAATTAAAGCAATCTCCTCTGCCAAACAGAGCTGATAAAGGCAGCGGTGTAACACATTCGTTCCTCATCATCCAGAGGGAGATGACAGCCTCCAGATTGTGCCCCGTGACTCCGCTCCACAGCGGGTTTAGGACAACAATTTTGTAAGTGCTTTTTGTGAAGGCTGCTAATGAGGAGGCTACAGTCCCAAGCTGATTTGGTTCTTTAGAAGATAAGAAATTAGCAGCTATTGTTCAGCTGTCAAACAATGCCACCCAAAAATACACCAAGTCTCTCGCTGTCCCCAGAGGTGAGGAGATGACAAGAACTGCCCAGGGTGAGACCGAACACAGCTGCTGGCAGCCACCAAACCCAACTGCTAAATGTGAATACTCAAAGAACCCATCTAAACATGCCACCTCAGTGTGTATTTAGACAAAGGACAGCTCTGAACAAATGGGACGTTTCAGACAGCAGCCTTGGGGTGGTTTTACAAGCAGGAGACAGGACACGGGGTAGTTAATGATACAAGAAAATGAGAACAACCACACAGTAAGCAAGCATTCATTTTTATGAGCAGTAATGAGCACTTGCTCGTTATTATTAATGACGCTTATAAATGCAAACACATCTACGTGAGCATTCTTGTTCACAGCCAGTAATCAGAAACAAGGAAGAGGACAAGAGCCAGGTAGCTGTTCAATGAGCTTGCACACAATAAAATGTTCTGCTTTATCTGTCTGGAGGCAGACGAAGCCACAGCCTGTGTGTGAGGGGAGGAAGATGAGAGGAGGAAGGCCCAGGAAGCACCACCCTGGAGCCCCAGGGGACCTCCCGAGCCCATTGAATCCTCCAGGCATGCTCCGAGCTCACACAGCCTATTTCAGGACCAACTTGTACACCACATCTCCCCTCTGCTGACAACAGGAAACCAAACTTGGTGCGCACTTCAGCTTAGGTAAGTCATTTGCTTTGATTAGCCAAAGATCAGTTGCAATTTTCAATGGCAGCAAGACTTGATTTTTATTGCTTTTTTGGTTTCTTTTTAACAACAATCAGCAGATCCTAAGAGATACAGCTTCAAAATATAGTATGCTCTCCTTCTGAAAGGCTATTTTAGGAGGGAGCAATTTCTGTCGATCAGGCACATAATACACGACTTAAAGTAACTTGATTACACAATTATTCAATCATTTGGAATGCCTTTGTAGTGTATAATTACTCACTCAAAAATTGTATGCCCTTCCCCCCTCGCTGCCATATTCAGACCACAAGAAGGAAAGGAAAAGGAAGCTCTGAGTGCTCACATGGGAAGGCAGCGAGCTGAAATAGGCTGAACTGCAAACAGCCCTCACACAGAGCAGCTCAGCAAACTGCAGGGCAGCACTTCGGCAGCACCGTGAGCTGATGGTGCTCAGGTGAGCTCCCAGACAACTCGCAGTGCAAAGGTATTCACTGCATTTCCTTGCTTTGGTTGGTTAAAAGCAGCCCGGTAGCTAAAAAGCCATCAGAAGAAGCAGCTTGTTGTGTTTGCAAAAGAAAAACTCTGGGAGTACATTGAGGTGTTGTGAAAGTTTAGCACAAGTCCCTCTGCTGCCTCTTCTGCAGGGTGACGTGCGCTGTGCTCTGTCCCTGCTGTTATAACCGTATCCTGGGTCGAGAGCCCAGAAAGAGAGAAAAAGGAGAGAGAACACAGGGAGATGCAGGTGGAAATCCAGCACTTTTTGCTGTCAGCACTCGCACCGAGCTGAGTGATAAGTGACAAAATGGCATTACAGCACAGCTCAGCACCAACATGCTGCATGGGGGCCTCTTTTGTCCAGCTCTCACCTGATCTCCTCTGGGAACTGTGCGTTGGTTACCAGGAAGCTGGAGATGCCACGCTGGTGCAGGAGCCGCAGGAAGCGGTTGATGTCGGGGTACATGATGGGCTCTCCCACCAGGGACAGTGCGCAGTGCTTCGCTGTCATTGCCTCCTCCAAGCGCTCTGCCCTCACTCCTGTCACCCCTGCAAAGAGAGAGGACGGGCATAAAATACACCCAGAGGACGTGCCCCAAAGAACACCCACAGGTGAGCAGCCAGAGAAACTTCAGAGCAAAGAGAAAAACGAGGAACCCAACTGCAGGCGAAGATGCCATCTGCAGGTTTAGCAGATGTGAACTGCAATTATTCCACCCATGAGCAGGCAGGGGAGAGGGAAGGCTGCTCCATCCATACCCAGCTACGTGCTCAGGAGCCCGTATGAAGGCACCCGACTATAAGCAAGCTTTTGTTCCAGATGTGTCACATCCCATTTCCTCGGCGTGCCTTGATGGACTTGAACAATATCTGAGGTTTTGGGTTGGGGGTTGGTCTGCTTTAAAAAGCAAAGAGTGAAGTTTGAAAGCAGGTCCTCAGCTCACCTCCCGTTGCCTAGATGCTGGAGCTCAAACAGCACAGAAAATTACATGCTATGCTGCAAAGCCTAGATAAAAAAGAGGTGTTGGTGGATATTGCTTCAGCCTCACGCAGAAAAGCTGGTTGGTGATCAGAGTGAAGCTCAGTGCATTTAAACCAGCCGGGCTTCGTCCTGAATAGGGACAGGACTAATGGCTGCACTGCAGCAACCTGACAGCACTAAATGAGAGCTTTATTGAGAACTTATTGGGAAAGAAAGGAGCATCTCAGCCACACACGGAGATGAAAGGACTGACTTTTGTTTTTCTAGAGCTACTGTGGGTTGTTTGGGGAATTAACTTCTCTGTCTCAGCATCTGGCAATAGGACTACAGTAATTACAGTGCCAGCTTCAGAAGAAAAATTCCAGCATCACAAAGTTGGAGAGGAAATTTCTCAAATCAGTTTACATCACAGCAGCACACACAGCAAACACTCTGCAGATGAGGGCAAGGGTTTTATATGCAATCATTTGCCCACATAAATCACAAGCTAGACAGGAGCAAAGCAAACGGGATTAGTGGGTATTGCTGCCTCCAGCTGTTATCCTACCAGCACACGTGGAACAGGAAAGAAAAGCACGGCCCAGCGCAGCCTGCTAGATGTGGATGTCACTCTGCAGCTACCTGTGATGCAAGGGACTCAAATGCAGCAGCATGCACAGGCATTCCCAGATCTAACTTTAAGACCCCAGCGGGGATTACTCAGAACAGCCTCCTGTAAGCCTGCAGGATCTCCTCGCCCAGGTCACGTCTTTGTTTCTCTTTGTTCATTTCTCCCCCCAGCCAAACCATGGCTGTGCTGTCACACATCCACACTCTTATTTCTGAGTTATGTTTCCATTCTGTGTGTGCCCTTCACAAGGGCGCAGAGACTCAAAGTCCCTACCTACAAAACGTATCCATCAAACAAACTGCTTCACACCTCCCCACCTCCGCTCCCTGTCAGGAAGATGTCTCTCCAGCAGTCCTTCCTCAGGAGCATTACGTGACATTAACTAACACTTATGGTCTCCAACACCTGTACAAACTACAACAAACACGAAAAGAGGAGGGAACAGAACGTTTTGAGAAGCACACAGCGAGGTTCCTGCAGGACACAGACTGCCCTCTGGTTGCACTCTCACAACTCCTGGCCCTGGGTAATGCTGCTAGGAAGCACATGCACGTTTCAGGGAATGTTTGGCAACTGGTTTAATGGAAAACAAGTTGCAGAAGAGGGAACGGGACTGTCTTTGCTGAGCTCTTGATACTTCAGGAACAGTTTCTGCCAAATCACTGTGGAATCTTTTCTCCTTGCCAACCCTTTTTGGGAAGCACAGTAAGGGGAGGATCAGAACCACAGAACCATAGGGGTCGGAAGGGATCTCTGGAGATATCCCTGCTAAGGCAGGTTCCCTGCAATGGGCTGCACAGGAAAGTGTGAGCAAACAACCTGCTGTGATAGAAGCACTTGGTATGAAAAGCAAGCCTGACGTAGAGATTGCTGCCAATTGTTATTGCATCCAAACTGGAACAACCAAAACCGTCTGAGTTTCAGAAAGTGACAACAGTTCCCAGAAGATGGATTACTGATAGTATTGATAGCACTGCACGCACACAGCAGCAAGGCTGGGTCTCCTGGCTGCCCTCCCTGTAGCTCAGAACGGGAGCTCCCAGGGATCTGAAACTGCAAGATGATGCAAACCAGCCCCTGTGAGCAGCTCAGCTCCAGTTATTTTTCCGCCTACTGCATAAGTGCAATGAATGAAGCAGAGCGATGCTGCTCCGCTGACACAAGTTTTTTTCGCCTGTCACATTTTTAAGCCATTGGGTTCTCTTTGCACACAGCCAACATAAACAAACGGGTTCCCAAAACGACAGCCAAGGCTGAGGCTCCTCTTGCACTTTTAATGGATGCTTCATTTCACTCCTGCTGCTCACACAGCCTCTGCTGTCAATTAGGAGGAGCAGAGTTCTAGACCTGCCCTGCCAAGCTGGCCGGCACACTGAGCACAGGGCTGACCTTGGCAGAGTGACCGAGCTCACTGTGTGGGGAGAAAAGAATAGAAGAAAGCAAACATTTCTGTACATACAGCTGAAAAAGGCATCAATGAACACGCGAGGATTTGATAATGGAAGCAAAATAGGGTAATCTGCAGATCAGCAAACAACTGCAACAAAAAGCTCAAGGTTTCCCACCTTCTGAGACTATAGATCTTACGCCTCTTTCTGTCCTGCAGGTGACCAGGATGCTCTGATCTAAGCCCTAGAGATGCTTCTGCACCTTCAAAAAGCATCACTGATGGGAAGTTACCTTTGAACTCCTTGATCATGTTCCGATGATTCTCGAGAGCTTCCCTCAAGATCATCTCAGGTTGGTCCATTTTCCACCGCCATTCCGTGCCCACGGGATTTGTGTGATGTCTGGAAGAAAAAGAGACCGGTGTGACTCGCTGCACTTTGCACAAACCCATCTCTGTCACCCCGCGGACTCTGGCACTGCTTAATAAAATCAAAAGCAGCAGCAAATTATCTGCAGGATCCTCCTGACAACTCTCAGATGCGATGACTGAACACCACTCTCAATGCAGACACTCAAATGCAGACAACTGAGACTGATGCCGATTTCCCCAAGTGATTAAAACCTGCAGTTCCACACGTGGGCTGTGCTAAGGCAGATTCTACACCCAGCATCAACAAAACCAACCTTTGCAAGAATCTCTTTATCCACTGGGCAAGCAAAGACTCAAATGCTGCTCTCACACTACATTACCATCCCAAAGACCCTCCAAGCTAAAAGCAGCCTTCCTCTCTAATTTTTTATTTGCTGCCAACATGGAAAATTTTCTGAATACCAACTATAAAAAGGCATTTATAAACCACTTACATGTTTAAGTACATAGCTTGTACCCTATATATTTAACAGGGCAAGCTGGCAGAAAATCAATAGGCTCTTAATGCACGCTGGACAACTATTAATTACCAGTGCCAAGCAGTCCTTGCTTTTCTAACACATTCCAGCTGTTCACAAAACATACCAAGTCGTGCCTGCAAAGCAGCTTCTCCTTCCCAAAGAAACAAAGCACTGTTTGGTGGCTGACAGGATCACTACAAAGGCCATAGCACAGCCACTGCCTTTCCTTACCTCCTGACTTGTGCATCTCACCAGCTACTTGGGACTTGGGCAGGTAATGGGGCATCCTTCACAGCCTAAAATCTCTCTCTCACACACACACACACACACACACACACACCAGAAAGTCCTTCCTTTATTAGGACATGTTGCTGCTGGAACACTGTGAAAGCACAGGGCATGAGATCCCTAGGAAGGGATGAGAGGGAGAAAGCAGAACAAAACCAAGAGTCGATGACCACAGGCTGCAGTGAGCCCCAGAGCCAGCAGGTGAGGTCCCAGAGGAAAGAGAAAGGCTTAAGGGCAATGAACGCCAGGGAACTGGCAGCTTTTGAAATCCTATTAAGGCAGAAGTGCAAACTGTGGCAATAAAAAGCAAAGATACGAAGTGTAACAAGAAACCAATCCGGCAGAATCACAGCACTGCTGCAACCTTGCGGCCCTCCATCTGAAAAGAACAAAATCACAGGGTCACACTCAAAGGTCGAGCCACACAACCACAGGATGCACAAAGGGGCCAGCAAGAAAGACCTCCATATAATGACACGAGGAGCAAGGAGATGGCCAAGGAAAAAGTCCAGCCGATGCACAAGGACAAAGTTTAACGTTTCTCTGTTATGCCAAGAAAACTGTTGGCACCTCCCAATGGCCAGTGGAGCCCTCAGCTTGAGCACAGTTTCAGCCTGCTGTACATGTCAGAGCTGGAGCCTCCCAGTGCAGGTGAAACCACTGCACAAGTTACAGGAATACGCACCAAATTCTTTATGGAATATTTCATTCTATCTGGTTTGCCTCTTCCTCGGGTCCAAAATAAACGAGGTTTAAATGAATAGGATTTATTAGCTGTTCCATCTCTCCACAATAATGGATTGTGTTTCAGACGCTCGGCCAGAGGACGTAATCAAATCAGTTTGGATTGCAACACAATCACCAGCAGCGTCAGGCAGCCTCAGTCCCACACTCCCCCTAATTGATTAAGAGATTTGGTCACCCGCACATTTCCATTTAGACAATTAAGCTAAAGAGGCACTACAAACAGCAAGAGCAACTGGGAGCAATAAGGGACAGCAGCAGACTACTTTTATAGGGAGAGCTACGAGTTAGGGATGGTGCAGTAATTAAAGTCCATTTTTTTATTATTACTAATTTTTTTAACCACCCCCTCTTTATTCTTACTGCAACAGCCTCGGCAGTTCAACCCACAAAGGAATGATTGGGAAGTAAACAAAAAAAACCCCATAGTGCTCTGATCTGCTGCTCAGCACACAGAGCTGCACAACGAGGCCAAAGCATAAAGCCTCTATTAAAACATTTTGCCAGCAGCAGATCCAAACTATCACTTCCCATGTCCCCAGCAGCACAGATGGTGACTGCTAATAAGGTCTGTGTTCATACAGCCCAGCCAGTGGTGCCTGGAACGCCGCATTCAGCCTCATGGGATTAAGAACCTGCAGGGAGTGATGGGTTTGAAATAAAGCTACTGCTTCCAGGATTCCTCTTAAACGTGAGGAATGGCACCTCCAGAACGATGGGCTGGAGCTGTGTGGAAGGTATAAGACACAGTGATTTATCCCAGTTCACACCTGGCTACTCTAATTCAGCCCCATTCTCCAGACACAGCCTGATGCTAAAGAAAAAAGAAATAAAGCCAGCAGAGTTGGGTCATTTTGAAGAGGAACAGTGTTAAATGGCCTGCACTACAATACCAGGAGCAGAATGCTTCGTTTCGGTGATGTTACTGCTTTCTATTTGCTGTTTATGGTGCACCTTCTGTGTAGGGACAAAGGGACAATAACACGCATGGTAATCTTCCCCCATCAGCACAGCCAGAGCTGCAGAATTCAATGCACCATTGCAGGCTGATAGACGGAAAAAAGGAACAGGCAGTACGTTTTTCTTCAGTCATCAGATTGTTATTACACACTCTGAAGAGAAGTGGCAACTCTTGCACTTTAAACATGCCATTTGCTGTGTCCTTTCAAGCCAGTACGGGATGAAAGCCCATCAAGAGAACCAATTAACATTCTGGAATAGAGTCCCAAATGCAAACTTAACAGGATAACTACCGCCTGATGCTTATACTTAATACTAACACTGGAGACAGCTTCAAAGTGCATTCAGAATTACAGCTGTATTGCTGCATGGATGCTGTCGCTTTAATATTCTCATGAAATATTTGCATTATTAGAGCCTGAAGATTGAAAAGATGGGAAAATGCTCAGAAGGCTTCAGCTGTTTTGGCATGAAAATAGTGGCACGTTGGACACCCAGGCTTAGGGATGGAACAGCTCTTACTGGCAGCCAGCCCCCTAAAGCAGACGTAAACAGCAGAGGATGTGCAGCCCCCCTGATTTGAAATAGCTAGCAAGATAGGAGACAGAAAAGCTGAAAGAATAACCTGTGTCCTCCCACTCAGCACACGTCCACGTCACCACTTTTACTTCTGCTGAGCCTCAGTGACCCCCTCATAGTCCCCAGTCCAGCAGAAGCCTCCCTCCAACCCAGTCCATTCCATGATTAAGTCCCAGTCCCAGTCCAGGAGTCTCACAGCACTCGGACAGAGGAGGACAGAGACACAAAGCAAAGGGGAGCACAGCTCCCTGACAGCAATGAAGTGGCTCAGAGCCCAGCTGGCCCACACAGGGCTGTCCAGAACAAGTTTAGCACCACAGATACTGCCAGCCCTGCTGCTCAGGCACTGCACCATCCCTTTCATTGCTATGCCACAGAAGACCACAGACATGGGGGTAATGCAGCATGTAACCAGGTGACCTCTCCCAAAGTAGAGCTGCATCAGCACTTTACCTCCAGCAGAACACACATTTGTTGGCACAGGCCAGGCTCGGTGTGGCCTCCATGCAGCGGTGGCTCTCGATTCCATAGAACGTGTGTTTGTAGCAGCCGCCTCTGCCTCGGAGCATCGACTGGCAGCAGAGAAAGAGACACACAAACACAAGGAAGTTAAAACTAAGGGCTTCAAACCTGCTCCCTGGGCACATTTACATTTGCACTGGTGTCCAAAGTCACCTGTGATGGGTGCTGCAAGCCGGGCTGCAGCCGTGGGGCAGCTCAGAGAAATGACAAATGCACCCCAGCTTAAGAAATTCACAGCAAGACCAGCAAACATCTGACTGCTTCCATACAGCCAGACAGAAACAAGGTATTATGGTGTCAAGATTAACTGCCCTAGAGGCAACTTAAGCGTAATCAATACTTTCTCACTTTTAACACCAAACCGTAGCGGGGTGCTTATAACTGAATTAGCCAACAAAGGAAGCAAGTGAAGCCACTTAGGCTGTAAGAATTACTGTACAAGCCCAATAAAGAGTAACAAGGGTCAATTTAACAGCTGCACTATGAAACACTCCATTCTTCCAGGCTTTTTGTGCAGAGTACTTCTAGCATGACATTAAAAGATACCCTGCCCCTCCAGTCCCCACTCACGTTGGCCACTGGCCCCAGCATGTCACTGAGCTTCCTTCCCAGAGCTGCAGACACCTTCTTCCCACCACACTCTCCTCCTGCTCAGCATGCAGGGAGCACGGACTGTCTTCCATTATCTCAGTTTAATAATAATAAATGAGAAAGGTTCTTCACCGCTCTCCAGAGAAAATGTGAAATATGACCATGTAACTTTTAATCTATCTTCCTCTACCTGAAGGGTCCAAGCGATGCAGAAAGAAGCCTGCAGTGAGCCGTGGGGGGAGAACAGAGGTAGTGCCTGGCGTACAGACAGCACTGCATACAGGCAAAATACTGAACAAAATGCTGTTCACTCCGTCCATCCCTCCAACGACAGATTCCAGGAGACCCAAAATCCCATCCAGCTGTCTTACAGACCTCATCAAGAAGGCAAATCAGACTCTTCCTTACATCTGCAGGTTCTCTGCTCTTTCCAGAGTCCAGCAGTCTCAAACTGAGGCATCACTACGGAGCTTTCCCTACCACCCCTCCTTCCAACCCTCGTTTGTTTCTCACTGATACAAATCCGGTCCAGCGCTCCGGAAGACGCTCACACATCGGTGTGAATCTGAGTCAACGCTGATGCCTGTAACCCATTTCAGCTCAGTTTATTAGAGCTCTGTACGTCCAACTCCTGCTTAAGCTAAAAATAGTACGGGCCTATCTGAGCACACAGAGCTGCTATTTATTTTGTGAAATGGCTTTACAGCACCGCATTAAATTTCAGTTCTTTAATAAAAATCGGTTCTCTGGTTTTCTCTCAGTCCCAGCGCTGACAAAACCTGACAAGTTTTCCTTTAAACATTTCACGGCCCTTCCCTGGCACCAAGAACAACAGAAGAGGGAAATATTTGTCAGAGCAAACAGCAGAAGCATGGCTGGGATCAGCACGCCTCAGATGTTCCTGGCAATACAGCGGTGGGCTTGCTAAGCTGTTCACAAGGAGCCTTTGATGAGACAGTTCATTGATAGCGAGCATTAAGTAAAGCCTCCCCGCAGCCACCCACTTCGGCGATTGCCATCCACACAGCTCTTCTCAAAAATAAACAGAGTTAATCACGTAGCAAAAGAGAGCTGAGACTGGGAACTGATCGCTGCCACCGCACAGGAGCTGCTGGCGCTCTGATGAGATGCTGATTCCCAGCTGATCACCCTGCGAATGCTGACAGCCTTAGTATGTTAGAATCAACGCTGCTCCTCAAATGCACATCCTTACAGAGCAGCTTTCAGTGTGCGAGCTGTGAACTGCTTCTCGGGGACCTGCAGAGGCTGAAGCAAGAAACAGAGCAAACTTCAGCCGCTTTGCTAAGCTTGCTATATGAACCTTCCAAGGGGAAGAACAGCAGAGGAGCACTGCTTGTTGCCAACCAGGTGCATCAGCCACAGAACAACAGGTCTGAGTGCCCATGTGCCACCTGAACGTAACGATGAGCTCTGCTACCTTTGTCTCTCAAGACCTCACACCTCTGATACAACCTCCCCACTTCAATCCATGGTGTTCCAGTCCTGTCCTGCATTTCAGTAAGCAGGAGGGATTTCAGCAGGCAGCGGAGATCAGACAGTGATCTTTCCAGCTCTCTGCTCACATTCTGACTGCTGGCAGTGGGGCTGTAATAGTGTGGCACACAGAAGTAGAGCTTGGGAAGAGAAGCATTTTCTTGCAGATAACGGCACATTTTTAAAGGGTATTCCACCTGGAAGCTGTATACCCGAGTAAGTCTCTAGCCTTCCATTTATAAACAGAAACTGTAAGAGCATACCTTTGTCCACCGACAGAGCTTCACTCCGGAGTGGCTTCCTATCAGCTTATAGCCTGAAAACAAGAGGTGAATCAAACCATCAGTTTTAATCTGCGATAACTGAGTCACAAAGCAAACTAAATGCTGTGCAAAATTAAGCATCTCCATTCTCAGTGCTGCTCCTCCCTGCTGGCACAAGCAGGACGCAGCGATGGGGTGTTCATTGAAGGAAATACAAGAAAATGCAGCAGGCTTAACTCTGCCTGGTTTGGGGCATTACCTTTACTCTGATCATAGGTATTCACAAAAGGATAACGTATATTTTGCAAACTGATGCTGAAATCTTCCCGTGGCCAGCAATTGAAGTCTCTGGCTCATTTCAGGACTGCACCAGCACTACCAATCCCTGACCCAGCTGTGAGCTGCTGGTGCCACCTGGAGTTTCAGAGCCCCATGTAAGTGACACTGACTTCCCAGCACTGCATGCCAACATCTCAGCACGCAGCCTGCAAAGCAAACACCCCCAGCAGCACCAATCTCTGGGCAATGTCTCTGCAGCAGATCTCGCTCCCAATGCCAGGATGCGGAGCTCAGCACAGCCAGCCAAGCCGAGGCAATGAGGAAAAACAACAATATCAGTAAGAACGGGCAGCAAAAGCCACCAACTACTTTGAAAGGCAATCTCAAGCAAGGTCAATAAGCACTTGAAAAGCCCAGTCCTCAAGGTTCTTCTGAAGTCAGCTCCTGATTTTCAAAACATGCTGAAAAAAAACCACAGATCAAAGCTTATCTCTGTATCAAACAGCGAGTCAAAGCAGGACAGAAGTGGTTACTGAAGTGGTCCAAACTAGTTCAGATACAAGCTGTCTCCTAACAGCACTTGCCTTTGGATACGAGTAAAACAGAGACATTATGGACACCCCGGTGCTAAATTTAAGCAGTAAAGACAACAACCCAACTGCAGCTTGGGGAAGCAGAATGATTTCTTCAATGCCAGTGGGGTCAGCCTTTGGGTAACATTAATCCAATCCCGTTGTGTTATTGCCTACCACAAAACTACAAGTACAGCTGTATTTAGAAAAGAAAGAAGCAAGGAGCCACCGAGTATGAGCAGATTAAGAAAAGAATCAGCCCGGCAAGGATTGTCTCCTGAATCTACAAGGCACTGCAGAAAGCAAATGAGAACATCAGTTTAGGCTGCGCCTACTAATCACCACAGGAAACACTTGCATGAAAGGTTTGCTTCTATTTTCAGTTCATTTCATGACATTTACCTAAACAGATGAAGCAGCAGGAGCACACTGCCAGCCTCGCTCCAGCTCTACTTGTTACTGTGGGTATTAAGTGGCTCGTGCTGTATTTGTATTTTATGCAAGACTGAACAGTGATGGGAAAGAAATCAGCATCTTCTCACAGCACTGGACTGGCTCTGACTTTCAAAGCAGCAGCAGCTGTTACAGAGGACCTTTATGAAGGTATTTGCAAGCAGCCAACCACAAGGGCCTCCAGCTACACAATCCAATACTTCAGCTTATATTTAGCACTGGCTTTAATTCCAGCTAAAATAAAACCATTGTTTAAGCAATATTTGGTTTACCTACAGACTGCAGGCTAAATTTGTCCAAAGGTGATTAAAAATAAGAGTGTGATGGGGGGCTGAAGAGATGCTGCTCAAAGGCAAACTCCTGTTACACAACCACAGTTCAAAAGAACGGCTTTCTTGTGAATCACCACCACTGTTTTTGCTTTCTCTTGGGCTAATTATGCCCTTAGGGATAATGCTGAAGAGACACCGAACCTATACCCAAAGTAACCAGTTGCTACATAAATTAGGTGATCTGACTGCGTTGCACTTGTTATTTTCAAGGGGATGGTGCTGAGGGAAGGAGCAGGTTTTATTTCCTTACAGCCTCATAACACTGTCCTGGTGTGTTTTATCTGCAAAAAAACGGCTATGACATGAAAAGAGAAGAAAGGCAGATTCCCTTCTTCACTGCTGAGCAACTGTTAAGGAATGATGACAGGAGAAGAAGAAAGGAAAGGAGAGATGCATTCACAAAGGTGGGTGCAGCTGAAATTATGCACACAATAGTTTTCAAGTCCTTTAAACTGCAGATTTCGGTAAATAGATCCCCATGAGGCCTGCAATGCTCCTCAAGCTGCTCTGCAGCACACTGCACCTGCCAACACACTGCAGCCTTTGGCTCCTGCAGCCCTGCACTGGCTCTGAGCAGCAGAGATGCAGCTATGGACATGAAGACGAGGCAAAGTCACTGCCAACCTGTGCTGAGCCCCATTTTAAAGAGGCTTTTGCTGGGTCCTGTCATTCAGTCTGCAGATTTAAAGAAGAGTTCTTTACTTTACAGTTAATGCAAATAAAAAATGAACAAGTGTGCCAGACACTTGATGGGCAGAACAACACCAGTCACATACAAATGCTTGGGCTAAAGAACTGAGATCTTGTGGAGCACATGTTGTGATCCCCCCAGCTGCAGCACAAGGGAGCTCACACCACCCTCCATTGCTCTTCTCCCAGCTTTACTCACAGCTGACAGCCCTGCAGCTCAAAACCCTCAGCCTGCTCATTTTGCTCCATTCGAAGTCTGCCATCAAGCCTGGTCCAGCACACCCAGGCTCACAGAACCTCACCTTGTTTTGTGAGTGCATCCCTCAGGGCTGCAGTTATCATTTCTCTCCTTTCACCCGCCTCCTTCCTCCCAGAGCTCTCTCCAAGGAAGCTCGTTCCAGCATCTCCATCCTCCAGCTCACGTTCTCTCTGTTTGGAGACAGGGAATTGCACTTAGATTCAAACTTGTTTTATTTTTGGGACGGATGAGGGAAGAAAGACATCACCACAGTGATGTAGGCAGCCTTAGGAGCTGTGCTCTCCACAAGTCACACCAAGAGCACCACCAAAATGTGGTGATCACCAAAGACCCTGCAAGAAAAGGCTGTTTCCCCCGAGCAGTCAACTCCAGACAATGAGCTGCTGCATCCCACACATCCGGCTTCCAACAGCTGCACCTTTATAAACATGCTTAAGCTCCTGGAGTTTACTTAAAAGAAAGAAAACAGCAGAAATACCGGAATACCATCTATTAGCATAAGTTACAGGAGAAACAAACAAATCCCAGCACGTAAGAAAAGCGTGAATTTGCCACTATGTAAGCGTCACTTCTGAGACTCTATGGGTATTTATTGCTTTATGTCTGCACAAAGAAGCACGAAAGTGGAAATAATTACTTTGATATTTCATGCAACTTGTAATCTGTCAGTTCTTTATGGCTTTTTTGAAGTATTAGAGAAGTTATGGATAAACAACACAGACCAACAGAGGACACATTCTGTTCCCACGCAATAAGCTGATCAACATCCGAGTCCTTTCTGTGCCAAAGTCATGAAGAAGTTCATGTTGCTTCCAGTTTGAGTTTACCCTCACTTGTAGCCCCAACAGACAACTCTGCAGCCTCCTTTCAGGCAGCTATAGAGAGCAATGAGGTCTCTCTCAGTCTCCTTTCCTCCAGACTCAACAACCCCAGGATGCTTCTCACTGGTTAAATATTAAGATTGCTAGAAAAGCCTCGTGCATAAGGAAGGAAGGAGATAAAATCCTCAGCTATTAATTCTTAAACAAAGAGCTTCTCCCACATCATTTAATCCAGAGCTAGGTACAGCCATCCATTGACAAAGGAAGGGCACTATGTCAGCACAGATTCATTAGCCATCCAAAGAGAAACACCAGGCAGGATTTCTGAACAGATGCATCCTGGCATATCTACTCCCCAATCTCATGCCAGGTTAATTCCCCCAGAAGAACTCAATATGCATTATGTAGCACATCATAATATTAAAAATGCAGAGATTCACTTCACTACAAATAAGATATCCCATCCCAGGCAGCCTTCAGGGGAAGTTCTGAGTTGAAGGGCTTGCATTTCTATCTGCCCGCCGCGCTGCTACTGCAGCAGCAGGGAAAAGCACCTAAACATGAAAAAACAAATAGATAGAATTGCCTTGCTGGCAAGGCAGAGGCATTTATTTCAATAATCATCTTCCCCTCAGAGATGCTGTTAATAAATGTTTTTCCCCTCTCAGCCTGATGCGGAAGGCTGTAAACAAAACAATCATCTGTTTTCCTCTGATCCGCAGTACCTGACTTGCTCTGCCTGGCAGGCGATGGGCTTTGGGCATTCACACCCCAGTGAGTTTTACTTATTTGCTTAATAAACCTTTCATATCTATTATTTAGGGATCGAACGCAGAGAAAGAAGTTAAACCTGCACAGAGCAAACTTCTCCAGCTGCGGTGATTTAGCAGAAAGCCCTGTAGTAAATCTAAAGCAAGTTACTATCTTGCCCTAACAAATCAAGCGAGCGGTGACAAGAGCCAGCTCCTCGTGTCCTTGAAATACCTCCCTGCCAGGAGACTGCAATCACACCCACCCTGCACTCACACAGCGCCCACAGCCAGGAAGAAGCAGGAATCAATCCCAGCTTCTGGGAGACTCGCAGCCCAGCACAGCTCCTGCAGCCCCGTGTGCCCAGCAGGACCTGCCCTGCCCTGCACAGGAGGTATCTGAGCTCTCCCTGCGTTTCCCATTTCATTACATCACATGCTTTCCCAACTAGGATTGTGAGCAGGAAGAAAGGCAAATTGCATCAACTCCATGCATAAGCAGCCTTCCCTGAGCTAAATTATGTTAGTGTTTTTAGCCTCATTGCTCTATTCATGTGCCAGAGCTGAAAACAACACATTCCCTGAAAAGCTTTTACTCCAGGAAGGAAAACAGACAGAATACAGCTCAATTCTGGCTGAGCTTGTTTCCTACTTCAACTCCCTCTGGGCAAACCATAAGGCAACCCCAGCCTTGTCCTGACTTACTGCATCATCCATCAGGGTCTCCTCCATCTCCTAACGAGTGAAAGGTGCACACATTAAGAAAGCAGTCATACATCAGGGGCCGCAGACAAGAGAAAAGGAGCTAAAGCTAAGGGAAAAATGTTGGCAAGGTTATCAGGAAGAGACAGCCTGGCAGCAGTAGTGTGACTTGCTCAGGGGAATGGTTAAATGAAGTATTAAAGTTCATGAGTTCCATGAATGAAGAGCTAAACTCCCAAGCAAACAGGGCTCTGGTGACAAGGGAGCAGTTCGAGCACAGACAGATCTCCCCTTGCACAGTCCCAGCCATTGGGGCACTACAGTTTTCCCGGCAGAGCAGCCTTCCCATAAGACACAAATGTGAGTGGAAGGACCAGCACAGGGCACCAGCTTGCACTAAAGCTCAGAACAGGGACAGAGCAGGACTGCTGCTCCAGGTTCTAAGTGCTGACTGTCCTAACCAATGAGCTGAACTGCAGTTTGTTCAGCCCATGGACTAACGATATCTAGCTGCTGTCAGTCATCACTAAAAAACCGCCCTGAGCATTCCTAGGAGAGCACAGAAATGAGTATTAGGAACTCAGATTGAGTAATCAGTGAACCAGCGAGCACCCTAACAGCAAGGAAACCTTATTAAGAATCGCTGCTGGTGTGTATATAATCACAGGTTACATACCCACTGCATACACCAGTGCCCAGTTAGGCATGCGAGGCTGAACTGAAGCAAAAAGGCAGACAGGAGGAAAGCAGAACATGACAGCTGAGGAGCAGGGAGCTCAGCAATTCATCCCTCTGGATTGAAACAGGAGGAGGTGCAATCAAAATCACGGTATGGATTTTGGGGCAGCATCCCTAAAACAGCCAAACCCCAAAGAAGGGCTGATGCCTACAAAGCAAAAACCTGAGAACAGAAACTCCCACGAATCTTCAGTGAAGAACCAGAAAGGAGTTTTCAACTGCATCTGCCTTATTCTATAACACCAGGAGGTCCCCTGCACCATTCCTAGCAGCAGGCACTGCTCAGAATGTTATTCCAACAGCCCTGCAGCTCAGAGCCCATCGATGCCTGTTTTCTTGTAAGCTCATCATCAGAGTCTTTAAGGAGAACACTTCCCAGGGTGTACACACATCTGCAGGGCTGCAGAAGGGATCTGGAGATTGCTCCACAGAGCTGTAATATCACTGCTGTGCTGCAGGGAAGGCTTTTTACAAGCTGTAGTTAAACCAAGTCTCCATTTCACACGCTGCTTTACGGTTCTGTCGACATTCGTTGGAGGTGGGAAGCTTCGTTGGACACACCATAAAAACAACTGATTTTTCAAAGCAAACAAGAATCAAAACTGAAAGAAACGCGCCCATCTCCCCCCAAAAGGGAGTAGTTTATATTTGAAAACTGGGACATATATTCACATTTTCCCTCCTTTCTCCCGCTCTACAAGAATCAAAACTAAAACCTAGGAAACAAGATTCCACAAGCATCCTCCGTTCCATTTCTTTCTCTTCCTTCCAGTTCAAGACTAAGGAAAGAACCTTTCGTTTCTCCACCCACCTTTCACATAACCCAGACTTCACACGAGCCCCTTAGTGAGAGCCCCAGGCACAGCTCCCATCCTACACTGCTCTTCTCAAGAAGGTCACTTGGCCCAAGACTGCACACAAGGCTGTGATCAGCTGACTGCAGAGCAGCAAGGAAAGGTCCTATTTGCACTTCTGCTGCTTCCCCAAATAGGGGCCATACGCAAGTCTTCCAAGCACTCAATTAACAGTTCTGGCCTGTAATCTGTTCAATTATTTGCATTAGCCAGCTTTTCGGGACTATTAGATCAAAGGACACAAGATTATTGTAATTATAATCTTATAAAGAATACTTGATTAAACCCAAACGGAAATTGCTTGGTTTCCACCATAATTAATCTTCATTAACTGTAAGAAAATATAAACCTGACACCCAAAGCTCAGCATCCTTCATGAGCAAAGTCCCACTTTCCAAAGTTAGGAGCTGCTTGGCACTCCATCCCCAATCATGGTGACAGCTGGGTTACAACAACCCTCCACACACAGATATTTGCCAACACAAACACAGACCCAGGCTGCCCACTCTGGAGCCATAGCAGCTCTGCCTGTACTGGTAGCCAAAAGGATGAAGCTTTCCCTATGCAAAAGTTTAGCCATGCTATTAGCAGAAAAATCCACAGCATGGTTTGGCACACACCAAAAGAGTCTGTGCACACCGTGGGGCTCATCTAGCAGAACAGAGATGCACACACAGGACCTAACACCTTACTCAAACACATTCCTTTGGCAGCAGATGCTGTGCTCCAGGCCATCCTTGTGCTCATCAATCCTTGGATACAGCAGCAACATCAACAAGGCACCTCCTCCCTCCTCCTTACCATCAGCAGATCATCATTCTGTGCATTGATTTGTGGATTTCAGCTGTGTTATTTGTCTGGCAAGAACCTCAGAAAATGCAGAAGAAAGAAATACCTCAAGAAACAGAGCAGAAAGTTTGTGGGAAATGGTAAGCAGATGGGCTGGGCTCCTGCAGGCAAAGCCTGATCACCTCCAGCAATGGACGGAGAACAGAAAAGGCTGCAAATAAAGAGGAAGCTCAATACTCAGGGGGACTTCAAACTTCCAGCCTGTTTTACATCTTGATATCTAACAGCTTTGCCTCTCTACCCATTTATTGACTAATTTACAACAGACAAAAGAGCAGCAAGGGGTATGGGGTCTACCAACCAGCTCAGAAATAAGGCTCTGTATTTCATAGACCTCAAAGCTCTCTATGGAGGCTCATCAGGGAAAGACAGTATCACACTGCATGCCAAAGGCTGCCCAGGCAGAGGTAACCTTTACAGCACTTTTCCTCCCTTTTCCACCAGGTACTCCCAGGATTTACAAGGTAAAGTCAAGCCAAAAGGGACTGAGAAACCTCCCTCGTGGCCAACAGACACAGCACCAAAACAAGCTTCTTGAACAGACTCTCTGGGACATACTTTCTTCCCTATAAAGTCAACCTGAGCCTTGTTCTCACACCCTCCCCCCCCCCTTTGTATTTATGTTCCAAATGTGACTATCAGCATCATTAAGCTTTGTTTTAGAAAACAGGAACATTCATCACTGAACTGTGCCAACAAAACCTGCCCATTTGATACTCCACAGCCCATCCAAAAAAATTACATTATTATTACTCCTCACGCTGCAGTTTATAAATATGAAGGTTAAAAAAGCCATTTCATTGCTTGGGAACTAGTCTACATTGATCTGCCTTTCCAGTTTATCACCATCTCCCAGCTGTGGGAGATAATCTACATTAAGAAATGGTGTCCCTGTGATTAATTGCAGTCTTGCAGGCCACAAACACACCCAGTAGATTTCACACTGCACTGATAAGCATATTCCAGGGGTGCATCAACAGCTCAGTAGGACAATACCGCAACTACACAGAAGTTTCCCTTTATACTCAATCATCGTTTTATATATTTGAATGATTTCCCTTTGATACCTTCTGCCAACTCCTGGGCACAGTGCACAGACAGCAGCACCTCCAGCCTTGTGCCTTCACTCCCAACACAAAAACCCATCTCTTCTCTGAGGCGTGTTGTGCAACAGCCACAACTACACCCAGAAGATGGGCTCTGGATCCAGCTACGCTGATCCAAACTAATGCAAAAATACTTTGCTATCCCATAATAGCAGGTCAATGAGCTACGACTGTTCATTCATCCCGTCTGCTGGAGATCATCACAATTGGCAACACGCCTGCGAAGACTAAACGATGGCTCCTAAAACATTCCAAGAGATTAACTCTGTTGGAGTAGGAGGTTCTGCCTCACACATCTCCCTGTGCAGAGGAGTTAATACACAACACTGGAATCCAAAAAAACACACGGGGAATTGCTAGCCGTACTTCAATCCCAGTCATTCTGCATATGAAGTGTGATATAATCCTGGGATACCCACACTTGAACTCACTGGCTCCTACACAGGTAATGCAGATACAGAAACCCGGAGCACTTGCCTTTAGAGGTAAAGATTACTGCAGCAACGGGTGACACAAGTGTAAAGGGAAAGAATGTCAGAATGATTTCACACCAGTCAGCTCTCTGAGAAAGAATAAGTGACCGAAAGGGACAACACAACTCGGCTGAGAAAAGGAACCTCTCATTGCACAAATTCATGGCTACGGGAGTGAGGGGAACTTAAGAAAGCCAACAATGCATTGCATTTAAACAACTGTGTCTTCCAGCCTGGGAACAAAATGCCCCCATTGCAATGAATTACTTCCACAGAAACAGATCATCCTGCTCCTTCTTATCAAGTCTTCAGCATTTATTTTCATTAGAGTAAATAATGGCACCTGTGGGATCTTTTTACAATCCAAGTGTTCACATAAACCTGTTGGCAAATGCATACATTCCCCAGGAGATTCACCAGCAAGACAAAGTCATTCTTTCTCCCAGCTAATGCTATGGATAGCCACCAGGTCAGGCTCCCTCATGAAATATTCACACAGCTGTACTCTGCTGTCACTCTGGAAACAACACACCTGTCCAAGAGGGCTGAAGACTTACACTGAAGTCATCACTGAAGGCTGTTTCTCTGTTACTTGCTCAGGTTACAGCAACGTGAAACCAGAAGTGTAGACTGCAAAGTAGAATGCAGGCAGGCAGGTCAGCCAAGCAAAACGGGGCCAATTAATGAGAACTGCACCATTTAGAGTTCCAAACACATCCAGCCTAGGACAAGTCCTAGAGTAGTATAGTGCAAACACAAGAAAGGTTGATCTGTAGAGGCCTGTCACATCAGCTGACAACAACTCACATTCCAAGCAGCCAGGACACTACTATGCACAAGCAAAGTGCAATTTCCAATCCTCACCATGGTCCCATATAGAGATTTGCCCTTTAAGAATTAACATCGTTCAAAGAGGGCAGTGCTCAGCTGTCAGGGCAGAACATCTCTGAGATGATGAGAACACTGCTGCTTGCAGCTCCAGATGAGCACCTGTGCTCAGACAGAAACCATCTCAGATCAGTGACACCACCTGGATCTGAGGCACAGGAACCTGATCTCCATGTTGGCACTGCTGCTGTGAACACCCTGCACTCTTACAGTCCTCTCACCAACCAAGCAAGGTAACGAGAAAGCTAAGTAAGGAGAAAGCAGTCTGCTGTTTGAATTGCATGTGAGCCAAAACTGCAAACTTCAGTGAAATCTTCACCTATTCACAAAACCATACAACACAGATTTCAGCAGATCAACGAGTGTGAGAAGCTTTAGGTATTTTATCACTGCAGTCGTGACTGTGGTTTTGCTGTAGTTTTAATCAGACAGTGAGAACTCAAGGCCTAAATTTTCACAGCACTGCCTGTCTCAAACCATCTCTCATGCCTGCTGCTGCAGAAAACACAGTTCCCTTTTTGTCACTGACCCCTAGTGGTGAGCACATACAGGAGAAGCATCACCTCACAGCACAATTACTGTGAGCAACGTTGGCCCTTTCCCCATCAACAAATGAAAAACACACTTCATTTTTTTCCCCCTGGCAAACCACGGCAGGTAAGACAGTGTTCTGCTGTTCAGGGATGGAAGCTCTCGCCCAGCAGGGCGACTAACCCCAAGGTTAGCAGAGCTACGCCTTAAATCAGAGTTGAAGGCTCCCCTGCTAGCTGCCTTTCCTCCTAAGCCTTCAGCTTGCTGTGCCCCCAGGTTTGCCTTGTTATAGTCCAGCTGAGTAACCTTGGCTCAAGCTGGCAAGATGTCAGGAAAGCAATGAGAAATCCATACAGCAGAGTTGTGCAAGGTAAGAAAGGTAAATTGCAGGTTTGTTGAGATGAGAATACAGTACATGTACTGTTGGCACTCCACTCCCTTGCCATGACATATCAGCACTACACACACCTACATTTCAGCCCAGTATAATAACGAGATTTGTGTTTAGACACAGATAACAGTGGCAGAGTTGTACATTCAGACATTTGATATTCACCAGGCAAGTCATTTCCCTCAGCCTGAGAGCAATGGGTTATGCTGCAGCATTTGCTCAGTGAACAAGTCAAAGCCATTTAGCAAACAACTAAACGCAACATACTTCCAAGCACGTTCTTTTCTGGGACAGGTTTGCAAACAGTCCATGTTTAACTAGACTCTGCAGGTTTTAATCCAGCAGGCAATATTTTAATCAATAACAAAGACCTGGCAGCTCTGCAATTGCTATAATAGCAGTACCTTGGCTTTCTTCATGTGGTTCATTATTTTGCCAAGATCTTCAACATCGACAACAGAATCTGCACCTCCAGCTTCCTCAGCATCAGCTTCCTCCTCACTGGTGGTTTCAAACAATTCTTCAGCCTGTGTAAGTGACCAGAGAAAAGAACAGGAACATATCTGCTGTGATAAACAGAAAAACTTCACTCACACTAACCAGTGAAACCAATTGAAGCTCATGAAGACTAGGTTGAAGTGGAAGCAGGTTAACTGCTCAAGGCTTCACTCTGTCCATAGGACAAAGCAATGACTGACTCCCTTGGAGCATCTGTCACAACACACACTTCCTCCCACTCAGGAAAAAAGGCTCCCTCCTCATATAGAAGCTGTTCAGTCAGGTCCACACTAACCACTGGTCCCTCCTTTTGGATTACTTTGCCCGCTAACCCCCATCTCATACCCACCTCCCCCCTGTACTCCATACTAAAGAAGGAACAAGCCTAAGCCCCTCACAACACCCCTCTGGCCTGTGGGACAGGAGGAAAACGTCAAATAGCACTTCAATCTGCACCACACCAGAAATAAGAACCCACAGATTTCAGCTCTACCTCAATGTTCTCAAACTCTGGTGCTCCACGTTCATTATTTGAACTCTCCTTACTCTGCTTCCCTTGGGATTTGCACTTCCCCTTCTTGCACTTCCCACTGCAGGGCTTCTTTTCCCCTCTGCAGAGGGCCTGGAGACGACTGAGGAACTTGGTTTTCCAGGCATCAAAGTCAGCCTCAATGCTGCCGTGCTTGCTCTGGACCACATTGCAGTCCCCCTCAGCACGAGTCATGATACGCCTGGCACTGAGCATCCACAGCCACCTGTCAATGTTTCTTCCAACCTGGGAATGGGATTGAAATTAGAGAAACTGAATGAAGATCAAGTGAAAACATGCAATTAAGAAAGCAAAGACAACAGAACTGGTAAGCTACAGGGGCTGCAGGACTGCACAGCAGGGATTTCTGGACTCCCCATTACCTGCTGACTCAGTTTGTGGATACAGGTCAGTCTGAACACCACTACACACCCTCAGGCTTTCATTGTAAACACCTCTGACCCCAACCACCCACTGGTGCTACTCAGTGTTACCGTAGTTAGGAAGATTTAGCCATTCAGAGGAGCAGAAAAGAAAGATAATGCGAATATACTTACCATGTTGTAATGATCAACATAAACTGAGTTTCCCAAGCCAAACACAGCGTATCTCAGGCCCTTCAGATACGTTTTGCCAAAGCGGAAGTCATTTGAAGCCTCTTCCAACCACTTGCAGAACCAGGCTGCGCTCTCAGTTGGCTGCCCGTCTGTGTACGTAGCCACCAGGAACACACAGATGTTCCTGCTGGTTGTCTATTGTATAATAAAGAGAACAGGATGGGAAAGATCACTGCGGTTTTCAAAGCTCTTTACATCAGGACAAGCTCTAACAACACACAGAGAACTGGAAGGAGTCAGAAGACGCAGGGTTTTTTGTTAAGTGGATTGGAAATGCTGCAGGTAGTAATCTCAGCAATGGTGAGTGCCCATCCTCTATGCAGAGCCTCCCAAAATCAGTCAAGAAATATCAAGCTGTGTTCCTCAGGGACCTGACAAAAACAGGATAGCAAATCTTGACATCCACCTTCCCTACCCAATCGACGGCTTCTTGAACAAACTCCTGCAGTGGTATCATCTCCCACAGACTCAAGAGGCAGCTATCAATATTCACAGATGTAAAACTGATCAAGGACTGCTCAGTATAAATATGCCTCCAGGGAATGTTCTCACTTCAGGCTCTGAAGGTGATGGAGGGATCACAATCCATTCATTCTGCTGTTCAGTCTTTCCCCAGGTGTACTACCACAACCAGCTCACACAAAATCAGGCTCTGTATCAGCATATTCTACGTGATGTTTTACAGTAACTTTCAAGATCAGTGCCGAGGACTGATGAGCCGTGCTTTCCTACATTAAAAATAGTCAAACCACGCAGCTCTGGGGACTTCCAGGACTACAAGAGAAACCCCGAGAGGAAAAGAGCCTTGACAATCTCCAAAAAACCTTGTATTAAATACGTACCTCCTCTGCTAGACAATCATCAGGGTCATAATCTCCCATGCTAATGACTTCCACGGGCAAATTAAAGCAAGTAACAGCTTCAGCCAAATCCTCTGCAAATCTCTAAGAAGTTAAAGGTAGAAAATTATCAGTGACAAACCCAGATACAGCAAGCGCCGAGGAAACTCTGTGTGCCCAGTCATAAGATTTCTCACAGTGCAGACACTTGAAAGTTGGACACTGCACCTCTAATGCTTCACATTAAAAAAGTGAAATACACTGAACATTTACATAAGGGCTAAAAGCTGATCATTTTACATCCAGGTGAATTAACATTTTGTGACCAAGTTCCTAAAACAGCACTTCTGTCTACAGGAAATATCCGTGAGTAAATTAAGACTATATTGCAAGAGCAATTTCTGAGCTTAACAGTTAACCTTGCTACCACATGCTCCACTTGCAACGAGAACAGTTCTTCTGTTCTTGTAATTCTGAGTCACCTTTCACATCACGCACTATTTGCTAATGAGCTTTCCAATAAACTTTCAGATTCTTATATAGCTCAATGTTTTCAAGGCAAGTAACACATTTGAATCGCAACTTTAGGTGTGTAGAAAAAGTAGCAACTTATACCTTTGCTGTGCCAGTCTGAGACCCATAGAAAATCTTCACCCCAGCAACATAGACCTCCTTTGGCTGCAGAGCAGCATATTCACTGACTGCTTTGTCTTCTACTAGCTCAGAAGATACTAGATTCCCATTGGAATTTTCATCCTAAGAAAAAAAACACATTGTGTCTCATTCAACTCCTTTTCAAAGTGTCATTCAGCCTATTTGCTCTGTAGCAAAGTGAGAGGTTCTCAGCTGAGATCTGTTCCACCATCGGAGGAACAAAGGTGCTGCAGTTATCCACACTCAGTACAATCCAGACAGAGGGTTGTAACTTAGAATAAGCTACATTTGGGATTTGCAAGAGCCAAGGTGAGGCCACAGTGAAGTACCCTACCTCGCTGCAAAAGCCATCACCATCACCTTGTAACTGCTCCTTTCCACACACAGATTTTGGGTTCTTCTCAGAGAAATGCACTTAAGCTCTCACTTACCTTCCTCCTGGCTTTGGTAATGAAGAACTGAACGGCAATCCAAAGGCCAATCCCAAAAGCAGTAACAGAATAGATGTAAAACCTGTGCAGCCATAAGGACACCAGGCAAGCATAGAGAAAATCCCACGTATCCATTGAGACATTTAAACCTGGAATAAAACACAGATGCAGCAGAAGCAGATTCCTTCAGAAGGAAATTAGAACAAGAAAAACCACACTACACCCACATTCTCATGCTCACAGGCTCTCAAAAAACAGCTCTCAGCTGAAGACAACGTTACTATTGAAACAAAGACCCCCACGTTCTCAGCAGTACATACACAGTTCCATCTACCACCCAAGCTCACATTTTAGGCTCCCATATGGAAACACGGCGCTTTGCTGATCTAGGGCAGGTTCTGATCCAAAGAAAAGCAGAAAACCCTCATGCAGTGCTACTGCCTGAAACAACCCTGCGGAACATCAGCTGGAGTTTACTGGCCTTCACTTCACCCAGAACCAACAGACATTGATCTCTGCAGATAGGAAATGATGCTCCAAGGGAGGGACTCAGCCCAAGAGCTGCTTGCTGCAGAACAGAGACTTTGTACATGCAAGACACTGTGACACTGTGCAGCTTCTAACAGGCTTGGTACAGAGTTTCAAAAACAGACTGAAATCTGGATTCAAACTCAAGTGTTTTCCCAGAGTTACAGAGCACGGGTGGGGTTTAACCCACAGCCATTGAGACTGATATAAACTGACCTGAACCACAGACCTGCAGGGGTCAGACGGGACCTGTGGAGCTGCCCTAGTTCATCCCCAGCGCCTGTTCCCCACGGCAGGCTGCAGAGAAGCGCACGGATATTGAATACCAGCAGGAAGGAGGCAGCCCCTCCGGGCCGGGAACACGGCTGCGGCTCTCACACCGCATCCCAACTACATGCCCGGCCTTCCCCCACTAAAGCTGCACCCCAATAACGGCCATTCCCGTTAACACACCCGTTAACCCACTGAGGAGGCCATACCTACAGCTACGGCCCGGCCCTCACCCCCACCGAGGGTCAGGCAACCACAAATTACCGCACTGTGGAGCAGACCCGCCGCCCTCCCACCTCACACCCCCCGCTACCCATCCCATCCCATCCCATCCCATCCCATCCCACCCCATCCCATCCCATCCCACCCCATCCCATCCCATCCCGCGCACCCACCGCCCGCCATGTGCCACCTCCATCCCCTTCCGGCCCGTTTCCCCCCGGACGGCTTTTTCCGGTGAGCGGCTGGGCAGGAAATTGCGGAGAGAACGACCAATGGGAAGATGCGGTGACCGGAAGTTCCGCTCCCAGGCACCGTGCGTGACGCTGGGGCGCAGCCCGGCCGAGCCGCCGCCATGTCCATCTTCACCCCCACCAACCAGATCCGCCTCACCAATGTGGCCGTGGTGCGGGCACGGCGGGCCGGAAAGCGTTTCGAGATCGCCTGTTACCGCAATAAAGTCATGGGATGGCGAAGCGGAGCGTGAGTGCCCTGCAGGCCTGGCTGGGAGGGGAGGAGGCCTCGCGTGGGGCCTGGCTGCGGGACACGGAGCGGGCGGGGGGACTCGGGGAGGGGGGGGCCGCCATAGGATTGACTGTGAGGGAGGGAGGCCGCCATGGGGCGCTGTGAGGGCAGGGCCGGCGCTGTGGTGAGCCTGCGTGCAGCACGGCTTGAAAGGGAGGCCACGGTGAGACTCAGCCCTTGGCAATAGGGTTCATGTCACCCCACCTTCAGTGTCACCCCGCAGCCCTTTCTAACACCGCTGTCCTTTATTAGGGAGAAGGATATTGACGAGGTCCTGCAGACCCACACGGTGTTTGTCAATGTTTCCAAAGGCCAAGTGGCAAAGAAGGAAGATCTCGTCCGGGCGTTTGGAACAGATGACCAAACAGAAATCTGTAAAGTGGTAGGTTCTGCTTTGCAATGTGTAGTGAAGAGGTTTATAAAAGCTCGGAGACCTGGTGGGCTGCTTTGATACTGGAAGGATTTCGTAGGATTTGTTCCCAAATGGGCAGAAAGCTCAAGGCAGCTCCTTGTAGTGTTGAATTTATATATCTTGTTGGTAAGAGTCCTGATTACTCTGCGTCGTGTACTGCTTTTATCTACTGATCTCTGCAGGCATAGATGGGCTGCAAGGATACTCAGAGGGCTGGAGCACTGTTCTTATGAAGACAGGCTTAGGGGGTTGGGTTTGTTCAGCCTGGAGAGTATAAGGCTCCAGGGAGACCTTGTAGCAGCCAGGCAGTGCCGCTGCTGTGGGTTTTTCCCCTGACATCTTTCCACTATTGTTTGTCATTGCTGATATGGTTTTTCTTTTTCTACACTTCGTTTCTAACCAAAACTTTCCAGCAGTTGTTAAATTTAACATGTCAGGCTTTTCACTTTTTAGTCAAATATGTGGCATTTATTGACCTCTTTATTTTTAATTAACTCTACAGATTCTGTCAAAGGGAGAGTTGCAGGTATCAGACAAAGAACGGCAGACGCAGCTGGAGCAGATGTTTAGGGACATTGCAACTATTGTGGCTGACAAATGCGTGAACCCCGAGACAAAGAGGCCATACACTGTAATCCTCATAGAAAGAGCCATGAAGGATATTCACTACTCTGTCAAACCAAACAAGAGCACGAAGCAGCAGGTTGGTGTTCTCTAAAAAACAGCCTGCACTCGGAGGTGTTGCCTTCAAGTGCAATTTTGCTATGGATGTTCTCACAGGCATAAAAAAGCCCCTCTGTCAAAAGCTGTCAGGAGGGTTTGTCAGCTGGCTGATAGCTGAATGATGAGTACAAGCAACTCCTGATGCTGATGTAAACTAGACGTTTTGATCTCTGTGGTGTTTGAATGTTCTTTATTCTTTTCTGAATGTCTTTGTAGGCACTGGAAGTGATCAGACAGTTAAAGGAGACCATGCAAATTGAACGTGCTCACATGAGGTTACGATTTATTCTTCCAGTAAAAGAGGGGAAAAAACTGAAGGAGAAGCTCAAGCCACTAATTAAAGTTATCGAGAATGAAGACTTTCATGACCAGTTAGAAATTGTAAGTGATAAAGCAGATCTTGGCTTTCACACATGATTTGACTACACCTGTGCAGTGTACTAGAAGAACTAATGTAGGGAAGTCATTTAGATAAACTGCAAGGGTATCGGAGATGTGGTTCTCCTCTGTACCATAAAGATTGGAAGTAGACATTATTGCACAGAGCGGGCTGGTTCGGATTGAGGAGAAGCACAGTGTAGTTTCCCTTAGCAGTCATTATGCTGAACTGAACAAGAACAGTTTTTAAAGGAAAATTAAATATTAGGCTTTGAAAAGTTGATGAGAATCAAATATTATTGCTTGACTGATGATCTGTGGAATATTTCAGGTGTGCCTTATTGACCCGGGCTGCTTCAGAGAGATCGATGAGCTGATCCGGTCTGAGACCAAAGGGAAAGGAACGCTGGAAGTGCTCAGTCTGAAAGATGTGGAGGAAGGAGATGAAAAGCTTGAATAACAAAAACCCTCGTGGAGCTCTGCAACTACATCCATGATGTTTAACAGCTGGCATTAGCCACTCGTTTCTGTTTGGCCTTCTTGTTTTTGTCCAACCTCTTGCTGCCAAATACCTTCTGACACACTAACCCGTTGGGATTTTTCCATGCAGTGTGGTTTTTAATCATCTTTCACTTGCTTGGTTTACAGGTGATTTGCCTGTAGGAACATTTTGTGTCAGAGTTGCACTAATGAGAATTGAGTGAAGACTTGATAGGGAGTTTAGCTTTGGTGAATGTTAAGGGTTGCTGATGGAGAGTGTTTGACTGATACGGTGCCAATCACTTTTGCTTTGAGTTGTCAGTGTTGAGTGGAAGACTGTATAGGCCACTAAGGGGTGGGTGTTGTACGTGAGGAGAGAAGCCTTTGGGAAAGAGAGATACATTCTCACTTTCAAGTGCAAAGTGTGGATCGCGTCTGCTCATCTCTTGGCGGCATGAAAACTGATGCAGACATCCAGAATTGGCTGCTTAATAATTACAGTAATTTAAAGGACCATTCTTGTATATTTCATTCACTGGGTATAACAGTACTTGCTAACTTAGAACAAATGTTCTCCAAATAATTTATTCATAAAATTATATTTAGCTACATTGGTGAAAATAAGGATAATAATAATTATCATCTATTTATGTATTGCAGATACAGAAAGAAATAACTATTTTTGTTATAGCATAGGAGCTGTCCCTGGTGCATTTGGAGGCTGAAGGCGTAGGCTGCATTTCTGAGCTCTTGTCATTCATGGGATGAAATGAAGCGGGTCTCTCCCAGGCAGTGGCCTCTGGCCATTGTGCTAGACAGGCTTTTGTTGGGCCCTCATTCCCTCGTGGTTGCTGTCCTTTATCCTGTGGCTTTTTATGCTTCTTTCTAGCACAGCATTTCCAGCCAGCTCCCGAGGCACAGAGTTCTGCTTGCTTTTGTTAAGGCTTGTTTCAGCTGTGTGAAACGAACGCTTTCAAGTTTAACTTGGGCATCTCAAACAAGAGGGGAAAAGAGGACAGAAGCTGGAAAGATAATAAAAATACAGGCCTGGTTTATACCCCTGTGTGTCTGGAGGCAAAGCCAGCAGGAGTTTAAGGGGAGCCTTTGGTATTCGTGTGCCTGTTTCCATGCTGATAATATGCAGCAAATCGGGATTTGCAAGCTGGCCAACCACTGGATCTGTGCTTCAGATGGATATGTCTTGTGTTCATTCCTTGCTGTGTAATTTTAGAGTAAATTACCTTTTATATGACGATTAAACAGAGCTCTGGTTTCTACTCTTCACACGACCTTTTCCTTTGTGCCACTGACAGATGTTGTGAGTTTTCTAGAGTTGATGAGGGGAGAGTTGAAGTCAACCAGAGAAGGATTTGAAATGCATTTCTTGTCATGTTTGTGTTTCACCCAGAATGGATGGGAAGCATCAAAATAAATAGCAGCATTGGCAGCCGCTCTTTCCATTTTCAACTCTTACCCATTTGGAGAAGCAGTGTAATGGTTTCAGGGCTAATTAACAGAGATTTCCAAAGGTGTTTACATAGATAATAACAGTCCCCTCTGAAGTTTGCAGGCAGCTTTGAGGTGAGACAAAACATAGACACTGAATTCTACAGGAGTGGGTGAAGGGAAATGAATCAAGGCAGGACAAAGAAGAATGCGGTGGACAATTAGCAGCTAACAGCTCATCTTTCCTGCTCTGATGGTCCCCATCCATCCTCTCTGCAGTGCTGAGATGCTCCTGGACTAACGAAGCCCTTTTGGGTGTGCCCTGTTTCCTGGACATGCCTGGTGGAACTGGGCAGGTTGGAACTGCGGTAGCCATGGTGATTGGATGGGCAGCAGGGTCTCGGGCTGCGTCGTTGCTTTTCAGAGCTCAGTAATTTCTTAGAGGTTGCTCCGTGCCCTGCAGAAGCAGAGGGGAAGGGGCTGTGTGTGCTGTGCTTGAGCTGCTGGGGCAGCAGGCAACCAGGAGGTGTGAGAAGGCTGGCGCAGGGTGTGCGATGCCTGGAGGAGCCATGGTGCTGGTTCTGTTTGAGGTCACAGACAGGCAGTGACACTCTCCAACAGACAGAGGCTACAGCAACTGTCAACACACGCTGAAGCTGAAGGCAGAGCTGCTGGCACCATGCTGAGCCGCAGGGCAGACATGAACCAGCAGATCCAGGAGCTGCGCTACATCATCGCCTTGCAAGGTGCTGCTTTTACAGCATTGAAGGGACAGCCCACGCAAAGCTGAATCCATGGGGACCCTTTGGGGCACAGGGATGTGTGCACTGGTCGAGGGGTAGTGACCGTGGTGGGTTTGGATGTTGGGCACTCAAACAAAATGGGTGGCAGTCCCACAGGGAACAGTCTGCAGTGGCTGCCTGCTCCCATGAGCACTGTGACCCCTGGGAAAGGTGCCGTCAGGTTGCCAATGGGGCTTAATGGGGCCCAGGCACTTGTTGAGGCAGCATTTGGCCCAATGTCCCATGTCTCTGCCTGGCCACTGTCCCTTTTCCATTTCCTAAACCTCTGGGGCAGAGGAGGGGACTCATGTTCCATGCATGGCAGCAGCAGTGGGTGGTGGGGCACTAACAGCTCCTTAACGTCCTGCAGAGAAAGGGAAGAAGTTTTCCAGGCAGTTGTGTGAGGAAAAGCTAAGCCAGAACAGAAAGCTGCTTTCCCAGCTGCAGGGGGTATTGCAGGAGGACATCCATGCGCTGGACGTAGCCCAGAAGGTACCTGCCATTCCCACCAGATGTGCCCCTGCTCCTCTGCTGGGTCCCTCCAGGGGCAAACACCGTCCCCATAGAGCAGCAGTGGGCAGTGACAGTGCCCAGACAGACACTGATCTCTGTCCCTCTCCTGCCCGCAGCATGACCAGCGCATCATCTCTAAGTTCTGCAAAGGGCAGAAGTACTCGTGTGGCAAAACTGTGCAGGTAACAGGGAAGGGTCTGGCTGGCAGCAGCTGGGAGAGGCTGCTCACAGGAGTCCTTGGGCCAGCAGCTGGTGCTGTGAGACCTCAGCTGTGCATGGATCCCATCCGACGAGAAATGCTCTTTCTGTTGTGGGAGCCAGCAGTGCAGATATCTTCCAGCTCTTTGAGCAGCTCCCCAGCAGAGCTATGGCTGTCCTGCCTGCGTTGTCTGCCCGGTTCCTGCTCTCTCTGCCATCCCAAGGTCACAGCCCAGCTAGATGTGGACGTGCAGGCAATGCCAGAGCGGTCCCAAAGGATCTGCTTTGCCCAGGGGCCTCTTGCAAGGACAGAGCAGTGCCACCACGTGCTGCCAGCATCCATATCTGGGTCACAATTGATTTAGTTATTTCATTCGATGCTCACTCAGTCCTGGGTCTGCATTCTGTGTCCTACACCCACCTCCGCCTTGCTCTGCTGCCCAGGGCAAAGCTCTCCCACGCTCAGCCCTGCCTGGGACTGACCATGTTCCAGTGTCCCCACATCCCCAAGCCTCTGGCTCTGCCCTGGAATGAGGTTCAGGCAGATCCAGCCCACAGGCTCCTACATGCCCATCCAGGGGGTCCAAGAGAAGCTCCGGAGCAGCATCTTCGACCAGGTGAACGCCTGCAATGCGCTGCTGCACGAGGTGAGGCGGCGGAGCCAGGCCCGGGATGTGCTGCAGTGGCGGCTGCAGCAGCTGCTGGATATGAGGATCGATGACAAGCGGCACCAGGAGCAAGTGCAGGTACACAGAGCCTTCCCAATCCCAGCACTGCCTGGGCTCAGCACAACACGTCACCCCACGTCCCACCCTGCAGACGATTCGCCAGCTGGAGAACAACATTGAGAAGATGCACATGAAAATCCACGCTGGGCAGAAGGTGACGGTGCTGTACCTGGCGCTGCGGGATGTCCTGAAGAAGGTGAGCTGCCCCTGGCTGTCCCCACCATGTGACGGGGCTGCTGGGGTCTGATGAGAACATACATCCCACTGAGGTTTGATCGACCCATGGCTCCGTGGGTGACACATGGTGTCTGTGCTGCAGGAGCTGGACTACCTGCTTTTGCATCTGGAGCTCCTGCACATCTTGGCCGGGGCGTACCACGGGGAGGTGCAGGACAGGGAGCTGATGGCTTCAATTGCTCTCAGAGCCAGTGACATCACCAAGGTGAGAACGGCCCCCACAGGGACAGCCCTACATGCCCTCTGTCCTCCTTTCCTACACAGCCCCTTTACCCAGCAGTCCATTTTGGCCATCCCACACGTCCAGCTGGCCCACAGAGGTCCTTCCCAGCTTTGACTTCTCCCTTCTCTCTGGCTCTGCTGTGCTCCAGAGGGACCTGGCCATGCTGGAAACCCAGTACTTGGCAGAGGAGGAGTTCAGGCACCGCACCCTGTCAGCCCAGAAGGTGCAGACGGACTGGCTGTGGCTCAAGGAGGCAAACAAAAAGCACGCGAGAGGGGTGAGTGGGTGGCAGCTGGGACAGGGCAGCAGCTCATGACCACCCTCCCTGGGTGCAAGCAGCACAGTGGTGACAATGCATGTCCTTGCAGCAAGGCAGGTATGACCTGGGTGTGGACTTCCCCTCCCTGCTGACGCAGGACTCAGCTCTGGGTGAGTACTTGGCAGTGCTAACAGGGTTAAGGCTTGTGCTGAGGAGGAGGAGGAGGAGGAGGGTTCCTTCCCCCGCTGCCTTTCCTCCCACCCAGGCTCCCAGCTGCAGGCCACTAGGTCGCAGATTGAGCACGAGTCCTTTGTGACGGCGGAGGTGGAGAAAGCCAAGGCTGCAGTGCAGTGCTCCCGTGTCTGGGTAAGGGAACGTCCCACCCTGGGCAAAACCCTTCTGCCAGCATCAGAGCCCTCTGCTTGTGGTCTCATCTGAGCTTCTGTCCTGGTGGCTGAGCCCCTGTGCCATCCCTCGGCAGGACATCACCAGCAGGCTGCTGGCACAGCAGAAGTCCACAGCTGAGCTGGAGCAGCACATCAGGGCCTGCAAGGAGAAGCGGCGGGCGCTGAAGGACACGCTGCAGGAGCTGGAGATGAAACATGCGGAGCTGAAGTTTCACCAGCCCCCAAGTGCTATCAGGTGCTGCCATGGCTTTGGGGCACAGCCAGATGCAGATGCTCTGGGCAACAGTGACGTGTCCTCCTGTCAGTTGGACACGGGGACATCCATGTCCTGATAGGTCCTCCTGCACCAGGAGCTTTGTTCAGCTCCTCCCAGCAGAGCACCCAGAGCTGGGGCAGCAGGGACACGAGGCAAGGAGGGGTGGGTGAGGTCCTGCAGAGCCCTGATGGCAGCAGGTCCTGAAGCCATGACATGGAGATACCCCTCAAACCCAACCTGCCCAGTCCCAGCACACTGCTGGCCACATGGAGGACCCTTCCTTCCCATTCTGCTCTGGGAGAATGAGGGCCTGAGCCCACTCTGCTCCGTAGTGTTGGGTCCACATGGGCAGCCTGTGCAGCACATCGGGCTATCTCTGCACATGGACACTCAGGGATGTGTGTGGGTCTGAGCAGCTGCAGGAAGCTGGAGGCAGAGCTGCGGGTGCGCCTGCAGCAGGAGGAGGCCCGGCTGGAGGAGGCACGAACCCAGTATGTGAGGAACCAGGAGCTACTGCTGCAGTTTGAGAACGGCATCGACAACCTCGTCATCCGTCTGCATGGCATCAATGCGCCTGAGCACATGGATGAGGTATGCAGAGCTGGGGACACAGTGCCACCAGCTGCTCCCACCTGTCCCCACCGTGTGTCTTTTCCCCAGTGCATGACCCATGGCAAGAATCATTTCATAGAGCCACGGGATGGCTTGGGTTGGAAAGGATCTCAAAGGTCATCCAGTTCCAACCCTCCTGCCATGGGCTGGGTGTCCTCCCCCAGTTCAAGCTGCCCAGAGCCCCATCCAGCTTGGCCTTGTGCACCTCAAGGGATGGGCGTTCAATGCTGCAGAGCATCACTGTGGCACTTGGTGCAGCCACCATCACCCAAAGCAACTCACTGTCCCCATCATGATTCTCCTTCTCTCCACCCGCAGGATCTCCCCGTCGAGTTCAAAGGGGTAGATGAGAAGCTGCAGTACTGCAGGCAGAAGCTGCAGTACCTGGCTCAGCGTGTGAGCTCCCTGCCTGCCTACAGTTACAGCCCTGACGAGGACAATGAGGTACTTGGATGCTCTGTCCTTGCTCTGGTCTTTGGGGGTCCACATGTGGCTCTGTGGCACATCCAAGGTGGGACACTCCTCAGGTTCTAACTCCCACATCCCCTTCAGCAATTAACCCAAAGTCTTTCACAGACTTTTGTGAAGGTCAGGAATTTAATGGAGAAAACAACTGCAAAAGAGCCGTGGAACCTGAAGATTCCCTTGGAGGACAAGGGCTCCGGGATGCAAGGTCAGTGAGCACAGCAGGGTCATGGCCCACAGCTCTGGGCACTTCTGGGTGTCCTGTGCTGCCCTCCTCTGTCCCATCAGACCCCAACCCATGCGCTATGTTTGTCTGCAAGGCTTTGAGGGGTAGGTTTAAGGCTAGAGAAGAGCAAAGGCAACTGGTCAGTGGGCGAGTGAGGGCTGAAGCCTATTAGGAAGCCAGGAGAGCTGCCTTGGGGCAGGAGGTGGGGGGGCTGTGTGTCTTACCAGCCAAATAAAGGACTTCAGCATCACCTGGTTCAGAAAACCAACCACTGTTTGGCTCCGTGTGGCCTCACCTCCTGTGGGATGCTCTTGGAGGAGCTGAATTTTCAGCTGCTTACCACCTTTTTATGACCAGAGTGGGAGCTGTGGCCACCCTCCATGGCTCCAGCCCTCCATGGAAAGCCCAGCTGTGGTGGCAGTGCCAGGCTGAGGAGGGAAAACCCAGCAGGAAACAGCTGTGCTGGAGATGCTACTGAGATTGGTGGCTCTCCCTGGGGATGCAGGCATGGCAGAGGTGGCCCCACAGCTCCTGTAAGCCCACTCCTCCCTGCTTTCTTCCTCAGCTGCCTCTGATTTCGTTGACGAAGACCAAGACCAGGTTCTCACCCGGGAGGACATCAAGAAGCAGGGGCTGCACCTGATAGAAAGCAAGATCAGAAGCAGCAAGAGGAAGTAGTGATTGCTGCCCCAGAGCTTTTGATGCCTCTTCTTTTCCCAGCAGGTTTAATAGAGCAGAGCTTTCTCATTCCTTCCAAGTCTGTGGTAAGGCTGGAAAGGGAGAGCTGGGAGGCAGTTCTGGCACTCTGCTCTCACCCACCTGGGGACAGACAGTGGTGAGAGCAGCTTTCCCAGCCAGAGCAAAGCCATGGGGGTGGGCTGGCTGGCTTTCTTCCCATTTCCCTCTGGGGAAACGTATGGCCGGTGAAGGAGGGGAGCTCAGGATGGGTGTCCCCATGTCCCTGCAGAGGGGAGAAGGGGCAGGGCCAAAAATCAGATGATGCCCCAGTCCAGAGCTGTCCAACCTCTCCTTGGACCTCTCGTGCCTCTTTCCTCCTCTGCTCCCTGTACACGCATCATTCAGCTCCCACTGCCACCCGTACGCTCAGAGCAAAGTCCAGGCAGCAGCTGTGGACCTGGAGGTGACATCTTCCCCACTGGGACCTGGACAGCACAATACGGGTCACAGGCACCACCAGGAGGCATTTTGTTCTCTGCGAGCAAAGACTCGCATCAAATAATGCTGCAAATAGATGGTGCTGTTTCCCCAAATACAGCCAACAGCGAAGGCTTCTGGCGTGGCCTGTAGCCCGTGCTGGAGACCCAGCAATGTTTACCCCATCCCTGCCCTCGGGGGGACATCATCACTGTCATAGCCACTCGGTCCCAGACTTCACTTGGCTTCTGGGAAGGAAGAGCTGGTGCTGGATGGGGCTTCAGCAGACACAGGGATAGCACGGCACAGGGAAGGAGCAGAGATTTCCTCTCCCTCCCCAGAAGCGTTTCCTCCCACAACAAGTGTTGCCAAAGGGTTGAAGGGAGCTCCAGAGCAACCGCCTGCAGACGGTGCCAGTGCTGGCAAAGGACCCAAAATAGGACATCATAAAGGCACATCAGAGACTTGGCTGCACTAAAATATCTCTGCCCTGGAAACGCTGGTGGGAAGGCTGGCTTTGGGTGGGTGTGGGTTTTTATAAGGATGTGATCGAAATCACATGAAAAGAAGCAGAGCTGAGGGAAGGAAGACAGGCTGGAGCTGGTATCAGAGCTCGAGCACCGGGGTTTTCCTGCTGAGGATGCAAGCAGAGAGATGGGTGAGGGGCACCAGGCCAAGTCAGCTGCTCTGAGGTCACAGCAAGCAGCTTGGCCAGCTGTCCTGGGCTGGGAACAGCCTGCAGAGCCACCACAATGTGCTCCAGGAGGCAAACTCCTGCATCCAGAGAAACTCCAGCACTTCTCCATTCCCGTGTTGGCATCACGATGATGGATGTCCCTGAGCACCTTCAAGGGGAAGCAGGAGGTGGAGGAGGGAGGAGGGGTCTGATGGCCGCCCATCACCATCCTCCTGCACCCACCCGTGGAAGTGACACATGGGTGCAGACAAGCCAGGTCAGCTGTATTTATTGAGAACGTTTGTGGAGGGGTTAAAAATATTTCCACTAGCTCTATAGGAATTTATAAACCTAAACTCTTTGTATGTCTTAATAAATGCGTCTATGGCCATCATGCAAAGGTAGGTTCTTCAGTAAGAAAATAGTGAGATAAAAAAGGAAAGCACTCATCCAGCCTGCAGGTCCCCGCTCACGGGTGAGCTGACACAGGGACCCCTCAGGCTGTGGCCAAGGCAGGGACGCTGCTGACATTGTCCCTACTGCCACCCAGCCTGAGCCAGCCGAACTATAACATGGGGACTGTGGGGATGAGGCTGAAACCCATCCAGGGGACAGCAGAGAGGGTGGCCCAGGTGGGGAGGGGACACGTCCCCATGCCCCCAGCTCTGCATCCAGCCCTCGGGGCCACCGCGCTGCCTCGCTGTCCCCTTTCTTCTTTCCCCATTGCCTGAGGGAAGCAGGGAGTTGTGGTGCTCTGCCAGGAAGCAACACAGGTGGGGACATCTTGGGGGACACAGTGTCACGATGGACAAGCAAGCAGCCAAAACGCCATCGGGGGACAAAGCTCTTGCTGAGGGTGCGGACAGTGATTATTGCTTTGTAGGGCCAACAAGGTGGGGGCAGTTCTCTGCTCACTGCGATTTGGGGTTGGAGGGATGGTGTTTGGGGGAGATGGTGATTCCCCAAGGTTCCTTGTGCACCAGCATGGGATGCTCCCATGGGATGATGCTCCATGGGGAAAGGGAATGTGACAGGGCTGGACCCCACTGAGCTTCAGAACCTCCTCTGCTGTCATGGGAGCCCCTTGCCAAGGGTGACCCGTGGCCTCCAGGAGCCCCTATCTCGAGTGGTACAGACCCCAGTTTGTGAGGCTGGGACCAGTTTTCTCCTTCCCTCTTTCTTCACAGCACGAGTAGGTAGCCCCGGGTGGCACAGGGACAAGATCACAAGCAGCAGGGCAATTGTGGCCTCTTGAAGATGCCCAAGAGGGGAGGGACATAGAGAGAGCTGAAGCCACGGGGACAACACTGCACCCAGCCCAAGGGGTGCAGGAGGGGCTGGGACAGTGTCTGGGGGAACCCGGGAGGTGCATCCCATCCCCTCGCCGTCCCCAAGTCCATAAGGCGATACTGCAGCAGCTTAAGGTGAGAGGTGTTGTTGGTATCGAGTCTCAGAGCTTGGCTGGGATGGAGCGTGATGTAAACATTTCTGATCCATGTGGGCCGCGGGCAGAGGAGTGTGGGGGGGTTAGTGGGAGTCCTTCATCTGCTTCTGGATCTTCTGCAGCATCTCCTGCATCCGACGCAGCTGGAAGGGAGCAAAAAGGTGACAAGAGGGAAAGTGGCATCACCATGTGCTGCCCGTGGACGCGTCAGCCCCCTGATCAAACCTGCCAAGTCTGGAGCACCAGGAGATGCACAAACTTCAAATATTTCCCACCCTGTGTCCTCCCACTGCAGGAGGGCTGGGGGCAGCACATGGGGGCAGCAGGGGGAGGAATGGAGGCTCAGTGCTCACCTCTTCATCCTTCTCCCGGATGAGCTTCTCTGTCTCTGAGTCCGGCACTGGGGGGATGACAGGGATGGGGAAATCCGTCCCGCTCTCCCGTGTCAGTTTGCTGCAGGGCAGAGAGAGGAGGTGAGGATGCTCCCATGCCCCCACCCCCAGACTCGAGCTCTCCCAGCTCACCAAACACCTCCAAGCCCCATGCAAGATCTGGGGCCAGCACTGTCAACCTGGTGTCCCACAGCCGCTGGCAGTGCAGCTTTCCCAGAGCATCGCTGAGGACAAGCATTGCAGCACAGCACATCCCCCCCAGGGCCACCCCATTGGGCAGGACTGGAGCAATCTGAGTCAATGGGTTCTGCCATGACAAGGGCACGGGGAGGGTCCACGTTGGGTGACACGTGGTGGGGACATCACTGTCACTCGCAGTGGTCACACGTGCCAACAAGCACCAGCGACAAGCAGAGCAGTGACGGGTTCAGTGAAGCTGACACAGGCTACGTCTGCCCCAAGGCACTGGGGTAGGTGTGGGGGTGCACAGGCAAGGGCTGGCTTCTGGCTGCGTCCTGATTTGCTTTGGGAAACCACCACCCATTGTCACTGCTCCTCACTATGGGGGCTACTTTGGGATGGTCACTGGGGATGGCAGCAGGCATGGGCCAAGCAGTGTCACCAGCCCAGGGGATCTGCCCCAGGGACCCTTCTTAAAGGAGTCAGTGGCTGTACCCTCTGCTGGCTTCACCCCAGGATGAGGCGCTTTGCTCTGTGTGCCTTAGGATGGGGACAAAGTGGTGCAGTGCCCAGCGCACCCATCCCCATGGGCATCTTTGGCTGCTGGAGGTGGGTGCTTGGTGACAGTGGCACACGGTATCCCTGCAACCTCACCTTGCCCAAATGAGTTGGGTGTCCCCAGTACATGGGCACAGCATCCACCCATTGGTGTTGCACCACAGGCAACCAGATGCTGATCTGGGCAATGGGTGGGAGGCTGCAGGGTTGGCCCAGGAGCCCCCCCCAGTGCTTTTGTGCACAGCACTTGCCAGGCACAGAAGGACCAAGACAGCATTGGGTACCATCAAGCACTTTATAGAAGGGCGGGGGGACGCAGCAGTGGTGGCAGGGGGACGGGCACCTCCCCAGCTCAGTCTGCAGAGCAGTCGGAGCAGCACAGCCGCAGCGCCGAGGGCTGCCTCCTTCTCCCAGTGCACATGGAGAGACAAGCTTAGGGCACCCATGGCCATCACCAGTGACTGCCCCACAGCTAAGGACAAGGCCCCCCGCAGAGTCCCCACACCGTGCCAACCCACTGGGCACCCATAATTTGGAGTGATAAAGGGCATGCAAGTGCCATAATCTGGCAACAATGGCAGAGCCCTGGCACCTGCTGCCTGCTCTGCTCTGCCCCCAAAGCCCATAAACACAGGGTCCCCATCACCCATCCAGCCACCGAGGCAAGGCCACCCACCGGGACAGGGCATCCCACAGACAACCCAAGGAGAGGAGGGGCTGCCCCAGCCCTCCCACAGCCCAGCCCCACTCCCAGACCCGTACTTGCGGTTCCTCTCCTTCACCACCATGCGGGTCATGCTCTGGATGCACTGAGTGCGGTAGTTCTCATAGTGCGTCTCACGGGTCACGTCCTTCAGGTCCTGCATGTGGGTCCTCACCAGCATGGTGCGCAGCTTCACAAAGTCACAGTGAGACGGATTCTCCACTGAGGGGAGGAACCAGGGCTCAGGGGACCCCATAGGCACCCGCATGGGGACCAGATCGTGGGGAAGGAGCATGAGATGCCCCCATCCCCGCAGGGACACGTCCTGGTGGTGTTACCTTCCACGATGCCCCAGGGGTAGAGCCGCCCACGGATGCGCCGTCCCTTGGCTTCCACCACCGTGTTGCTGCCAATGACAGCGAAGGGGATGCTCTCCTGCAAGAGGATGGTCATAGAATAAGTGCAGGTCTCGGCCCTTCTGCTGTGGCCCACAGCCCTCCACCTGCATTTCTATGTCCATTTGCTGCACTGATGCCCTGGAGCTTTGTCTATGGGGTGGCAGCATCACAGCATGGTTTTTCCTATCCCCATTCCTATCACTATCTCCATTTCCATCCCCATCCCATCCCTTCCCCCCAGCTTGGAGGTGGCACCAGCAGGATCTCCATGGGATGTCCAGCATCAATGAGGTGTGACATGGCTTCCTTGGCCCCGGCTCCCCTCCAGGACAAGGTGCGCCCACCCTGTGGGGTTCTGCCCAACCCACCTTCAGCGCCTGGTCCTGCAGCTTGAACTCCTCATCCTCATCCGAGTCGCACTCAGGGAACTGATAGATGCGGATCCCATAGTGGTCGATCTCCTCTCGGATCTGGAAGCACACAGACAGTGTAGGGCAGGGCTCTGCCCCTCGGGAGGGGATGGGGCCACACACCCATAGATGTCCCACCACCCACAGAGAGACATGTCCTTGGGGTCTGTCACTGCTGGGAACACAGAGAATGCTCCACACGGAGCCCAGGCAGGGGACTGGAAGTGCCAGCAGACAAACAGAGCAGGAAGAGAGGAGACAGTTCAGGGCAGGACCTCACCTTATTCTTCATCCGCTCCACCTCGGTGGGTGTCAGGGTGTCAGCCTTGGCCAGGACAGGCACGATGTTCACACGCTGGTGCAGCGCCCGCATGAACTCCACATCCAGGGGCCGGAGGCTGTGGGAAGTCGTGTGAGCCCCAAGCTCTTCCCTGCCCCTCCAATTGCTGCTGCCAGCCCCAGATGGGCAGGGGATGGGGATACCCCTACCCGTGGCCAAAGGGTGAGATGAAATAGATGCAGCAGTGCACGCGGTTGTCCTGGATGTTCTTGCGATTGAGGCCACTTTCATCGCGGAAGTACTGCTCGAACTGCTGGTCAATGTAGTCAGCCACTGGCTTCCAGCTGTGGGGACAGCGAGCTGGGAGGGAGGTGACAACCCCATGGCCCTTCCACAGCCCCAAAATCACCATCTCCAGGCTCAGCACCTCCTCCTAGGGTCAGTGTCATGACCCAAGGACAGCATAAGCCACGGCATCACTGAGCAACAGGGGAGTGCCCACACCCCCACCCCCATCCCCACATCCCCATCCTTGGGGACATCCCAGCCCCCTCCCCATGCTGGGGGTGCACCCTGGGTCGCACCACTCGGTGTTGTTGACAGCGTCACCGAAGCCCGGTGTGTCCACGATGGTCAGGCGCAGTTTGACGCCCTTCTCCTCGATGTCCACCACATGTTTGGTGATCTCCACCGTCTGCGTGATGCGCTCTGCAGGGATGGGAGACATGCAGGGGGTGGGGATGAGCGGGATGAGCACAACGCCAATGGCAGCCCTCATGCTGTGTCCTCACATCCCATGTCCCCGAGGATGCTACCATTGTGTGCAGCCATGCATGCATTCACCGAGGCTGCACATCACTCCTAGCAACCAACAGAAATCCAATAACTCTGCCGGATCCCGGGGATCAGGACCGTATTTCAATTCACGAGGCCACGTGGCACTGCGCCCCAGACCTGACTGTCCCCAGCACCCTGCGAGCCCCAACAAGACCGGCTTTGTTCTGCCATTGCTCTGGGACAAACCCATGCCAGGGGACCCCGCTGCCTTGGCAGAGCCCCATTCCTGCTTCCCCCTTTAGGGAAAGCCCAGAAGTGACAAACGTGGGTGTAGGGGACCGGAGGAGCCCAGCTGGGATGGAGAGGAGCTGCCAGTTCTGAGGTTCATAGCTGGAGATGGTTCCCCAGACACATCCGTGCCCCCTCCCTGCTGCCCTACCTTCAGCATTGAGAAGCTTGCGGTCCCTGTACATGTCTGTCAGGAAGAGGCTGTTGACAAGGGTGGATTTGCCCAGCCCGGATTCTCCTGCAATGACAGGGAGTGGTGAGGGGACACTCAGGTCACTGTCCCCACTCTGGCTACCAAACTTTCTCCTACCTGCCACCATCAGTGTGAAATCAAAGCCCTTCTTCACTGACTTGCGATGGACCTGGTTGGGAAGCGTAGCAAAGCCCACATACTCCTTGTCATCCTGCAGGCAGAGGGGACATGGGACAATGTGCTCCCTATGGAGCTGTGCCTCCCTGGGCAACTCCAAGAAGGTCCCATGGGGTCCCATGGGTTGGGCGCACACCTCGTGGTGACCCCTCCATCCCCTTTACCACCCCTGCTCCCCAGGGGCCCATCACACCTCAGAGGAGTCGTAGGGGTCCAGTTGCCCCCAGGGGCTGCGCGGCCGTGAGGGGCTGGGTGGTGGGGGGGCCATGATGTGCTGCTGGGTGTCCAAGGGCCGCGGGCGAGAGAAGGAGCGCAGGTCGTGCTCATCAGTGGGCTCCTCAGCGGAGGCCCTCCCACACAGGGGGTGGCCGGAGTCCCGCCGGCCCTCAGGGGGCTCCACTTTGCGGGGGCTGTCGGCAGGAGGGCAGTCCCTGAGGAACTGGGTGAGCTCAGCCTCTTCTGAGTCCTCCTTCAGGAAGCGCTTGATCTGGGGGGGAAGGGACAAGGAGAGAGGGGACGGCTGTGGCGGCAGTGCCATGTTATGATGGCACCACGAGGATGATGGCTCTGCACCATGGGAGCCCCACATCAATACAACATCAGAACCCCAAACCTCCGCTGTCAGCCTCATGCACCCCAAGGCAGGGACACCTTGGGGACAAAAGAAAGGGACAAAAGTGCCATCCCCGGGACAGGTATGGGGTCAGAGCAGGGACAGCGCGGTGCCATGCAGCAGGGCAGTGCGGGCGCTTACAGCTTGCTGCACCGGGAGGTCGGCCGGCTCCTGGCACTCCTGGGGACATGGGTGGGGGCTGTCCCCCCTGGCCCTGGGAGGGCCCTGGGCACCCCCATGTTCCTTGGGGTCTTCCGGCAGAACCCCCACGTGTGGCTGGGAGGGAAATGTGAGCCAAGGGAGGGAGGGTGAGAGCAACAAGAGAGATGAGAGGTGACAGCCCTGGAGCTAAGGGGGACCTTGGGGGGGTGGAGGAGCTTGTGTGTGGCTCCCCATGGGATCCCTGGTCCTATAAGGTGGCCTCTAATAGGGGACATGAAGGGCCTTGGGAGCTCTTACTCTGCAGGACGGCACCTTGGGGTCTCAAGGTGACAGCCCACCATGGAACACACATCCCCCCTCCCATGTCCTATGTCCCTGCCGGAGGCGAGGCAAAGCATGCTGAGTTATTAGGCTGGAAACGAGGTCACACCGCTGCTGGGCTGCAGTGTGTGCACTCAGCTGTCCCACACTGCCCAGCACCCCCCCACAGCCACTAGGATGGGGACAGCAGTGTCCCCATTGGGGGGCTGAATGGCCCCTGCAGTACCCTCCCCCACCATCCCCAGCATGTCAGCAGCACTCAGTATGTCCCTGCAATAGCAGCATCCTCACCCTGATCAGTGCACTCAGGGCATGCTGCCCACCTGGGGACCACACAGAGACAGGTTACAGTGCCCTCTGTCCCCAACAACTCTCATCCCCTCTGTCCCAGTGGCCCTTGGGGGTCCCCTCCCCAACACACAGCTCTGTAATACTATGAGGGGCTGCACAGTGTCCTTGGAGACCCTGCAGCGAGCATGTCCCCAGGCAGGGATGTCTTAGGATCAGAGCTGCAGTCCCCTCAGCTCCCTCCAGCCGGGTGAGGGCTCCCACAGTGCCCCCCACCCACATCTGCCCCCTCTACCCCCCATACCTCCTGCAGAGGCTGAATCTCGGGGCAGGTGGCCATGGCCCAGCCGCTGTCACTCGTGGCAGGGAGATGCTGCGAGTGGCACGGGTTGCGCCCAGGCTCAGGGAGGGACAGGAGGAGCATTAGCATAACTCCACCCTGCATGGGCACCCAGCACCCTCAGCACCGAGGCACAACTCTGGGGGAGGTGCAGGAGCAGCACAAGGGCGCAGGGGAGCACCGGGATGTGGGGAGAAGAGTGAGGCCAGCTGTGGGGCAGGAGAGCAGCTCTGGGTGTAGCAAGGGTCATAAAGCATCACCGGCCAAGCCAGTGGGTGAAGGGGAGGAAAATTGGGCTGCCTGTCTGCCATGCGCCCCTCAGGCTGAGTGGGACATCCATCTCAAAAGCAACACCTCTGTTCCAAACACCTCCACCCACAGCAAAACACCTCTCTGCTGCCCACCTCATCCTCAGGGGTTAACCCAAGTGCTCACAGGGCACCCGCAGGGCAGCAGCCCGAGCTGTCAGGGCTGGGGTCTGCTCCCATCAGCCCGACACTGATTTGCCTTGATGCATGTCGAGATGCATTGGGCGCGGGGCTGGGCACGCTTTGCTTGCCTGGCTTAGCTGGAAAAGTGCTAAAAAGCCCCAAAGCACCAGGGGGGGCAGAGTGGGGAGAGCTGAACCACGGGGCTGTAGGTGCAGAGGGGCCCAGTAGGGAGTGACGCTCCCTCCCCCCCAGCACCTCATAACACAGAGCTGCTGTGTGGGATCTCATGCTGAGCCCCAGCAGCATCATCACTGCAAGGCCCTGACTATCCCACCTGTGAACAGGGATTTACAGTGCTGCTCCGTGCCCCGTAAGCAGATTACACACCCCGCTGCACACGCTGGCAGCTCCAGCGAGGCGGCATTTGCAGCCTCGTCCCCACCTGCCACCACGCATTGCACCTTCCTGCAGGTGACGGCTGGAGGGCTGTGAGGGGGGAGGCTGCAGGGGCACTGGGGCAGCAAAATCCCTGCTGGGAGAGACGCCGTGAGCCCCCCCACGTCTGGCTGCTCCCCTCAGCTGCTGTGGGGATGTTCTGCACCCAGGATGTGGGCACCCCTGACCCACACTGCACTCTTCCCCTGCATCTCGCCTAGAGGTGGCTCCCAACCATGTCACAGCCCTGCACTCACTGCTCCCCACATCACAACTCCACCAACACCCTTGTCCCCCTGCTGCCTGCCAGTCCTCTCACCCAGCATCCACATCCACTGTGCTCCTTGCAGACTGCAAGAAGCTTCCCCATAACCCATCTGCACAGCTTCTCCACTCCCCTTAAGTGCAGTTATCCAGGGAGCAGCCCGGAAGGCTCAACTGTCCCTGCGTCCCTCCCCAAAGCTGTGCTGCAGCCACACGTTGCTGAGCTGTGCTGGGAGCTCCCAGCTGCCACCAATATCCTAAAATCAGAATTTCTCACTTCCAGCTCTCACCTCCCACCCCATCGGTGGTGGTTCTGTTGGAAAACCCATCCTCGGGCTGCATCTGTCACACTCGGACAGCCTGGAGAGGCGTCGTTGGGGCTAAGAGCATTTCCAGGGCTGGCACTCGCTTTGGACATGGGAAACACAGGTGAGGAGCAGTGCGGAGGGTCGGGCAGTGGGATGGTGCCCAGCTCCGGGCAGGGCGATGGCATCGGGCAGAGGAGAAGCTCCTTCCCACGCATCCCTCGGCTCAGCCCTTCTCGAGGCATCTTTCCAGAGCCGCAGGAATGAGCGGGCCGGGAGCGCAGGGCAGCACGGCGGTGCCGCAGCCTGGAGGTGACAGCGGGGTCGCCCGGGCTGGAAGCAGCGCAGCGCTCCGATACGGATCGCTAATCGCACCGCAGCCCGGAGCGGGGGGGAGGCGAGCAGGAGTACTGAGAGCGCCCGGAGCGCGAAGCGGCCCCGACGTGACCGGGAGCGGATGGCCCAGCAACAGGGACGGGGCGTCCCTCGGCTCCGTCCGCCCTCCCGGCCCATCCGGCATCGTTTGGGGAGGGCTCTCCGCGGGACCGCCGCGCTCCTCCGGCCGCCCTTCCCTCCTCTCTCCCCGCGTCCCGCGCCGCAGGAATGCGCCGCTCCGGTTCCCACGGTGGCCGCAGCGCTGTCCCCGCCCGTCCCGGTGCCACACGGACTGCACCCCCATCCCAGTCACGGTTTCCCTACGGTGACCGCGGGGACCCCCCCGCCGGCAGCGGGCCGTGGAGCGGTGCCACCGGAGCGGGACGCGGGGCTCCGGCGGAGGGACCTGGAGGGACCGTTCGGGGTCGCGGCTCCGGGGGTGACCGAGGGGTGACCGAGTGGTGACAAAGGGGCGGCTGTACTGGGGCAGCCGCTGCCCTCCCCGACCCGGGGGTCCCGCAGATAACGGGGCGCAGGTGGAAGTGTTTGGGGGGTCCCGCCTCGATGCCACGGCGAGGGGCAGCGTGCAGCGCTTCCCCCCCGCCCCACATCTCCCGTGCTCCTCCCGTGGCTGTCAGGTCCGGCCGGGCGACCCCTTTCCCACCTCCCCCCCCCCCGCCCCTCTGCGGCACCGGATGGCCCGGCCCGGCCCGCTCCGCCCCGCGGCACCGTCACCTTCACTGAGGGCACCGGGATGCGGCAGCGCCGAGATGCGGCGATCCCGCGTCCCGTGCGCCATTCCGTCCCCCCGCCGCTCTCCTTACCATGGCTGCGGCCCGCGCGGGGCGGGCGCCGACCGGGAGCGGCGGCTGAGAGCGGCACGGCCGGGCCCCGCCGCCGGGATTAGCGGAACGGCAGCCGGCGGGGCGGAGCGGGGGCGGGGCGGGGCGGCACCGACGGCGGCATCACTGCTGGCACCGGTACCGGTATCAACACGGGCAGCCGCGATAACGTCTGTACCGACACCAACACCGGCGTTGGCGCTGCGTGCTGGCAAAAGGCATCAGGCACCGGTACCGGGAACCGTCATCCATGTTCAGTGCACCGATGCCACGGACCGAGTGCTGGCACCAGTGCGGGTACCCACTGAATGGTGTGGGTACCAGTACTGGGTACAGAGCACCGGCACCGGCACCAGAGCCCGGTACTGGTGGGAGGGGGCAGCCCCAGCACCAGGAAGCGACTCAAGGAATTGGGCAAGGACGCTGAGTGCTGCTCAGCAGATACTTGGTACCGGTACGAGCAGCACTGCTGGGAGGCACTGGGGAACACGCACAGCCCACAGCAGCTACAGGGTACTGGGCACTGCGTACTGCAAACACGAGCAACCCCTGTCCCCATCCATATGGGGCAGGGCAGGTAGATGAGGATGGATGCTTCAATCCTAATCCCTGCGGTCAGCGTTCCCTTCTGAGACACAGCTTTACTGGGGATTACCCACCATAATGCTGAGCTCTGCTGCCCGCTGCCCTTCAAGGAGCAGTTCCCCCGGGAGAGTGGAGCTGGGCACTGCTGTGATGAGCTGCCCGTGCTCAGCTGAACCTGTGGGTGATGTGCTCAGCCTCCTGCAATGGGATTTGGCCTCGCTGGAGGAGAACGGTGCCTGGCTGTGTCAGAGGGATGTGGCCACAGAGCCCCAGCCTGGGCATTAAAAATAGAGCATTAAAAGCTGAAGGGATCAGCTGCAGAGCCGGGGGGGGGGGTTGGGGGGGGATGCATCAGGGCAAGGCCAGGCGATGTCGTGGCAGCTGGAGCCAAAGGGGGTCACGCTTTGCCCATGTGTGGGTGGGGAATTGCATTGGGTGTCCCCAGTGTGGCCACGTAGCGGTGGGAGCAGAGCCTGCGGGATTTGCAAGCAGGGCAGTGCCAGGCACAGCAGCCACGTCCCCAAGCCTGGAAATGCCACACTGACCCATTTTTTCTTGACACAGGAAGAGGAGCAGTGACACAGAGGGTGGGTAGTTGTCCCCAGAGCCCCCAGCAGCCCAAGTGAGCCGTCCTGCCCAGCCCAGCTGGCAGCAGCTGGAAGGGAATCCATGAGCCCAGGAGGGGCAGCTCTGTAATTACCATGGGAGGCCGAGTTATTTCGGGATGAGGCCACGTGCTTCCAAAGCTGTTCTTCCTCCAAACCCAAACAAGATGGAAAGAGCCCATCCCAGGACGTGGGGTGATTAACCCCTTCCCTGCCTGCTGCCCCCAGGCTGTCCCCTGGCAGCGGATCCCCAGACTAATGCCAGGGGTGGGGGGACCCTGATGTGAGCTCATGTGCCACCCCCCAAGACCTCCCATACTGCGTCCCCTGGCACCAGCCCCAAAACCCCCCCACAAGAGTCCTGACAATGCTGCCAGGCCATCACTTACCTCCTCATCTGGAGTCACAGCCGGGGAGGGGTCAGCACCAGAGCAGGCAGAGGATGGCACCGGGGTGGGAAGAAGAGAGATTTTCCATCAGCTGAGGTCTGCTGGGCTCTCTGTCTGTCCCCATGTCCCCCCAGCACATGTCAGTGCATGGCTTAGGGATACCCAAGAGCCGTATTTATGTGGGCCCTACAAAAACTGCTGTGGGCCCCTGCCTCACCTTTCAGGATCCAGAAGAAATCAACCTTCCTCTTGTCAGTCATGACTGCAATGGGGAGGAAGGCTGTGAGCTGCAGCTCCCTGTGACCATTGCTCCGTGCTGTCCCCTCCAGCTGTGCCCCCAGGGAAGGGAGGAGGGGACGCAAATGTCCCTGGGTCACACATCACCATATTCCCTGTCTGCTCACCCCAACCACCCAAACTCACCCATGAAGAAGGTCTTTTCAGTGGCCAGATCCTTGTCCACCTTGTGCCCACCATCAGTCTCACAGACGGAGTTCTTGGGGCTGTTGTCCTGTGGCAGAGCAGTGGCAGGAGCTCTGTCACACACTGTCACATTGTCACTGAAGCCACCTCTGCCTGTCGGGTCCCCTGAGATGGCATCCACCTCCACAGGGCTGCTCTTGGAAGTGCCAGGCCCCATCACTGGGGACACGGGGCGCGGGGTGACAGTGTGCTGTGAGTGCAGCAGGGGCCACCAAGCTGAGCTGCGACCTGGCTTGGGCAGAGCCCTGGTGGAGAGATCCCAGGGCAAGGGGACAGCAGGGCAGTGCTGGGGACAACAGGCACAGAGGGCTTTGGGGAACCAAGCAGGGTGTGGGTGCACAGACACAGTGCTGGCCTGGGTGCCCATGTCCCTGGTGGGACCTGATGGCTGGGAAGGTGCCGGCTGCTCAGCCTGGTGGTGCAGCATACACAGGTGCTCATCCTGCTCCCTGCTGGGCTGGGCTGGAGGGGGCTGTGAGGACAAGGAGCCCTGCTCCGTGGGGTCCTGGTACCCTGAGAGTTGGGTAATGGATGTGTGCCCGAGGGGCCGTAGAGCTCTGCGGGGCGGTTTGGGGTTGGTGACGGTGCTGCGAGGCGGTGGTGGTGTTGGGATGCAGAAGGTGGGGTGCATGGCACAGGGATCTTGGGACAGTTGGGTCCCCCTATCAATCATGTGAGGTGACAAAGCCACCGTGCAGGGCTCGGTCTGTGTCATCTGCTCCTTAAGGATGACTGTGGCCTTCTGGGTGCCATGCGGAGGACAACCCCCACTTGGTGGCTCTGCCCGGGACAGGTCTCTTAGTGTGAAGGTGAAAGAGTGGCCACCGCTCTGCCTCTGCCCTGCTCCAGGCTGCGGGCTGCTGCCCACTGCCTGCTGCCTCTCACCCAGGGGACGTTGCAGGGCCACCACCAAGCGGCCTGATGGCATCGGCTGCCTGCCCAGCCTGTCCTGCAGCCCGTGGGGCAATTCAGGGACACGAGATGACATGGGCACCTTGTTACCGGGCTGGGGGATGGTGGCTGAGGGCCCCTGTAGGGTCACACTGTCTGGTGGCAGCAGTGTGTTGGGGGCCATAGGGCTGTGGGGGGGGTGGCCAGAGATTGGATGAAATCTGTCCCCTAGGAGCAGGGCATGTGTGAGCCCCACAGTGCCTGTGTCCCGTGCCCAGAGGAGAGAAGTGGTACAGCATGATGTCACCAAGGGAGGTGTGACAAGGGTTCCAGGGGTTCCTTCATTGTGGGTGCAAGATCCAGAGTGCCCACATGCTGCTCCCTGGGGACAAAGCCACCATCTCTTCTTCAAATACCCTCAATCCCTCCAGAGTTCACCAAGAAGCAACCAGGCATGTGCTCCCAGCACATGGAGGGGACTGGCTGCCAGCTCAGCCTCAAAGGACCCAGACCCTAAGCATCAGCAGAGCAATAGGCCCAAGGCTTCTCTTGTGATCCACACGGAGCCAGCCTGCAGCTCGAGCTCCTCTTCCTCATGGCTGTTCTATCCCCTTGTCCAGCTGCAGCATCCCTGGGACATCCTACTGCCAGCACCTCGTCCCCTCCCTTGGAATCAAGGTCTTCTCCAGCCAGGGCTCAAACCCTCCCCAGACAGGGATGCCCCAGTACCCAGGAACCCATCCCAGGGTGGCAGCAACCCACAGCACCAGAGGATGATGGAGGTGACAGGGACCTCAGGGTCCACCTGGTCCCACCCTGCTCCAGCAGGGACCCCAGGGCTGGGGCAGCCCCATGTGAGCACACGAGTCCCAAAGAGGCCGGGCAGCGAGCGGGGAAGGATTTATTGACCGAGGGCCGGGGTACATCACAGTTTGAGTTCCCTTCCCGCCTCCGCAGAGGACGTCGCGTTGGACTTCCCGGGCAAAGTGCGCAGAGAGGCTTCACAGTTTCATCCTTCGGTAAAGCAGAACTGAGGCAGTGACAAATGGCAAAACTACGTCGTATGAAAAAATAATACAAACTCTTCTTTTTAAATATCTTACAGAAAATGAACCTGAATAAAGAGCATGAGAAGCACCACACGGCGTGGCCATCCCGGGGGGACCGGGACGTCCCCACACCTGCCAGGACCTGGCTCAGCCCTGGGGGGATGCACGGCTCCCCAAGGGACACGGCGGTCACGGCGCAGTGGGGACATGTGGAGCGCAATGTGCCCATCCCTGTGGTGCCACCCCGGTTGTCCCAGCTCGTGAGCATATGAGGACATCCGAAGAGGGGGATGGGGACAGCGTCCCCCCACTGCTTGGGGGGGAACAGGGACGCCCCTACTGTGCTGCAGTGCAAGTTCATGGAAACCCAAGGCACCTCCGGGCTGGGACAGGGGGACCCCCAGGTGTGCAGGGGGGGGGCCGTGTGGTCACCGAGCGAACGCAGAGGGGACGTGTCCCCCCCACCCCTCGCTCCTGGGGGGCCCAATGTACAGGGAGGGCCGTGCAGGCTGTGCGGTCCGGGGAGAGCCAGCTCCCAGGGACAGGGGGTGCTGAGGAGGCGAGGGGGCCAGCCCCAGGCCGGGGGAGATGCTGTGGGTTTAGAGGGGGTGCAGGTGGGGGGCTGTGTCGGGGAGCTCAGGATGGGGGGGCAGCCCCCCCTCTCCACGTCGGTGCGTCTCCCAGAAGGCGCAGGTGAGCTGCTCCAGCTGCGAGCTGAGCGGGAGGCGGATGTCCAGGTGCATGCGCAGCGTTTCCAGCCACTGCTCCAGCTTGCTGAAGGACGGCCTGCGGACACGGAGGGACACATGGCACATCACCACCCCGGCCACGCGAGCATCCCCCAGCAAGACGCAGGACGAGGGCCACAGGGTGCTCACCGCTTCTCGGGGTCCAGGTCACAGCAGCAGACGGCGATGGGGAAGAAGCTGGGGGGGCAGGCAGGGGGACAATAGCGCTCCAGGAAACCGCGGACGTTGAGGCCGAAGTCGGTGGTGCGGGGCAGGTAATCGGGGTCGGCACTGACCCGGCCGATGATCTGCGGGGAGGAGAGGGGCGGAGGGCTCAGCTCCAGCGGGTACGGCCGAGCAGCACCACGGACAGCGGCACGGCACCCACCTCGCACAGCACGATGCCGAAGGAGAAGATGTCCACCTTCTCATCGTAGCTCCTCCCTGCGGGACAGAGGAGTCAGGTCACGCCGTCCCCTCCCCACGTGTCCCCTGCCCCGGCCGTGCCCACCATTGATCATCTCGGGGGCCATCCAGTAGGGGTTGCCCACCACCGTGTAGCGCTTCTTGCGGTCTGGCTTCTTCAGGTTCTGGAGGTGCTCGGGTTGGTTCTTCTCATCCACCATCAGCCGCGCCAGCCCAAAGTCGGCCACCACCACGCTCTTGTTCTGGGTGGAGGGGACGGGTGAGGTGTGGGGCCAGCACCACTGGGATGGTCCCATTGCTGGGCCAGTGTGGGACAGTCACGGTGGGACTCACCTCCCGCACCAGGCAGTTGTGGGAGTTGAGGTCACGGTGGATGATGTTCATGGAGTGCAGGTAAGCCTAGGGAGGCACAGACTCAGCAGTGCTCCCACCATCAGCCCACCCAAGCCCACCCCACAGACCCACACATGCGTTGCTCACCATGCCAGCAGCAATGTCCTTGGCGAAGCTGACCCTCTGGCTCCAGGGGTAGTGACTGTCCTGCGGGAAAGAGAAGACAGATGGGAGTCCTGCCATGGGCTGAGGGTGGTTGAGCTGCACCCCACCCACTCCCCCCACACTCACCATGCTCTTGATGAGGCCCCGCAAGGTGCCCCCCTTTATGTACTCAGTGATGAAGTTGAGCCGCTTCTCCTTGTAGAGCACTCCGATGAACTTCAGCACATTGGGGTGCTCCAGGCAGCGCATCACCTTCACCTGGGGAGCGCTGCACCATCAGCTCTGGGACACCCCAGGGTGACCGTGCTCATTGCCCTTGGTGACATGGGTACCCCCACCCGGGTACACAGGTGCCTCACTTGCCTCTTTGAGGAAGGTCCTCTGCGTCTCCTCATCAAAGCGGATCAGCTCCTTCATAACCATCACCTCGCCCGTTTCCCTGTGCGTCACCTGGCAGAGGGCAGGCACTCAGCACCTCCGGGATGCATCACTCACATCCCCACCCCACACAGCTAAGACCACCACGCTCATAACTCAAACAGCATGGAAAGGCACTGCACCTTGATGGCCTGGCCGAAGCAGCCCTTGCCCAGCACCTCGCCGTGGATCAGGTCAGAGGGCCGGAAGATGCGGTGAGCGCGAGAGACGACGCGCAGCGACTCGGAGCGGCCGATGTCCTTGCGCTGGGAAGCAGGTGAGCCCACCGAGCTGGAGCCTGGAGACTTGTCTGTGCTGCAGCTCCTCCTGTGGGACAGACAGATGTGTGGTCACTCTGGAGGCTGGGGATTGAGTGGGGGCACTTGGGGATGTGTGGTGGCCTTACATGACAGCACGCTGGCGCATGGTGCCAAGGTCTCCATGGTGTACAGGGACCGGAGAGCGCAGGGGGCTGTGTGGGTCAGGCAGGGGGCCGCAGGGCAGCACTGAGTCGCGGGGCAGGGGCTCGTGGGGGTCGTGCTCAATGGTCAGCTGCAGCAGGCGGCTGGTCTCCTGGATCAGCAGGTCGATCTGGGTGGAGAGCACACGGGGTGGCATGGGGCACCTCAAGGGACAAACACGCTGGGGAGCACAGGGGGAGCCTACCTCATCCACTGGGACATGGCCAATGGGAGTGCCATTGATCTCCAGGATGCGGTCACCCACATGGATGGAGTTCTTCACGTCAGGACTGATGCAGTCTGGGTCCACCCTGCAGGGCCAGCACACAACAGGGGGGTCAGCCCCACTGAATGTGTCCCTGCAGGGTGGAGACATGCAGGCACATTGCCCACAGGTCACCCTGCAGGGTGGGGATACACTGGAACCATCCCCACGGGCCATCCCTGTTAGATGGGGACACACTGGGACTGTACCCGTGGGTTAGATGGAGACACCAAACCACCTCAAGCTTACACTGCATCCCAGTGGTTCCCACAGCCCCAACCAACAGACAGATGAACCCAGTACATCACTCCAAGCCGTGCTGATAGTTGGGGACACGCGGACACAGCGTCACTCCTGCCTGATAGGGGCATCCATCCCCATGGGCCACCAGGGGCAGATGGAACTGCACCCACCCCATCCTTCACCCTCCCACCCCAAAAGCAGAAGAGACCCAGCTGTGGGGTGTGCCCTCAGTGGCGGGGATGGGATACACACTCTCGGACGCGGACGGTGCGTGAGTGCTCAGCACCGCAGCCCTGGGCACCGCAGTGCGGGTCAATGGAGACGGAGAAGCCACGTTTGCCATCGGAGCAGGCAGGGATGGAGACGAGGGTGACGGTGTGAGGGATGCGGGAGCCCGGCGAGTCAGGGAGGATCTGCTCGATGACCGGCGTCACCACCATCTGGTAATAGCAGTGCCCACTGTGGGGCCGGGACCACTGAGTGGGCACAGGGACGGGGGGAGCACAGGGATGCAAACCCCTATTGCCACCAGTACCTACCAGTACAGCTTGGAGCGCTCCACCAGCGCGTAGGTGTCCCCATCCCCGATGAACACGCGGCAATTGAGGCAGCTGAAGCACTCAGGGTGGTACTTCTGCTCCCCGGCCACCTACAGACGGTGACATCAGTCACTCCATCCCCTCACCATGCACCGGGGAACTCCGGCAGCCACGAAACCCACACAGGAATGGAAACCCCCACTGAGGGTCCCCCGAGCCTCCCTCCCCTTACCATGACCAGCCCTTTGGTGATCTGCTCAGCACAGCCGTGGCACAGCTCCCCAAAACGCGCCCAGTAGTCCTTCTTGCAGTACAGCCGCCCATCCTTCTCGTAGTACTGGTGGGACAGCGAGGCCCCGCACTCACCACACCTGTGGCACAGGGACATGGGGACACCGGGGGGTGTCACGGGGTGTCAGCCCCATCTGACTGCATGCATTGCTTCCCTCCATTGCCACGCGTGTCACCCCTCCCTCCAATGCTTCCTCCCTGGGGGTGTGTGGGAGGGTTGGGGACGGCATGACACGGTGACAGTCACACCAAGGGACTGCAGCCCTGGCATGACTCACAGTCTACTCGCCCCCACGCTGTTCCCCTCTATGTGCACAGTGTGGGCACTGCCATAAGCAGCTCCCCCTCCCCGCCAGAATCTGGGGAACAGCAGTGGGGTTGTGGTGAATTAAAGGGGCTTTTTGGGGGTAGGGAGTAATTAGAGGGATGCAGTGATTGGGGAGGACGCAGAGGGGCAGCGCGTTATAGACAGCAGTGAGGTGGGGGTCAGGGGGCTGTGAGCTGTGGGAGGGGGGGGGGCATTGAATTACGGGGTGGGAGGAGGGGCTGAGAAGAAGAAGGGGCAGTGAATGACTGCGCTGCAGGCTGTGGATGTGGGGGGCCGTCAGGCTGCGGGTCCGAAGCCGCAGTGTCACCCCCCCCCCCGTTCTCTCCGGGTGGAACCCCCTCCCATCCTCTCGAGACACGTGACGTCACGGTACGGAGTTTCCCCACCCCATGACGTCACCGCGCGAGGACTCCACCGCTCCGCGCCACCCGGGGGGCTGCAGCCAATGGGGAGCCGCGCCAAGGCCACGCCCCCTTAACCCTTCCATTGCCGCCGCCCCCCTCGTTGATCCCCGACGGGGCGGCCCCGGTGCTCGGTAGGGACCGAAGGAGGGGACACGGACGGGCACCGAGCGGGGAAACGGCACCGGCGGGCGGGGGGATGCGGCACCCGCCGCGCTCCGCTCCCTTCCTCTGCCACAGCCTCCCATAGAGCTCCTGCCCGCACCGCCCCAACTGCAGCGGAGCGGCCGGCACCGCGCTAATGTCACCGGGCACAGCAGAGCCCGAAGTGCGCAGCGGGAAGAGGAGGAGGAGGAGGAGGAGGAGAGGCCGAAGGCTCCTGCAGGCAGCCATGGGCCTCCGGAAGCCCGGGGTGGTGCGGGGGGGGAGGAGGCCGGATCCAGCAACCCCACAGGACGACTTTCATGGGGCCGATGGGTCAGTCCGTCCATCCATCCCTCCGTCCGTCCATCCACCCGTCCCAGCACAGCCCGGATGTGGAGCAGGACCACAAGGAGTGGGTTGAGGACACGAGAACCCCCATCCCACCCCTGTCCCTTACTTGGCTCCGGCGCTCAGGGCACGGCTCTTCCTCAGCACAGCTGCCAGCATCGTCCAGGCGCAGGGATGGGGATGGGATGGGATGGGATGGGATGGGATGGGATGGGATGGGATGGGATGGGATGGGATGGGATGGGATGGGGACCGTCCTGCCCCCCCGGCACCCCCAGCTCCGGGCCACCCCCACCCCCCCAACTTCCTCCGGCAGCTCCCACCGCAGGGAGAGCGCACGACAAAGAGGAAGCGGGGAGAGACGGTGACATCAGCCCCCAGCACACGGCCACGCGGTCCCTGCGCACCCAGAGCTCCTCGTGGGCTCAGTGTCACCCCCACGCCCCGGTGTTATGAGTGTCACTGCAGCGGGTCCCACCTGAAGCAGTCGGCGTGCCAGTCGGCGTTCAGCGCCTGCAGGTACTGCCCATCGAAGATGCCCTGGCCGCAGCTCGCACACACAGGCAGGTCGGTCCCTGGGGGGCAGGACTGTCACCCTGTGTGCTGTCACGTCCCCACCACGTGCTCCTGCTGCCCCTCTGACACTGATACCACCCCCACCCCCACATTGATCCATGGATCGATTCCCCAGGCTTTCCAACTTGGGGACAAGGTCACCAGGCTCGTGTTCCCAGCATTGGGGCTGATGGCAATGCCACTGCCACCACTGCCAACCAGGGCTGTACCCTGGGCAGGGGGCTGAGTGTTCTTTACCCCCTGTCATGGCAATGGACATTCCCATGGTGCTGAGTGGCACCAGTGGGATACTGTGGATCAGGGTGGCAGCAGGACACAAGAGGGAGAGACAGGGAAGAGGGACTGGGGGACACGGGGCACTCAGGGGACAGCAGCGGGGCAGGAGGTGATGCATGGGGCACACGGGGCATAATGGGTACAGAGGTCCCTATATGGGACAACAGAGCAGTAAAGGGCTGCTCAGCACAAGAGGAAGCTCTGGGACGCAGGGAGGCACAGGGATATGGGGTGCCCAGCAGGCAGGAGGGTGGGGGAGACATGGGGACACAGCTGTAGTGGGGACAGAGGGGAGCTGGAGCAACGTGGGGTGGCTGCAGGAGGATGAAGGGGATGCACAGAGAGGGGGGACAGGATGGGAAGGGGCACGGAGGGACATCAGTGTGTGCAGGTATGTGTACACCCTGCATGGGGGTGCAGGATGGGTGCTGAGCATGCAGGGGTGCAGGAGGGTGCAAGGGGGATGGTGACACAGGGTGCAGCAGTAGCACAGGGATGCAGGACGGGGTGCAGGGATATGGGTTGCTGGATGAATGGGAGGCAAGACGGGGGGATGCAGGTGCATGTGGGGATGCAGAGGGATGCGGGGACACAGGGATGCACAGGTGTGGGATGCAGCAGAGCGCACCACAGGAGGGATGTGGGATGGAGTGGGGCACAGAAGGGGTGCAGGCTGGGTAGGGGTGCAGTATGGGGAGAACATGAGTATAGAGGGAGATATGGAGGTGCAGAAGGGAGATGCGGGCCAGATGGGGGCTGGATGGAGCTGGGAGATGCAGTGTGGATGAGGGGGTGCATGGGGAACAGAAGGGGGCGTGGATGGAGCTAGAGGGGCACAGGAGGTTTGCAGACAGGCATGGGGGTACAGGAGCAGATGTAGGGGTGCAAGGGGGATGCAGACAGATCGGAGGCAGGGATGGGGGGGTACAAAGGTGGGATGGGAGGAGGTGGGGTGATATAAGGGTGCAGGGGAGGATGGGGGCTGGATGGGACTGCAGAGAGGGGATATGGGGATACAGGGGTGATGCAGAGGTGATGTAGGGGTGCAGAGGAGGATGCAGACTGGATAGGGTGATGTAGAGGTGCAGAGAAGGATACGGGGTCCAGAGAGGGACACAGGCTAGATGGGGGTGCAGGAGTGATGCAGGCTGGATAAGGGAACGGGGATGACATAGGGATGATATAAGGGCAGAGGAGGGATGCAGCAGTGATGTAGGGGTGCAGCCTGGATGAGGACTGCAGGAAAAGGATATTGGGATGCCGAGGGGTAAGAGGGAACAGGGATACAGGCTGGATGCAGAATGATGTCGGGGTGATGCAGGGCTGCGGATGGGATGGGAGCTGCAGGGAGGGGAACGAGGATGGAGGAGGGATGCAGACAGGGGGTTTGTGTACAGGAGTGCTGTAGGGGTTCAGCGGGGAGCAGGCCGGGCGGGGGGGCTGTAGGGCGCACGAAGGGATGTGGGGATGGGGGGGGCGATGTCTGGGAGCGATGCAGGATAAGGGGCACGGGAAGGACGCGGGGAGCGCTGCTGGGCCGCGGGGACGGGAGGGGGGTCGCGGGGCGGGTCGGGGGCGGCGGAAGCGCTGAGTCAGGCGGGTCAGGGGAGGGGAGGAGTGTGTGTGTGTGTGGGGGGGGGGGGGAGTTCCGTACCTTCCTCCTCTCCCATGGGCTCGTCCCTCCAGGTGCAGCACAGCAGCATCAACCTCATGCAGCCGCGCTGCCCGGCACCGCGCCAGGCCCTGCCGCCGCCGCTGCCGCCCCGGGGCTGCCCGGCCTGCCCTGCCTGCCCCGCCGCTGCGGTGCGGCTCCGGCTGCGGCTCCGGCGGGCACGGGCGGGCGGCGGGCGGGGACGGGCCGGGGGCGCAGGGCGCCGGCGCGGGGGCTGAGGGGGCGGGGCTAAGAGAAGGGGGCGTGTCCGAGGGGAGGGGCGTAACGGGAGGGGGCGGGGCCAGAGAGCGGGGCTTCGCGGGGCGATGCGGCGGGGGGCGGTGGGGGGGGGGGGGTCCGATGTGTCCCGGCTGTGTCTGCTGTGTCACCGTGGAACGGGATACAGATGTTCCCCCCCCCCCGCCATGGGATGTCGCCGTGTGTCGGCTTATGGCTGCCGCCGGCGCCCTCAGGCTGTCACTGCAGGGCAGGGGGACGCGGGAACGGCACGGAGGCAGAGTCCATTAAAAAGTTGTCCTTTATTAGTCTGTTGGCAGCGATTCCCTCCGCTCAGGGCGTCCCACCCAGTTATATCGAAGTGAGTAACATGAAGGGGGCCGGGGGGGGGGGGTCCGCGGGCCGGCAGTGTCCCCGCGGTGTCCCCCGCCACCGGGACCCCTTCTTTCCCTCCCTCCTTCCCTCCCTCCCCCCACCCCTGAGTGCCCCTCGTGCTCAGCCCGGCCCCCCCCCGGGGTCAGCCACCCCTCGGGGGGAGCACCGGGGCCGGGTTGGTGTGGGGGTCCCAGGCCCCCCCCGCAAGGAGCGATAGCACCAAGGGGGATGGCTGCTCCCCGCAGTTTATTCCGCGCTCCCTGCTGGGGCTGGGGGATGTTCCAGGGGTGGGGGGGCGGCCCCTGACGCTGCCGTGGGGTCCCTGCCGGGAGCGTGGGGCCGGGGGGGGGGTCTCAGCTCGGTGGGGATTTACATTCTGGACCATGCAGTAGCACCAAAGTTCATGAGGTCATCGGTGACGGTGGGCGGTTACTTCCGCTTCCTCCCGCAGTATTTCCCTTGTGCGCAGCCAACTCCACCTGGGGATGGAGGGGGGACAGTGGTTCAGCCCCCCCCCCCCTCCCCCCCGTGCCCCATAAAGGTTCTCGGAGGAGGGGTGGGGGGATGCCAGGCAGTGCTCACCTCTAAAGCCCAGGGCACCCAAGGCTCCTCCGTAGGTCTTGGGGGGCTTCCCTGTGGGGACGAGGCAGAGCGGTGAGTGGGGTGAGGGGACAAGTGCCCTGTGGGGGGTGAGGGGACCCCCAACCCAACACCCCCATGGCCCCATGCGTGTGACCAGGGTGCACTCACCGCCAAATCCCAACTGGCCGCCAACCCCACCTGCAAGCAAGCAGAACCCCATCAGCATCGGGATGCTCTGCCCTGTGCCCCCCCCCCAGCACAGCCCCACTCCCCCATGGCCGTGTCCCCATGCCCCACGTGCTGCGTGTCCCCACGGGCACAGCAAAGGGCAGGGGAAGGTACCTGGAAATATCGGTGACACACCAAAACCGGGAACTCCAGCTCCTGGGGGGAAAAGCGACAGCAGTGACAAGCAGTGACAGCCCTGCATGGCCGCAGTGTCCCCAGCCTACAGCTGGCTGCGAGCTGCCCCAAGAGCCACAGCCCCACCATGGCTGCCCACCCAGCGCGCCCCGCTAAGCAGTGGCATGGAGACAGTGAGCACAGCAGTGCAGGCAGTGACACGGTCCCACCTCAGCCCCCAGCCCCAGCGCTCACCAGGCTGCAGCCCCCCAGCACCAAAACCTGTGCAAAGGGAGAGCCCCGGTGAGGGTGGGGACGGGGGGATCACCAGGGTACAGCCAGGGCCGTCCCTGCTCCTTACCTGGCTTAGGAGGTTTTCCAGCAGCTCCTGGATACAAGAGCCCTACATCAGAGAGGGGCATCAGCACAGCCCCCACACTGAGCCCAGAGGGTTCCCAGGTGCCTCACACATTGCGGACACTGCTGTTCTGTTCCCTGTCTCCATTGCCCAGACCACGTTGGGGTTGTGGCCATCCCCTCCCTGTTGTACCCCAGGGCACAGATAGGGCACGGTGACAGTGCAGGATGGGGACGTGGGGCCCATGCCACTGTCCTTCCCTGCTCCCCAAAACCCAGCCTTGAGGTCACAGCTGGGAGGGGACAGTGTGGCTCTGCATCCCCAAAATGCCATTTCCTTTTCAGCCCTTCCATCCCCAGGACCCCCACACCAAGGCCACCGGCATTACTCACCAGCACCAAGGCCACCAGCACCAAGGCCACCAGCACCAAGGCCACCAACTCCGAGGCCACCAACTCCGAGGCCACCTGTGATGGAGAGTCCAGGTGAGCACCCACAGGTGGCCATGGGGATGGACAGTGAGGCTATGGGGGCTGCACTCAGGGAAGCCTGTGGTGGGCTTCAGAGCAGGGTGGGAAGTTGGGGTTGGAGAAACTGGGCATGGCAGCGCTGGCCTTGCCACCACACTTGGCTTACAATGGGATTTGCACGAGGCATTCCTACTGCACTGCCAGCTCTGGGTCCAACCCACTCCTCACCCAGCCCCACAGCAGCCCTCACCTTCCCTGTGCAGCCCCATACCACAGAGGAGCACCCAACCCCTGCACCACCTACCTGGGATGCCACCAACCCCTGGGACCCCAGCCCCGGGCACACCTGCAGGAGAGAGACAGTGAGGCCAGGTGCCCCCAGCCCACAAAGAAGTGACCCCAGGGGGGGGGCCTGACCCCTTCTGCGTGAAAAGAGCCACCTCCCAGACCTGGGCTGCACTGCCAGGGCATGCAGGGATGTGGAGCAATGCCAGCACCCCAATATCAACACAGGATGCCCAAAGGGGAGCAGGCTGGGCACTGGTTACCATGCTACGTACCGAATTTGGGAGGCTTAGCACCAGGCTGCACCCCGACCTGGGGGATGCCTGCAAAGCAAGCAAAGGCACTGCAGTTAGGACAGGTATCCCATTCCCATCACACACAGCTGGATGTGTGATACCCTCACCTGCCCCAGGAAGAACACCGGCACCGGGCACCCCTACGCCTGGCACCAAGCCGGGGACACCGCCGACACCAGGTGTCACTCCTGGCACACCAGGAGCACCGGGCACAGCACCGGGCACAGCACCAGGCACAGCACCAGGCACAGCACCGGGCACAGCACCGGGCACAGCACTGGGCACTCCTCCAACACCAGCACCTGTGGGGAAAGGGGCTGAGGACACAGCCTGGGGCTGCATGGAGCCGGGGCAGCTCCTGTGCCAGCACCGCTCAGCCACGTGGAGATGTGCCCAGCTCACCATATTTGGCTGCCTTAGCTGCTGCTTTCGCGGCTGCTGCTGGACCTCCAACACCTGGGACAGCAAGACAAGGGGCCGTGTCAGGGTCCTGCCTAGCAGTGCTGGGTGAAGCTCATCCCTTTCATCTTGGCCATCCACAAACAGATGGCTTCAAGCTGATGGAGGCCACCGGGATGCTCCTCGTGCCCACTCTGCACCAGACCTGTCCCCAGACCAGCTGAGATGCCACCACAACCTGCCTCACCTGGAACACCTCCAATGCCAGGAGCCAGACCACCCACACCAGGAGCAAGGCCACCTACACCAGGAGCAAGGCCACCTACACCGGGAGCAAGGCCACCCACACCAGGAGCAAGGCCTCCCACGCCAGGTGCCAGGCCACCTACACCAGGTGCCAGGCCACCTACACCGGGAGCCAGGCCACCTGCTCCTGCAAGAAAAGGGAGAGAATGGTTGGGATCTAGCTCAGGGAGAAAGATGGTGAATGAAACAGGGGAATGGCAGGCTGGGATGGTTGTACAGATGGAGGGGTTGGGTGGGTGGGTGGTGGGATGGAGGTGTGGATGAATAGTGGAGTGCATTATGGATGGATGGATGGACTGGTGGGTTGAGCTATGGGTGACTGAATGGATGAATGGGTGTGGAGTGGATGGAGCGCATGGATGGGTAGGTCGGTGGATGAGTGAGTGGTGGTGTGGGTGGGTGTGTAGAAGGAAGACAGATGAACAAATGTATGGACGTATGGATGATGAACCTAGGAGCCTCCATGCAGGCCAGCTCTCTGGAGAGCATTCCCTGACACAGCCAGGATCTCAGCCCATGCACAGCCCTACAGAAAGCTCATCCCTCACCCTGACCCACAGGGACCCCATGTAGCACCTAGCCTTGGCCCAGATCAGGGAAGCAGCCTGGGGTGGGGAGGTGGTAGGAGGCAGGACCTGTGGGATAACAGCAGAGCAAGCCCATCTTACCATACTTGGCAGCTTTGGCAGCTGCTTTGGCAGCAGCAGCTGGGCCAGCTCCTAAGGGGAAAGGAGGAGTGTGAGGGGCAGTGAAGGCTTGAGGTGGCCATGCCAGCATCTATCAGCCAGCACCACCTCAGACATTCCCAAGTACCCTTTGAGAGAACATCTCACCAGGCACCAGACCAGGAAGGCCAGCTCCAGGAACACCGACCCCTGGTACTCCAGGTACTCCAGGTACTCCAGGTACTCCAACTCCAGGAAGACCGACCCCAGGTACTCCAACTCCAGGTACTCCAGCTCCTGGTACTCCAACCCCAGGTACACGCCCTGCTCCTGCAGAGGTTCAGGAATACATCCAAGCCCCTGCCCAGGCCATCCATCCTTTCCCTCTATCCATCCCACATCCATCTGTCCCACCATCCACCCCTCCATCAATCCCTCCATCCCTCCATCCATCCCGGAGCAAAAGATGAAGATCTCACCAAATGCAGCCGCTTTTGCTGCAGCTTTTGCTGCTGCTGCAGCTGCCGGGCCACCCACTGCAGGAAAAGAAGAGAGGGTGTCAGGGGGACTGGTGAAGCTGGCACCATGTTGCCCCTTCATGCCAGCCCATCTGCTCACCTCCAACACCAGGTACCACCCCAGGTACACCAGACACACCAGGAACACCAGGAACACCAGGAACACCGGGCACACCGGGCACGCCGGGCACGCCGGGCACACCGGGCACACCAGGAACACCAGGAACACCTCCAATGCCAACGCCAGGAACACCAGCACCAGGAACACCAGCTCCTGCAGGCAGCAAGAGAGAAGCCGGGTATGCTAAAAGGTGGGATGTGGAGGTAGGGCTGCTCTCACCATCATGGCCCCCTGCCTCATCCCAGCAGCTGCTTGGGACACACGCCTGGTCCAGGGTCACCCAAGAGCCAGGAAGTCACCAGCAGAGGGGCTGTTCTGTGGGGGCTCCAGATGATGCTCACCATGGGGAGATGGAGCCTTGCAGCCAAATGGCATGGAGACATGGCTGGTGGCCCCTAGTATTCACCTGGAAGGGCTGGGGGCTCTGGGCACTGGTCAGACTGGGAACTGCCCAGAGCAGCCACAGCCTTGACCCTCATTTGTGCCACAGGGACAAGTGCCAGGTCACTTCTTGTGGTAGGGATGAGTGCTGGAGGAGCTGTCTGCATGGGACACTGCAGGTGGCCTGGGGGCTCTTTGAGTGGTGCAGTGCTTACCGTACTTAGCTGCCTTGGCTGCTGCTGCTGCTCCTGCTGGTGTCCCAACTCCTGAGGGCAAGAGAGAGGGACCTTGAGCCACCTGCCCTGCACTGACTGCAGTGGGGACAGTGCTCATAGGGACAGTCATGGGGACAGTCACCTGCCACCCCAGGGACACCTCCAACACCGGGAACCAAGCCGGGCACACCGCCGACACCGGGCACGAGACCTGGGCCACCAGCAGCCCCGGGCAGCACCCCTGCACCTGGAGGGAAGAAAAGCAGTCAGAGCACACCAAAGTGCTGCTGGGGATCACGGTGTCCTCTAGCGGCATGAGATGGCACGGGGCTACAGATCCCCCGGGCAAAGCTGGAAGCTGGAGTGGGCCCAGAGCTCCCAGATCGGGTGCCCCGTGCACACCTCCTGGGGCTGCACCGTGGGCCGAGGGTGGATGAGCTCCCCCTAGCACTGCTGGCACAGGCACAGGATGCAGGAAGAAGATGCTCGCCAGCTGCCGTGCTGCTCTGCAAGCGCTGTGATGCTCACGCAGCAGTGTGCATGATGCAGCGTCCCCACAGCATGCACACACCCGGGCAGGGGATTCCCAGCTCCCCATCCCTACAGCCCACGTGGCCCGGAGCTGGTGGCAGCTGGCGGGACCCCGAGGTCCCCCAAGGACGAGCTCATCAATCCCAGCTGCTGCCGGGGCTGACGCATTTCCTCTGGATGCTCCAATGAGCGCGGGTTTGCTGCTGTGAAACTGAGTGCTTCTGCCAAGGAGGGGAGCAGAGAGCTGCAGATCTCAGCCCATCCCTCTGCTAACAGACTGCAGTCCCCGCAGGCACCAGGAGCTGTGGGTGCCTCCATGCAGGGATGTGGGGTGGGAGAGCATCCCAAAAGCAAAGCGGCCCACAAAGCCACGCCAGCAGGGCTCAGGAGCAGGGACTCACCATAGGCTCCTGCCTTCGCCGCTGCCTTCGCTGCAGCTGCTGCCGCTGCTGGGCCTCCCACTGCCAGAGCAGTAGGAGAGAGTCAGGAGTGTGGGATATGGGGACATGGGGATGTGGGCCTCGTGCCCCAGGGAAGAGCCCAGCCTCACCTCCAGCTCCTGGCACAACACCGACACCGGGCACTATGCCACCCACCCCTGGGATGCCGCCTGCCCCAGGCAGGACACCGGCTCCTGCAGGAAGAATAGGGCATCAGCTCAGAGATGGGACAGTAGCAGACCCCCAAGAATGAGAGGGGGGCACAGCCTCCCCAGTACGGCCGTGGGTCCTCTGTGTGCCCATAGATGGAGGCTCACCATATTTAGCTGCCGCTTTTGCTGCTGCCGCCTGCGCTCCAACACCTGGGGAGGGACAGGATGAGATGCTGAGGAGATGAGGATATCCTCATCACAGCCCCCCCTTCTCCTTATGGAGATGACACAGCTCTGTCCCCTCTCTGTCCACTGTGGGACCACCAGGCAGTGCCAAGAATCCTGCCCAAGCACCAATGATGCCAAGGAAGTGCCAGCTCCCCCTGCTACAGTCTATACCCCTGCACCTTCCAGAGCAGCCACGGTGGGGACCATACCTGTCCCAGTGGGGTACCCAGCCTTCCCAGCTAGAACCCCTGCTCCTATCGCTCCTGGTCCGAGACCTGCAAGCACAAAGAGAAAGCCCAGCAAGGTCAGGAGCTGGGTGCTGGGGCAGGGGTGTGGCAGAAACACAGCCCCATAGCTGAGGACACACTGGGGACACAGGGTCTGTGAGGAGCTACAACCATGGAGCTATGAGTGCTCATCACAGGGCAGCTTACCATTGACGAAAGGCAATCTATAGCCACCTGGAGAGGAGAGAAGGCACTGGTTAGCACCCGGCTGCCAGTGGCCGTGCCTGCTCTGCCTCGCAGGGTAGCCCCTCTTTGCCAGCCAGCCAGCGAGCCCTCGGCACCGGGGCTCCTTCCCAGCCAACTCTTTTCTGGGGTGCGACCCCACATCATGATGGGGTTCCCAGAGGTCCTCCTCTCCAAAAGCGACCCCCATGCTGAGGGCTGTGGTGCATGGAGCTGGTTTCCAACACGAACGTGTCTTTGTTGGAGCCTCCCATGACCCCACACCAGCAGCAATCCCCCAAGAGCCCCGCGGCGAGAGCCGTACCCGGCCGGCTGCGCCAGGCTGCAGCACACAGCTTTAATTGGAATCAGGGCTTGGGAGCTGAAACGTGACCTCGCTGGGAGGTCGATGAGAAGGGACAGGGGGATTACGAGAAGGAACATCACGGCCGGGGAGACGGCTCCTTGCGAAAGAGCAGAGTCCCATTGCAAGTGACAGCACGGGGACTCCCGGTGCACAACGTGGCAGTGGCCACAGTCCAAGGAATGGTGACAAAGTGGCATCCAGGGCTGCGCACCACGGCGGCCCGATCCCTGCTGGCACCACGGGCTGGACCATCACCCACAGACAGGATGAGACAGCATCCCCTCCCACAACCAACATGTGGGCTCCAGATTTCCCCCACCCGTTAGCTGTTCCCACTGGCTGCCATGTGATGCTGGGAGCTCTCTGCAGGCGGTGGCCGTGAGCAGGGTCCCTGAGGGCACCCAGCAGCTGCAGCATCCTGCTCACCCTGTGGCTGCCTGAGGCCAGGTGACACATGAAGGTGGCACCAAGGGCCCAAACCTTTGGGTCTCTGGGCGTTTCTCTGGGTTCTCAGTGCCCTGGCACCCATCCTGTGCCAGCACATAGATGGCCACCAGTGCTAACAGAGCAGTGCTTCTGGCACAGAAAGCCATTGTCCCAGACCTGAGGCCACCTCGACGCAATTCCCATCCCTGTGACATCAATGAGGACCCTGATTTCAGCCACAGATCAGCCTGCACCTCCAGCAAATGAGGGCCCTGGGGCCCCCTCCTGCTCCAGGAGAGCTCAGTAGCTGGCTGAGGCACCTGGAGCAATGCGCCCTAAAAGGAAACTTTCCTCTGGAAATGCTGTTTTCAGTGCTGTCTCCTTGCCCCTCTTGTCCTGCACCCACCAGTTCCGGCACACAGCACAAGGGACACAAAGACATACCACACGTCTCAGCAGCCCCTGATGAACTGCTTTGCTTCAACCAACAGCCCCACGCTGCTGGAGGGCGACAAGCCAGGATGCACCCAGCACCCAAAACCACACCAGGAGCCAGAAACACCATCCTACCACACAACCTGCAAGAGGTGGCACCGCACAGCAGCCACAAGGACGGGGTCCACAAGAGAGGGATGGGGATACGGCAGCCACTCGCTGCTGCGGGGCTCACTGCTCGGAGCCAGGCACAGCGGCTCCCCAGAAAGTGGGTCAGCCCCGTCTGGGCCGTGGGCCACTGGCGGGGCCGCCGGGACGTGGCCAGGTGCCTGCAGCAGGCACCCCATGAAAGGCCGTCTGGGGCCGGGCGGCCAGACGGCATCCGATCTGCGCGGGGCCGGGTCGCCCTAACGAGCAGAACGAGCCTCTGCGGGAGGAAGCAGGAGCTGGCCAAGTATGTCTGCCGTGGGCCCCGCCGGGGGAAGCTGCCGGGGCTGGCGGCCGTTGTGGGGAGGGATGCGCCCCAGGGTGGGCTGCACCCCAGGAGGACGCCCGGGGACCCGCATGCTCCTGCACCCCAGGGATGTGGGACCCCACTGGGCTCTAGCTCCCATCCATGGCCTGGGTGTCACCGAGGTGCTGCTGGCACCTCCAGGCAGGCCGTGCCCCCCTGTCCCCACCGCTGCCACCCCGCTGCTGTTCCTGCATGGGAGGGGTGGGTCTGGCACCCGGTGCAGGGATGGGTGACAGATGGCACCGGGGCAGCGCAGGCTGGGAGAGGGTCAGCACCCCTGGGCTGGGACTGAGCATCATCTCTGCGGGCAGTGAGGAGGGAGCCCTGCCTCTGTCCCCACTGCCATCCTGCTGGTGGTGGCCTTGGCGAGGGGTCCCCAATGGGGGACACACAGCCTGGGTGAGCGTCTGGTGAGCAACCCCTGGCCCCCAGGAGCCACAGAAAGCAGAAGGTCCCTGGAAGGATGCTCCCAGGAGCTGCGGAGCAGTGTGGGGTGGCGCAGCCCAGCATATGTCCCAGGGCCACCCAGGGCCACCGCGGCTCAGCCCGGGGCAGTGGGGACGGCGGCTCGTCCCCCTGGCCCCCACCCGCATCCCTGCTGGCTGTGGCCGCTTACCTGGGAGCTTGGGAGCTTTGATGGGATACCCCAGAGGGACACCGGGCTGCTGGCCTCCAAAGCCTCCCAGTCCTGCAAAGCCAACAGCAGACGCTCACCTGGAGCCCGCGCCCAGGCTGCCACCAGACCTTGCAGAGCGGGGTGCCCGTGGCACCCTGGGTCCCCGGCCACGGCTTGGGAAGCCCCTGAGGCACCTTCTGGTGTGAGGAGGCCACTGTGGTGATGGAGAAACTTAGGAAGGAAGAAAAGAACTGAAGGGAGAGAGGAGGCACTCACCAGGGATTCCTGCGAAGGCTCCTGCTCCTGGGGAGAAACAAACACACAACCTTGAGTTGGGGGGCTCCCAGAAAGGCACAGGGTCCCACCTTGGGCTCAGCTGTGGGCAGTAGAAAGGCTGGCATGGGGGACAGCTCCAGTAGGGTGGAGGTGAGCCCTGGACCTGATGCATGAGTGGGAGCAGGGACATACCTGGACCTTTCGCCTTGACCCCGGTGCCGGTAGGAACGCCGGGCAGCACGCCTACACCGGGGAAGCGGATACCTGGGGTGGAGCAGAAGGGACAGTGAGCACCCTGGGGCTTCATGGTATCCAGAGCCATGCCCCTTCCTGCCTGCTAATGCCCAGAGATGGGAGAAAAACCCTCTGGACTTGCCCTGAGCCACCTGCACCCAGCATCCCAGCTTTAGAATCACAGAATCACTCCGGTTGGAGAGACCACCGAGACCATCCAGTGCAACCACCAACCATCGCCACGAAGGCACTAAAGCACATCACTCCATGTGACATCTACACTTCTCCTGAAATCATGGCACCCTTCCCTGGGCTGCACTGAACCCCTCTGCGCCCAACACCAGCGTGACAGGAAGGAACACAAACTCCATTCATGGCACATCCCCGCTCCAGCCCCATGGCACCAGGGGTGGAGGTGGCTCCTGCCCCGTCAGCCACCATCCTGTCCAGGCACCCAAGGAGATGGCTCCATTTCTGCCTATTAGTGGTTGGGATCTGGTTTTATTACAGTTGTTATTTTTTCCTTTTCCCTTTTACAACTGTCTTTTATTATAACATGCCATTTCCAGACACGGAAAGACATTCCTGACCAGCGACACACTTCCCATTCCCGCTTCCCCAGTGTTGAAACATCTTGTTTTCACAAGTTTTCCTTCCCCTGCTTTGTGGTGTGTGTCCCCCTCCACCCCTCCTGCCCCCAGACCGCTCCACTTGGTGTCTGGCACTGATGCCACTTGTGCCCACACCATGTCCCCAGAGGCAGCAAGTCCCCACCTTTGGCACCATAGAGATGCTGCTTTAGCAAGTGGGGCTGGAAATAGTGGGGAGGGCAAGGAGAGGTGGGCAGGGAGCTGGGCAGGCAGCAGCAGTGTCCTGGTGGGGCTGACCACAGTGGGATGGGGATGTGAGATCACAGCACAGCCAGCCACGAGGCTGCTAGTGAGTCACCCAGCTCACCTGCTCCAGGGAGCACACCGCCGCCTGGGAAAGCTCCGGGGATGCCAGCACCTGTGGGACAGGAGAAAGGCAGCACTGAGCACCTGTGTGGAGGCACTGCCCACTGCCCCCTGACCCATCTGGGCCGTGCACCTACCTGGCACTTTGGGGGGTTTCCCCGCTGCGCCAACCCCGGGCTGCACTGCACCTGCAGGAGCAGAAAGCCCTGAACACCCATACAGTGCTCCCATGGGCTCAGAGGGTGGGAATGGGGCGTTTCCTACCTGGGACACCAAGGCCTCCAGGAACACCGAGGCCTCCAGGAACACCAAGGCCTCCAGGAACACCAACTCCACCCACGCCACCGAGGCCACCAAGTCCACCCACGCCACCAAGACCAGCACCTGGGGATGCAGGAAAAACGAGGGCACAGGGTGAGATGTCACCTTTAGGCTACAGGTACCAAAGGAAGGGATGACAGCAGAGACACCCCAAGGCAGCACAGGTCATGGGCACTCCGGGCTGAGCAGGTGAGCTCCAGAGCCCTAAGGATGCCCAAATGCAGAGGTCCCCCCTGGCCTCCCCACACAGACAGACCCGGTACTCACCAGCTTTTGCTGCAGCCTTAAGAGCGGCTGCAGATGCAGCACCTGGGAAGGCTGCCCCGGGGAAGGCTCCCAAACCTGCTCCCAAACCTCCGACACCAGCACCTGCAAGCAATGGTGTGGTCTTAGCACCCATTTCTGCAAGCGCCCACCCAGCCCTGCAGCACCTGCGTGCAGCAGGAGTGGGGTGAGCCAGGGAGCAGGAAGGTGTCTGTACCCCAGGGTTGCAGCAGAGGCAAGGGGCAGTGAGCTGGCATTAGGCACAGCGAGGCAGCGTTAGGTGACATCTGCATGGGGACAGCTCTGCGGTGCCAGCCCATGTCCTGTGCTTTGTCATCCCATGTCCCCCCAGACACCTCCTCCTGTCGCTGCCTGGGGCCACCCAGCTTAACCCCACAAAAAGGCCATGGGGGTCACCCCGCTGTCAGTTCACGGTGGACAAGCCCTATAGCCAAGGGGAAAGGCCACCCACTGTCCCTGGGGAGGCTCTCTGCATTGGGGACAATCCTGGTTCGTGCTCACCTGGTTGCAGGCCAAGAGGGCCGAGTCCCCCGAGGCCACTGACCCCTGGAAAGAGAATTGGGCTGAGGGGCACTGCACGGGGACTGGGAAGGGGCTGGGCTGCAGCAGTGCTTTCCCATCCCTCTTCCACGCTGCTCTGGCACCTGGGCCACTCTATGGGATTCCCTGCCATCACCCCGGCAGTCGCTCCCTGCGCAGAGCAGGTATGTGGCTGTCACAACGAATAGGGATGTGCATGGGATGGGTTCCCTGAGGGCCAACAGGAGGACCCTATCTGCACCATCCTAGCAGGATGTGTTGGTCCGGGGGTCCCAGCCCACCAGGCCCCAGGGACAGCCACAGGGGGATGGGGACAGGACACAGACTATGGCACAGGACGTGTGCACCCATCAGATGGTCACCGCCATCCCTTCCTGCCCACCCATCCCCCACCCGCCGGGCCACGAGGGGACGGAGCCGAAATGTTTATGGCTGAGGAATGAGTCCCTCCGGCTCTGGCCAGCGCTGCCTTCCAACATCTGGGGCTAATCAGCGCTCGCTCCCTCCAGGCGCAAATTCCACTGCCTTTGGCTCACGGTGCGGACACCGCTCCGGCTGGGGCTTCGCGGCTGCGCCGCGTTTGGTTTTAATTACGCCGAAATAAAGGGCCTTGTTTTTCTTTCCACAAGCTGAAATTTGAGTAAACGGAGGTTGCAGGCCCCCGCCTGGGGCTGGCACTCCCGCGGCGCAGAGAGGGGACGGGGCAGGCAGCTCACCCCGCCCCAGGCACTGCGCTCCCCATCCCAGGAGCATCCCCTGCGCACAGACAGTGGGCATCTCCATCAGCACCCTGCCACCGCTCCCCACCACTCATCCCCTCCTCTTTGGGCAGATGAGCCCCAGCCGAAGCTGCTCGGCTATGGGACTGCTGAGGACATCTGGGATATGGGAACAATTGGAGAGAAAGTGGCAGAGCTGAAGCCAGGGACAAGGGCGAAGGCACGCAGAGACATTGTGGTTATTGAGAGCCTGGTGAGCGGAAAGCACTGGCGGGTGTCAGGGAGCATCCCATCCCCATGGCCTCCTCCTGCATCCTGGCTGCTGGTGCAATCAATGAGAGATGGAGGGAAGGTTCATACCTGGTTTGAGAGGTTTTCCTCCAGCCCCGAGCCCTGGGGGAGATGAGGGAGAGCAGTCAGGTGCAGCATCCCCTGCAGCATGTCCCCTCCTGGCATGGAGACACCACAGGGTGCTGCCATGCCAACCCCTCCCCATCCCAGGTAAGGGTCCCCAGCACTCACCTGCTCCCAAACCTGCTCCCAAACCTCCGACCCCAGCACCTGTGAGCAACAGCACAGTTTCAGCACCCACCTCTGCAAGCTCCCACCCAGTCCCACACTCATGCTGTGGGTCTGAGGTCCCCAAGGCTGTATGTAGCCAGAGCACTGAGGGTGGGCTGTCACCCAGGACCTTCTCACAGTGGAGCCAGCAGAGGTGCCACCTGTGGGCAGGTGGCCCCAGTAGAAGCTTGGCACAGCCTCCTACACACACCAAGAGGGCTGCAGCCACACAGAGATGGATGCCCCATGGCCCCTGCTCCTGCTTTGCTGATCTCACAGGTGTCCTGGATGCCTCCCCAAGTACCCCAAACTGCCCAGCTCCCCTTACCTGGAAAAAAGCCTCCTCCTGGGACTCCCCCTCCCGGGATAGCACCAGGGACCCCTGAAAGAGGAGAGAATCTGGTTAGAACCCCCGCAGGGATCTGTGCAGGACTGGAATGGGGGCACTCCCTAGAGCAGAGTGAGCTCCCTGCCTGTCCTTTGCACATCTCCATGCTCCAGTACCATGGCAGTGGTAGGGTCTGCTGTTGTCCCAGGACCCACTGTGGGTGTCAGCAGGATAATGGGCAGGCTGGGATCCAGCTCTAACTCCCCAAATCTCCCCCCAGACTCCAAAACTCAGTCCCACCCAATCTGCATCCCTCTGCCCATCCCTGCAAAGTGGAGAAGCTCCTCAGCTCCTCTGCACTTGAAATTAGCTGGACTGGGGCTCCCAGGTGGTGTCTGAGGGCCTTTAGGATGGGTGCATTTCCCCCTGCAGAGCCATGTTCAGCAGATGGATGCTTCCTGCTGCATTACATCAATGTGTGGGGTGCACGATGGCAGGGATTTCACTCAGCAGGGATGGTTGGAGTACAGGAACACAATGCAGGGGTGCTCTGCTCCTGGCAAGACTTTTCTAACCATGAGCAGCTTGTAAAGGGATTTGCAGTATGGTGGGCAGGGTTGAGGGGCTCGCAGTGGGCTGGGCAGGGAGGACTTGGGGCTTCTGGAGCCTGTGGTGGCCAGGGATCACTCTGAACACCCAGGAGGTCGGTGCATGTGGTGGCACAGTCCTGGGGCACCTGGCATGTGGAGCCTCCTACTCAAGGGTGTTCCTTGCATCCCGCCACCCTATGGGGCACCAAAGATGGAGTGCCATCCTCGCCATGCTGGGATGCACACACATAAGTCAGGTGGCAGACAGGGTGCACACACAGGTGAAGGACAAGTGTCTGCACACACACGGAGGATGCACACCCCTGTGCACACACACGCTGGGGGACACAGGCCCAGCAGTGCCCTCTGGCTGATGTGTTCCAGCAATGCCCCACAGCAGGTTGGGCACCACGCATCCCCCCGAAGCAGCCTGGGGCACAAACCCAGCTGTGTTGCAGCTGATGTCCCAGGGAGCAGAGCTGTCTTCCCGTCCCCACTGACCGCCCAGCCCAGCCCAGCCCAGCGGGGCGGCAGCCGGCCAGCGCTTACGGAGCGGCTCCTTTTCCTGGCACATTCCCCCGCCTGCCCTCCCTCATCCTCCCCACCCCCACCAGCTTGGAAAAACAAATCCCAGCTCCTTGCCTGTTTCCAAACATACACACATCTCTTGTCCTCCCCACCCGTCCTGCTGGGCAGCTGAGTGGGACACCCCTGCGGCGTCCCCAGGGCTCAGCCCTCTGTGGGCAGGGTGGCATCTCTTGCTGGGGGAATGCTGTGCAGTGTGGGGACAGCCAGGTCCTCTGCACCACCAGCGCCACGGGGAAGGTGGGAGGAGGTGGCTCTATGGCCCTTTGAGTCCCATAAGGATCTGGGGGATGCCGTGCTCTTGGTGCCTGTCCCAGCTCCATGCAATCCCAGTGTTTTGGAGAGGAGGTGCTGGTGTCCATGCCCAGGTTAGGAGGTGGATGGGAACCTCCTACCTTGGCACCAGCCAGCCTGGCTGCACAGATTTTGCTCAGGGCATCACAGAAGGCTGCCCCCCATGTGCTGCTGAGCAGGGCCAGCTGTGACACCAACCAGCCCCATGCCCCTCACAGCTGCTCTGCTGCACCACAGCCATGCCACATGGCAGCAGCAGCGGCTCCCTGCGGCTGTGTCTCCATGCTTGTCACAGACCTCACAGCCCTGTCCGCAGCCTCACAGCAGGGAAGCAGGCACTGCCTGTATTCTGGTCCCAGCACCAAGGATCCTCCTTTGCCCCCCTGCATCCCTTGGCACATCGGAGGCAAAGAAACTAAGTTACAGCCCAGCTGGGACTGGTGGGTCCCTGCACCAGGAGAAATGCTCACCGGTCCCTTTCCCCCCCTGGTCTGGGGCTGCATTTCCAGCCCTGAGACTGGAGAGCATGCAGCTCAAAGCACAGCTCCAGCTGCAGGGCTTTGCTCATGGAGGTGCTTCAGAATCCGATGTGGAGCCTTGTTTATAGGAGCTGGACTTGTCTTCCACAGCTCTGTGCTGTTTGGTGCCGGCATTAGCAGCACAATCCCGTTATCCGCACTATTTTCTTTTGACTTCTCTTTCTGTTACCAGCCCCGTTTCTGTTTGTCAGCTCTTCCCGTTAGCCACACAGCTCCTACTACCTGCACACTTACTGGCAGATCCCTTCCCAAGCAAGAAACGCAGATGTTTTCTGTACTCAGCAGCTCATTTCCCCTCGCATCCAAGAGCCGCCTGAGGACCATGACATGATGGGGGCACACAGCCCTGCTCAGCCCCTCGCCACATGTTGGGGCAGCCAACCCTGCTCCTCTGCAGCCCCCCCCGGCCCCTTCCCACAGCCGGCTCAGTGCCCGACCGCTGCAGACGTTTCCCTCTCACTGTTTGCTTTTTCGGAAGAATGGGTTTTGGAAACATGCTGTCTCCAGGCAACTTTGAAGCCGTGCCGCGTCCCGAGCCCACTGGTGGCAGCTCAGGAGGAAGAGAGGAGAGGGAGGCTGCCACCACAGCCAGGCTCCCATCTGCACCCCAGAGCCCCAGCTTTCAGCTTTGAGTGTCCACAGACAGGCTGCACAGGTGCTCTGGGCTGAACTGTGTACCCTCAGAGGGTCTCCATGGTGTCAGGGTGCCAGGGGGGAGGGGAGGCAGGATGCCAGCACATCCATTGCCTGTATCTCTGTGCCCGCTTCTGAACCCTGAGCCCACAGGGTTGGGATGCCCGTGTCCCTTTGTCCTCTTTGGGATGTCATTTGAGGGGAAGCACTGGAGTATGGGTGCCCCCTCCATACACTTCCCTTTTTACAGCAGCTTTCCCATACAGTAGCCCAGATTCATCCATGGGGCACTGCATGCCACCATGGTTACCAGAACAACCCAACTCCCTGGGGCTGATGCTGAGCCACTACTGGAGGATCCCAGATGCCACCAGCTCAGTCCCTCGCTGGGTCAGCATTCCAATGGGCTTCCCCAGGGTGCTGGGACAGTCTGAGCGCAGGGCACTGCCCCCATCTCCATGCCCCCTGACCCTGGCATCTCTAAAATGCCCCTTCTGTGCCCAGACTGGAACTTCACTGTGTGCCATGGAAGGCAGCCCTGTAACCTTTCCAGGTGGGTGCATCCTGACAACCCACCGGTGCCTTTGGCTGTGCCGTTATCCCATCTTGATCCCCAGGGGCTCACAGAGCACGGTGCCAAGCAGCACACCAGGCTGCAGGGACAATGGTCATTCCTCCATAGGGAAATGTTCCCCACTGTCACCATCAGCACAGGGACTCCTCAGAGAGCTGCTCCCAGACCAGCCAGTACCCCAGGACAGCATGCCACGGGCTGGAGCAAGGCCAGCAGATCCAACTGCTCACACACCACTGTGGGATATCACTCCGGGGCCAAAGCTGCCAACTGCATGGGAGCTGGCGAGCAAAGCAACCAGGGTGAAGGGAGCCAGCACGGAGCATCACTGCCAGGCACAGGGAGTGGCCAGCACTGAGCTGCAACCCGGCTGGGAAGGCTGCTTGGCCCAAGGCTGCAGCTCTCCAGGATCAGGCAGAGCAGCAGTTATGCAGGTGCCTGGCACAGGAGTGATATTACGTGCATGGCTGGGGACAAGCAGCCTGGGACAGTGCAGGGAGCTGCAGGGCATCAGTGCAAGGAGCTGCTGGCTGCAGACTGCTGCCCCGAGGACTCTGCCATGGTCAGGGGTGGCACTGCTCATGGGGTCCTGCCCTGTCCCTGAGCAGCTGGCACCATGTGATGGCTCCAGCACTGTCCCCATCACCACCACTGCCGGTGCCCCATACAGCCAGACGGGCACCGTTCCCCTTCACCCCAGGCCCTCTGGAGGAAGCTGTCCCACTCTGCACCACGCAGTCCCCACTTTCACCCACTTTTCCCATTGTGAGCAGCCCTAACTCTGCACTCACAGTGGCCCCAAATCATGGTCACGCACCTGCTGTGCTGCTTGGCCCTGTCTCACCCGCAGCGGGATGCTCTGCCCTGGTACCCAGTGCCTTTTGTCCCCTGCCCGTGCACACATGTGCATGCACTATGTGGTGTCACACAGCCCCAGAGGCTGATGCTGCCAACCCAGGGGCTGGATGGCACCAGGGGGACACACACAGCGACCACGACACCGGTGACACCAGCGAAAGGCTTTTCCATGGCCACACACTGTGCACACACGCAGCCCCCAGACCGACCCCAGCTCACACCGAGATCACACCAGGGAGCCACGGATGCCAGCCCCCAGCCCTCGGCACTTCCAGTCACCCCACAGTGCACATCCCCAGCAGCTGGGCACGATGCGGAACCTCGGAGCCATCCCCCTAAAAACACTCCGTGGTGCCGCTCCCAAGCGCTGCGTGAAACATTTGGTGCCATCATCGGACCCCACACACGGGGAGGTGGCACCCAGCTGAGCTGCGCCTGCCACCCCGGGTGTCCAGAGCAGGGCAGGGGCTGCCCTCCCCCGGGACACGAAGCCCTCGGCCGGGGCAGGACGCGGGGTCCCGGCAGAGCCGCTTCAGGCGCAGGGGATGGAGCCCTTTCATTCCTTACCTCCTTGCTGAGAAGCCGGGAGGATGGAGAAGAGGAGGAGGACTCCGGGGAGGAGGGGTGCAGCTGCCTGCCTTGCCATCTCTTGAAGCAATGCCCCCGTGCTCTCGCAGTCAGTGTGTTTTATCCCAGAGCTGCTTAATTGTTGCTTCCAAGGATGTGAGGGGAAGGGGGGGCGTGGGGGTTGGAAGGAGGGAGGGGAAAAGGAGTGAGAGAAGGGGGGAGAGAGGCACAGGACACTACGTCATGACGAAAGGGCAAACACTCAGCCCTCTCCAGGCTATTGGGCTGCATTGCTTTTTTTCTTTTCATTTTTTTCTCTGTGTGTGTGTGTGTGTGTTTGTGTGTCTGTGTGTCTGTGTGTGTAATTTCTCTCCCTCGCCGCTCTCTCTCCAATTCTGGCGCGGCGCTGCCAAAAGTGCAGGGGGAGCTGCCAAGGAAGGCGGCCTGCGGAGGGCGGGGGGTGAGGGGAGCGGGCGGAGGGGAGCACAGAGTCCAAAGAGAGGGGGTGGCAGTGGGGGTGTCACACCTCGGGGGGCAGCGGGGCAGGGGGCTGCCAGGCAAAAGGAGGGGCTGGAGGCGCAGCTTGGGTGTCAAGGGAGGGAGGGCAGACGTGAGGGATTGGGGTGTCTCGGGGGGATCTGGCTGCAAACCCCGCAGTGGGGAGCTGGGATTCTCTTAGTTCCCTCCTCGTGTGGTTCGTCCCCTGAGCCCCAACACCTGCCCGGTGCCGTGGTGCTATTATGGCCGGGATGGGGACAGATAGGGACAGCTTCCTCGGGGGATCCCGGCACAGCGCGGTCCGGGGTGCGGGGACACGTGGAGATGGGAGACCCGCTGGGTAGGACACGGGGCCCGGGCTGAGCCGCCCCGCGTTGTCACCGCCGCCGCCACCCGCCGAGCCCCGCGTGGCCATTAGGTGGCAGGCGTGGGGTGTCCGGCGGGGGGAAGGCGTCGGGAACCACGCGGGGAAGTTCAGCCGTCGGCAGCGGGGAGAGCGCGGCCGAACGTGACCGTTGCGGTGCAAAACTGCGCTCCCGATGCCAGCCCGAACCCCCCACTCCGGGTTGGGTCACCTGAGGAGCCGCGCAGCAGCCAACGCGGCTTTGCAGATGCGTCCGTTTTGCATTCACCCGCACCGCCGTGCAAGGTTTTGTGCTGCCCCGGAGTGGCAGCTGGGAGCAGAGGGACACAAAGACGAAGGTCTTTGAGGCAGCGTGGCTGTGGGCAGGCAGAGCCCAACGACGCTGGTTGGGGATGCATCCTCAGTGCGTGCGTCTGCAAAACATGCAAGGAAAGGGGCCGGGATCGTGGCCTCGCTGGGAACCATAACTGGGGCAGCTGGACGTCCCCAGCAGCTTCCAGCCTTGCCAGTGAAACGGCTCTCATTTTTGAAAGCGTGTTTTGTACCTCGAAAGAATAGACACGAGGCACGCTTTCCCCTCCCCTGGCACTCGCGCCGGAGACGTGGATCCAAACCCTTTGCATTTGGGCCACGACGGAGCCAAGCCGTTCGCGAGCTGCCCGCGGGGAAGGGCTGGGAGCCTTAGCGAAGTGTTGGGGAAAAGCTGTGCAATTTGGCCCGTGCTGGGAAGACGCGGTTCTGGGTACGCGGTGATGAGCAAAGGGGAGAGCAGAGAGCAAGGGACCCGAGTGGAACAGACGCAGTTTGCTGCATAGGGATCCACAGCCCTGGGTCTCACGCCTTCCCCACGAACGCCCAGAGCAGCCTTGCCCTGCTGTGCGCACACACACACCTACACCCTGTGTCGTCCCCGGGGTAGCACCGGCACGCCAAACACGGCAGTAAACACACCTTTGCCATAGCTACGGAGCAGCCCCGCACCTGCTCCGCGGGGAGCCGCATCCGGCGCCGAGCGCTGTTTGTGGCGTTGTCCTGGGAAACGGCGCTCGCTGCGAGACACCGAGGGGTGGGACACGGCTTTACAGGAGCACGGCGGATGCATAGCTCAAAGGAAAGCTATGTGCGAAGGGCAGGTCGTGGGCACGCAGGGGAAGGGGCCCCCGAGGTGTCCAACCCCGGTGCTGGCTGATGTACGACCGATGCTGCAAACCCTGTGCGGATGGAGATCTGCCCCTCCTGGGTCTGATGTTCTCCCCCATCCGAGCTGGAGTTGCCTCGAGTGGTGCCTGTCACAGCTGTGGGGAGGCTGAGGGCTGTGCTCGGCCCTGCCTGGCATTGTGTAGGCTGAAACGTTCGCTCCACTTGCCCGTCCCTCTGCTAAGCAAATGCCTTGTGTTCATCTACTGCTTATCTCCCAGGCAGTGCGGTCTTCATCTATAGCAGGAAGGGACAGGGCAGCCACCTCTGCCCATTTCCAAGCATCCTCATGTTTTCCTGCCTTGCTTCACTAGCTTCTAATTGCTAGCAAATGGGTTTTCACCTCCACCTGTATCTGAAACTCAGCCCTCTGTAGGTCTGCCTGCACACCTCAAGTCATGGGGGAAAGGGGGGCAGCTGTGAGGATGAATGGGGCTGTGGAGTACCTGGGAATCAAACCAATGCTGCTCAGTCTCATTTTGAGGAAGCAAAATATTTGGGCTTGTCAAGTTCTTCATTCAGAGCCGTGCAGGAGCTCAGAGGCCCTTGAATAAAGCTGTGTATTGAGTCCGACATCTTTCCTGCTCTCCTTGCACTGACACACGGTTGTTGCACAGCTCTGGGACAAGAGCAGTCGGGTTGGTGGGATCTCCATCCTTGGCCATGTCCAACACTTGCCTGGCTGGAACAGCCTGGCCTGGCTCTGGTGCTCTCCCTGCTCACACAGGGGCTGGGCTGGAGACCTTCAGACATCCCTCCCAACCTTAAATCCTTCCATGATTTATATTGAATTCTCTTTGGTATTTGTGTAGTTCTGGGAAGCCTTCAGTGATGTATCATTGAACTGCTCTAATCTGAAGCAGGCCAAGGAGGGATTTAGTGGTCCTGGCTCCATATATCTCATTCACATCGTCCTTCTCAAGGACAGTGAAACATCTGCTGCCAATAGGTAACTCCAGGCCACGGCGCTCGCCCGGCGGTGAGCAGGGCGCGTTGGGTCGGACCTTTGCTGAGCTGCTTTCATCCTTCCTCGCTCTGCTGCGAGCTTTCCAAGCGCTGATTAAGAGGTACCATTGCTGCGAGGCGTGCTGTGCCTGGGTGGATGTAGCTTTCAGCACTGAAACGCAGTGTTTACTGGAAGGCTCCGCCGTTCTTCTCGCATGGGTCTGATTCCCTGCCAGATGTCAGCTCTGACCCCCAGCAGTTTCGGCAGCAGAGACGCCTAAAAATTGGAAGATTGTTTTGTATTCTTGCAAGGAAAAAAAAAAAAGAAAGAAAAGAGGCATGTTTATTGTGGAGATAGATAGTGCTTTTTCCTGCCTTCCTACTCTGAAATGGCCAAGGCGTGTTAGCAGAGATTCGCCTTCAATCGGCCTTTGTGCAGAGAGCGAGGCTGGAAAATCTCAGCCCAGGAGGAGAGAACTGAAGCGAGTTGTGGGCAACTGAGCACGGCGATGTAAGCAGCAACGCTCAGCCAGCACATGAACTTTGGACACTGCTCCGCTCCGGTTTGTGTCTGCAGCACTGAGGGGCCCTAAGGAAAAGGCGGTGGGGAGCCATTATCTCGCAGCCAGATCCTTGTGGTGTTGAGGGGAAACATATAGCAGGGCTGGGCTGCTGCCTCCTCCCTGCACGCCCTGCAGATGCCAGTCGACGTCTCCCAGAGCGCTGATAATCCCAAGCGTGAGTCAGAGCCCAAGAATCACGAGCAGAGCTTTAAACTAAGTCTCGTATTTAAAAAAAGGGAAAAAAAAATGAAGGAAAAAGGAAGAAAAGCACGTACGGGTACGACCTCTCATGTTCTGCTTTTTAGGCTGCAAGGTTTGTGCCTGCAGCTCTTCCATGCACCCAGAAGGGCTTAGCGTTTTCCTTGCAGCAGAGTGAAATCTGAGTCTGCCCCAACCCCGTGACTGCAGGAGATGGGGAGCAGCACAAGAGGAGCGATGCGCTCAATGGTGCCGGTGAGGCTGTGGCTGCAGAGGTGTCCTTGCCAAAAGAGCGCCCTTGCAGAGAACAGCAGCTCTCTATGGGGTCCCCAGGATGCGTCCTGTCCCATTCCGTGGTCACCTGAGCCTGGAAGGGACCTGCTGAGATGCAAAGGGATGCTGAGCTGAGTGCCCTGTGCCAAAGTTCCCATCAAGGACTGGAGTTGTTCTGGCAGCAAGTAGAAAAGGGAGTGAGGGGCACTGATAACACAGTGAGGAACCTGGAGAAGTGGTGGAGGTCACAGATCTGTGGTCCCATGCGATGCTCTGCGGGCAGGGGGGAGCAGGGATGGGCTGAGATGGTGCAAGGAGAGCTGGATGAGCCAGCAGCCCACGGATGTGACCTGCATGAGGAAGGCCTGGCCATCACTGCGGGTTGGAGCGTATGGGGCAGCGAAAGTCTAATCAGTACAGGAAAGGTTGAGGGGAACAAGGAAAGTGCAGGAGTCTGGTGCTGAAATCAGGGAGGAGACAGAGAAAGGAGAGAACCCCACAGAGGGAACAGAAGAGAGAGATGGGGGGCCCAGTGCTTCAGAGCAGTGACCATGGAGGAGATGCCAGCACCTGGGGGTTGGTGACACCAAGTGGGCCCAGCGTGAGCAGGGCTCTCCTGGCCTCCTGTTCTTCTCCAGTGCATCCTCTCTGCTCCAGTGCTGCTCTTCTCACCCAGCACCCAGATCCACACTCAGCCATGTGAGCTCTACCCACCTCAGCCTTTCCCTCTTGCCTGGGGGGCAGCTGCCCATCAGTGCTCCTGCTCTTTGCTGTTTGGGTGCTGGCTGTGACCCAACTTTTGGGGCTGTTTGACCCAACTGCCTCCTCCAAGCCCCGTCATGGCTCTTGCCTTCCCTTGGGCTCTCTGTCTGTCGGGGTCAGGTCTCCTCCATAGGAGACTCCAGACCTGGGGGATCCCTGAAGCTCATCTGTTTGGAGGAGCAAGCCCCAAAACACATTCCCTGGGGGGAGCACTGGGGCGGGCCCAGCCTCTAGCCCTGCAGTCTGGCAGTGAGCTGCAGCACAACGCAGCCCTGGCCCGCCACCAGCGCACGCTGTTTCCTCCCAGCAGGCTGGCCAACAAGAGTCAGATGAGGACACAGAGGAACTGGGAGTGCAGTGAGACCTTCGGGAAGAGGGGGACAGTGGGGGCATGGAGCTGGGACCCCTCTGCCCCCGAGCAGGGTGCAGCTGGAGGGGCTGAGGCTGGTGGTCCCACTTCTTGCCTCCGCCTTCAGTGCTTGGTCCGTCCCCAAGGCCCCTGATGTTGGAGGCTCTTGTGTAAGCCCAGGAGTTCCTTTCTGTCAAATAAAAACATCCCATTTCTACCACAGCATCCCCCATGCACTTGGTCACATCCATCTCTGCATCTGTTTCCCTTCTAGCAACCCTCAGGTCCCTTACTCCCAGTGAAGTGACATCTGCTGTCAGTGTCTCATTTACTCCTGGGAGCAACATCAGCACGTAGACCCATAGTATGAGCACCCCAGCATCAGCCACCTGATAAAACCAGGGCAGTTTGCCTCAAGGACATGCATGGATGAAACTCTCTAATCCACCTCTTCCCCACCAACAGACCCCATCGCCTCCAGCACAGCATCACTTTAACTACGCTAATTAGGAATTAAGATGTCATTTGTAGACAGCATGTGGCTAATATTTCAAACTAATGGATGCCTCTTTTCAGCTGCAGAATGTTGTCTCTGAGTGATGAGGCTCCAGGCAATGTATATATACATATATATATACAAAGAAATGATAATAAAGCAAAGGCTTCTGCAGGCTTCCCCGGGAACTGCTGCATGAGAGCACCCACTGTGTGTATGAACACCATGTTTGTCAGGTTTGGGGTGGAATCCCTTCCTGTTTTGCCCCCGGAACTGTGGTCCAAGCCACTCCATCTGCATGGTGCCCCTGGTGCAGCATTTCCCCCCGGGGGAGGGGGCTGTGCTGACATCACCCCCTGCCATCTCAGCTGTAGCTGCTTTTCCTCGCTGCGCTTCACAACTCAGCACTCTCGAGTTAATTAGAGAACCATATGCCCCTTTCTCACACATCATAAAAGCTCGTGTTTAAAGCCGGGTGATAAAAGGGAGCATTAGTCTGGGTCACTGCAAGGCTCTGATCTCAGCTCCGCTCGGTGCTGCCTCTCTCTTCTGGACAGCTCTCAGACCAGGTGGGAACGATGTTGGAGTCCAGCTGAGCTCGCTCTGCTGCCAGCTTGAGCGACTCCCAAGAATTTCGCAGCTCTCTCCCAGGCACGGTTTGTTCCCCGACACCCTCCTGCTGGTCGCTGTTGCTCTCTCCCAGCTCCCCCTGCTCAGGGTGCTGAGATTCCTTCTCCTAAATAAAGGCCAGGATCTTGTTCATGGTCTGCTCTGTCTCAAGGTTTGGGGATGGCCAGGAGGGCAGAAGGTCCATCCCTTCTCCAGGACTCTGGGCGCATCCCCATGAGGGATATCCCTTTATGCTCAGTGAGGACATGGGAGCATGGGCCACATGGATACCATGTCCAACCACTCGTGCCCACTGTTGGGTACATCCAGAGATCTCCCTTTTCCTCCCTTCTGACCGGAAGGTACATTTCTCTCCCATTCTACTGTGCAAGGCAGAATAACATGCCAGATGTTTTATGTTAAAAGTTCCCTTTTTCTCTCTTCCACTTTCTTTAAATCCTTGCACGAGTCTGAGCCAGGAGGTGAGGACCCTGTCTGCTCTGGTGAGGACCGCCTAATATGATCAGATCCCTTTCGGCACAAAGCATATCCAGGCTGCTGTGAGCCCAAAAATTGGACATGAGATGAAAGAGTGCGGTCCTGGGCAAGAAGCCATGGGGGCTGAGTATGTCTGATGAGCAGGAGAGCTCTGCTGCAGATGAAGACCCTGCAGCATCCTACAAACAACTATGGCTGCCCCAAGAAGCCCAGAGTCATGGAGAATCATCAGTTCCGCAGGGCTCTGTAGCCCAAGGATGTCACCAGAGATGCTTTTTAGAATAAACCCTTCTGGTTGTGCCTGCTGCTCCCCAAGGAACTGTGTGTGCCAGCCCACTGTACCAGGATGAATGGCAGGGCCACCTTAGCTGGGTGGTCCCATCGAGCAATGCAGGATGGGGAGAGGAACAACCATGACGGACCAGGACGTGGTGGCAGGAGATCCTGAGGAGAGCTAAAGTTGTGGAACTACAGAAGGTCTGGGGTTGGGAGGGATCTCCTGCTCAGGCAGGGCCACTTCAAGCAAGATGCTCACAGGTAGCTTCCGTTGGACCCTGCCCGCAGCTTGGACCATGCCTGAGTCCTGTTGCCAAGATAGAGCCATACAGTCATCTCAGTTGGAGAAGACCTTCAGGATGATCAAGCCCAACCACCAACCTGACCTACCCAGTCCTACACCATGTCTGTTAATGCCAAGTTCACACCTCTCTTAAGCACCTCCAGGGATGGAGACTCCACCACCTCCCCAGGCAGCCCCTTCCAATGCTTGATCACCCTCCCTATGAAGAAATTCTTCCTTATGTCCAACCTAGATCTCCTGACAGAAATGTCTCAGTCTCCATGGCCAACAGTGTCCTCCATCCCCCAGCAGAGCGGAGGAGGCCTAGGGAGAGCTGTACATTGTGTCCCTGCCTCTCCAGGCACCCGCAGTGCTCCTTGGCTCCAGGACAGCCCTGGCGTGCTCTACAAGCCCTGTATCCCCAGGGCCTCACTGCAGAGAGGGCAAGGAAGCTGGTCTGTGAGAAGTGAGCCCAGGGTTATTTTTGCTGTTCTTGAGCATTGCCTTGTGTTCTTGTTCCCCTGTGCTATGTTTAGATAACTTTGCAGGACTTGCTTGCTCCTGCTCCCAAACCATTTATTTTTTGCTGCAAGATGGAAGTCTGACAAGAGAAGAGCAGAAAAAATCAAAGGCAAGTTCCTGGGGCCATTCAGACAGCACAAGAGGATGATGAAGTTGGGATCCCCTGGGATTAGCTTGAGCCTCTTGGTGAATCTGTGTGGATGACCTCTGTCTCACACACTGCATCTCCAGGACTTGGGGCATCCAATCATGTTCTGGTGGATGCAGCTCTTCAGGAGGACAGAGGCACCACAGAGTTCCCTGTCCTCACACACCCTTGAGAGATCAGAGTAGCACAGGGTACAGCTCTCCAAATTCCCCTCACAGGGTGGTCCAGGAGAGTCCATGTCTGCCCCTGAACATGATTACAGCTTCTGCAACACTTTTCTTGCTCTGGTTGACTGCTGAGGCCTGAGAACATGGGGTCATTTCTCAGGGAGACAAGTGTTAAGTGTTCCCCTTCTCTGTCCCTGGCAGCCAGCACTCATCTCAGCAGTGCCTAAGAGGGGAGATTATTAAGTGAATATGAACATCCTTGAGTCTAATCCACACGCAAATGCAAACTTAAATTGAAACCAGAAGATGACTTTAGCGGCGTGGTTTGAAGCCATTAACCCTTGGGTGACACAAACTGGCCTCCCCTGGCAGTGCCAAGAGAGCATGGCCAGCTTGAAACCTCAAGCACAACCTGATGGGAAAGAAGTGCAGAGGACTGCCATGGCCATGGCTGGAGTCCTAGTGGTGCTTCCATCTGCCAGGCCATGAGCCTGAACCCATGTGTGCACCAGGACAAGGCTGGGTTATTGCTGTGTGTGCCTTGGGGTCACAAGGCATCATCTCAAAGTGCAGATGCAGCTCCCAGCCATGAGGGCTGTCAATCACTGTGTCCCCAGAAGGGCTCCTGTATGAGCTGAAGACCTGGCAGACCCTTAGACATCTTCAAAAGAAAGGCAACCAGGAGGAAGACACCTGTCCCGGATAGAACAGTGGTCTCCATAAGCTACAAGCTTATGGAAGGTATCAGAAGATCATTCTTCTCTCCCCAGCCTGCCCATGTCAAGTGGTGGATCTCAGCAGATGCACTTGGCAGCAGTGCCACATTCACCTCGAGGCTGCACAATACCATGGGAACACAGAGCAAGACAGACAGAGCAAGTTGCAGAGCAACCCTGGCCACGGTGCAAGAGAAGATGGGTGCAGCACAACAGTGGTCTGAAGGCAGTCCATGGTGGGTGAGGGCAGAGTGCTAGGAAGGAAGCCATGGGACAACTGCACCTTCACAGTGTAAGGCAGAGCGCTGTGGATCCTGTGGTCATCTGCCTTCTCCATCCCTGTGTGCCCTTCATTCGCCACCTTCTTGCTCCATTGCTCATGCACTGTTCCACCACCCCGCCCCCATTTGCCACCAGTCCTTGCTCCAGTACCAAGCTGGGAGCACATGATGGGACTTCTCCAACACATCTGCACCAACCCACAAGCAGCCCCTCTTTGAATCCCAAAACCTTTGGTCTGGGATTTCTCCGAGGCTCTCGGTTACCTCTTCTACATTGCATTCCCCTCCGTGTCCATGCCAGCATCCTGTCACCGCACAGATTGCTTGGCAGGACGCACGGTGACCTAAGCAAGATGGAGCCCATCAGGTCCTGGGGCAGCGCATTCCAGGGAGCGCGGGGCCGCCAACGGCAGCGAAGGTGCATGGGGGGAGAGCTTAGGACATGGTTGGCAGGGCCGCCACTGCCCCCGCTCCAACAACCACAAAAATATGTAAATGAGAAGCTCGGCCCCTTATTTATGAGACTTCACAATTCATTTTTCATTTGGGGAATGCGAGCGAATGAAAATATGAAATATTTCTCCGATGACACAGTTTCCACCCAGAAAGCACATTCCTTGGAGGCAATGTGCATGTGCATGGGGCCACACGGGACCAAGCCTGAGCATCGGTGCAAGCCCTGTCTGACAAAGGGGTAGAGGCTACAGCGCCAGGACCCATGGCAGGGCTGTGATGGGAGAACAGGAAGGGTCTCGCTGAGCTGAAGAGCACTGCTGGGATGCTGGAAGGGACAGAGATGAGAACTGGGTAGAGATCAAGGCTGAGCCTGGTCCAAGGGGAGAGAGGGCAGATCGCACCTCCTGGCCCTCCTACTTCCCAGCTGGAGCAAGGACTCCTGCTACTCTCTGAAGAGATTTCCTCCTCCTGGTATCTACAGAATACTCGCTTCTGGCAGTGTCTGAATCTCACAAGGATGTGCAAGCATCCCTGTTTATTGCCTTAGCAGTTAAAGTTCATTACCAGCTGGCTCCTCCAGAATGGCTTCTCAAGGTCAGTCTTTCCATCTCCTTCACAGACCCTGTGGGGAAAATCCACACTGCTAACGTCTGTAAAGATCATGATTGCATGGGCCAGACCTCGCTGACTTCCAGCATTGGTGGCTTTTAAGCCAAGCACGCTCCATCATTTTGGGTGGGGGAAATCCCAGAGATGTGTGCAGAGTGGGGGAAGAGCACTGAGAGCAGCCTTGCAGTCAAGGACCGCAGGGTCCTGGTAGATGAAAGACTTACCATGAGCCAGCAGCGAGCAGCCCAGAAAGCTGCCAGCAGCCTGGGCTGCACCAGCAGAGGGCTGGCAGCAGGCAGGAAGGGGACTGTCCCCCTCTGCTCTGCCCTCGTGAGGCTCCATCTGGAGTCCTGCGTTCAGCCCTGGGTTCCCCAGCATGAGAAAGACGTGGGGCTGTTGGAGCAGGTTCAGATGAGGGCAAGAGGGTGCTGAGAGGGCTGGAGCACCTCTGCTGTGCAGACAGGCTGAGGGAGCTGGGGGCTCCAGGCAGACCTATGGTGGGTGCACCACTGACCTCACAAGAAATGTAGTGCAGTAAGGAAAGGGGCCATTCTGCGATTAACTTTAGTCTCCATTCTCCCTGCATAGCAATCCCTTCACTTTATTGACTTAGCTTGAGTGTCTTTTGCTATTTGTTTGAGCTCCCTCTGCAAGGCCCTGCTCCCCTTGGCTTCTGGCAGCTCCTCCAGACACTTCCAGATCCACCTGAGCCCCTGCTGCAGCAGGATTTTCCCTTTGTTTATTTGTGATGAAGCCTGTGTGGTTGATGTGTGCGTTCTCCAACTGCTGTTTCTATCATGTCTTCTCAAGAGCAGAGACCAAGTCTAAAATAGCAACTTCTGGAGCCATCTATCAACTGCCACATCCCAGAACAGTCAGTGGTGTTTACTCTCTAATCTATATCTGGAAGTGAAGGGCCTCCGTTGTGACAGCAAGATTTATTTGCCATCATGATTAAGGGGCACATCAGGACTGCCTGCTCTGGAGCCTAAAAAGGTCTTGAGCAGAACTCATGCAAATACCCCCCCAATGGATTCCTGCTCCATGGGGCAGGTCCGTGGGTAGGAGAAGTGTGCTGTGTCCCACGGTGGGACCTCTGTCGCAGCTCCCAGGGGACAGAGGCAAGGGCTCCATTCCTCCCATCACATCTTCTCCATGGTCTTACCCTCTAAAGTGTTGGGGCATGTCCCACGCTTGCCGAGATCAGAAGGGTACATGGGATGTACAAAAGTACACTGAGGGAAGTGGGATTACTCAGATAAGAGATTAACTGTGGTCTTCAGCTGCCTAACAAGCTATGAAGACAGAGCCAGGCTCTTCCCAGAGCTGTGCAACCAGAGCAGGATCCCGAGGCAACCAGCACACGTGGTGGCAGATCCTGAGTTGAAGGAAAAGCGCCTTCACTTTGAGGGTGAAAATCCTACTTGGAGATGTTCAGAGCTGGCCTGGGCAAGGTGCAAAGCCACCCCGTCCCTGTCTGGAGCTCATTCTGCTCTGCGGAGGAGGCTGGATGGAGGCACCAGCGCTGTGGAATGCCGTGATGTCCCGAGTGCTGTGGTGAGCAGCACACGGCCTCAGTATTCCTTCCAATTCATGGAGCTTCTTTCCCCAAATATAAACAGTCTGCTCTTTTCAGGAAAATCTGCCGGCCTGTCCTCAGAGCCAGGGAGCCACATTGCCGGTTATAGCACGGCCATTGATTTACTGGTGTGACTTCGGCCAAGTTGGACGGCTGCTCCGTGCCGGGATCCAGCATCCTTGAAACGCAGGAGAAAAACGGGCTATCAGCTGGTCCATCTCATCCTCATCCAGCACAGGGCCTTCACAACGAGCAGTGTAACGAGCTTTCGGAAGAAAGCCTCTGGGGGAGTGCATCCATCACTGTTAGCCCGATTAGAGCTAATTCACAACAAGCTGGGTTTCTAGAGATTGTCTTTTGCTCTGCCTTGCTTCCTGTTTGCGAGAAGATTGCAGCAAGCTCTAATTAATTGTGGCTTGAAATTATTCAGGCCCTTCTCAGGGAATAAATCTTCCCCGAGTGAGCGGGCTGTGCAGGGAAGGCATGGTGCAGAGGAGCGATCCCTGGGCAGGGCTGTGCTTGCTCTGATGCTTGCCCTGCTCTCGAGCTGTGCCAAGGCCTGGGGCTGACCTCCGTCCTCGACGAGTTTTGGAGCGCAGCGTTCCTGTTCCCTCATTGTTCCAAGGGCTGATCACTCTCATGCTCATGGACGGGTGGTACAAAGCGTCTACAGCCGCATCCCAGCCTGCTGCCGCATCCAAGCGAATTTTCCTTGGGAATTACTTTCACTACTCACTCCGCAGTTGCTGTCAGAGGGCCATGAGAAGTGATTGCCATAATAATGGTTGAAATCCAGTTTCCCTTCTAAGCCCTTTTTTATGTTATTTAGAGCTCGAAACGGCTCATTTTTGGTTGAAAGTTTCCATTCTTGGGCCAAGGCCAAAAGTGAATTTTTCAAGAAATTGGAACCGACCGGGTTCAGTCATTTCTGAGTCACACACATGGAAAAATACACATTTCCCTCTCGTGCTCCACGGAGACACTTTGGACATGTACGACTCAAAACCAGCTGGAGCAAGAGACTTCGAACTTGGCTTGTTCGAGAGTCCACACCAAGGTGTCAAAATCAAGCCAGGTTTGGAGAAGATCGTATTGATGTTTTCACACTTCCCTCCCCAAAAGGGCCATCAACCGGTGCGCGATGGCAAGGAGACGCGCTGTTCTCTTCCCCCATTGCTTTACATCGCCTTCTCCAATGGGATAATCCCAGGGGATTAGCATTTAAAGTAATGAATGTTTAAAGTTAGCAAGGGAAGAATTTCAGCAATGTTCAATTCTTCCTAAGCCCCTTAAATGGAGCCGAGCTGAGGGGGCCTCGCGCGGGGAGACATCACTCAGCTCCAGGAATAGGATGGAGCACACACAGGCTTCTGTCCCTTCCTCAGCCCAGGACAAGCACAGGGGGAAATGCAGTGCCTTAAACAACCCAAAGTAGTGATGGGTGCTGGGACAAGGGACTGCACTTCGCCGGAGGGGTGGCCACCACCAGGCATTCCCTGCTGTCGTTAGAACTGACAGGCAATCTACATCCTCACCCTCTAGGTGTGAGGTTGTGCCATGGTCCTTCTCTGATGGACATGGGATGCTCCAGGTTGGAGGACTTTCCAATAGCCATCTTCTGGAAACCATGCCCAGGGTGACCAACTGGAGCAGCAGGAGGGTTGCAACCCCATTGCATTCTCTGAACCCCCATCAAGATCCTCAGCCCTCCCTCTGAGAGGTGCCTGCACACGAGAGCACAGCAATCACTGGGGAGTGGGGCTGCAATAACTTGTGCGTTTCACACCCTTCTCTGCCAAGGAAGGGTGGGAGTGGGTGGGACAGGCCAGTAGGACCAAGAGGCTGGGAGAGGAAATCAGCTGCATGAGTCACCCCGCAGCCGATGGGCAGGATGGCCGCAGGAAACACCGTTTCCCCTGGATAAGGTGCAGAGGACAAGCTGGCACCAGCCCTCAAGCACTCAGCATCCTGAGTGCCGGGTGCAGGGTGTCCAAGCCCAAGACAGAAAACATGCACCACCATGCTGAGAGCTGTGGCTCCTCCAAGAGCTGGGGATGCACACTGGACCAGCAAACTGTGGGTCACCACCTGAGCCCCTCATAGTGGTAACAAAGGCCATGAGTGAGCAGGATGCACAGCAGTGTCTCAGCATCCTGAGCCTTGCCACATGAGATCCGTCACTGCTCACCTAACCATGGCACCTCATCCCAGCTCTCAGGAGCAGTGCCATCCTCCAGTACCACCAGCAGCAGAGTCCCCATTGCATCTCTCAGGGATGGGTGGCAGCTTCAGGAGGAGTCAGGCAGGAAGGGAGCAGAGCCCGGTGCCCACAGTGATGCCCCAGGATGCAGGTGGGATCCAGAGAGATGGTGCTGGGTCCTCCGTGCTCCATCCCTGTTTTGCTCTGATAGCTTTTCCCCGTGTTTAACCTGACTTTCCCCCGCTATAACTTCAGCCCATTTGATATCCTGTCTGCTGCGAGCCGGGAGAACAGACTGTTCCCTTCCCCTCTGTAGCTGTTTTATGTCTCAGAGAGGACCAGCACGTCTGCCCTCGGTGAGGCTGCACAAGCCCTGTCCTGCTCCTGGGATCTACCCTTCTTTTATCAAGCCACAGAGCCTGGCGTGAGCACTGGGCACACAGCAGGAAGAGGAGAGAGGGCATGTGGCCGAAAACACCCCAAAAGTGTGTCTTTAAAAGGGTGAAATGTTGTGAAGTCCATCAGGATGGCTGCAACGAGGCCAAGACAGCATGCCATAAGGCAGTGACATGTCTGGCACCCACATGCAGGGCTGTCTCAGAGCGGGTGTCCTGTGTGCCAGGAGACACACCACAGAGGGACACCACTGAGATCCTGGGGAGTGATGCTAAAACCCACAGGGATGCAGGAAAAAAACCCAGATAAAAGAGACGATGTGGAAACTGAGTGTTGAAAGCTGAGGTCTATCTCAACAATACACCTCCAGGCAGATGATGGAACTGGGCAGCGGTGAGGATGTCTGCATGCCACCAGCCATGACCCTGCTCAGAGATGTCCCCATCAAGGTGCCAGCACGAATGTCTGGGGCTGGAGCAGAGCAGGGCCATGCTGGGGTCAGGCAGGCACAGGCCGGCTCTTGGTCTTGTTCCACAAGGGGGTTTTGGGGCGGGGGGTGTTTTATATCTAGATTTGTTTGGAAGCATTTTGGTTTGATTTCCTCCTCCGCCAAGCACTAAGCGATCGTTCTTTCCCCCCTTGGCAGGAGCTGCCTGTCTCGTGGTGTTGACCTTGGCTGGGCTCTCTCTGCGGCTGGAGCGGAGTCACACCATAAATTCCCTGTCTTCTAGGAATCTAGCATGGGAAAGAAAAGAAACACGAAAGAGGGCCGTGGATTAAAATATTTTGCATCTTAGCACATAAAAAAAGGGGGTTTGGCACTGAGGAGACTTCTCCGAGCATAGAGGTGCTGCATGCACAGCCTGGGCACTGGTGGGCTCTATGGAGGGGCATGGAGGGGCAAGGACTGCCCTGGGGACAGTGGTGGCTGTGATGGTTTGTCCTTGCTGTAGGGACCACAGGACAACTCAAGAGCTGTGTGCACAATGGGGTTGTGACCCAGCTTGAAACCAGCCCAGACCCACCAGCCCGGCCACAGCACTGCAAGCTTCCCCTGGTGGTACCCTGACCAGCGTTCAGTGCTGCACAGCTCTGGGGATGCTTTAGTACACCTGACAGCCACGGTGCAGGAGCCCTGGAGTCAAAGTGTGGAAGCAAAGCGGGAGGAACCAAGTGGGCCAAGCCCCTGTTGCTCTCACAAACAGGCGAGATGCAGCACAGCCTCTAATTGGATCCAGCAGGGCTGCTCGGACAGACAAAACACAGCAGTGATTCAGAGCGTGGGGCTGAGCAGACACAACTGTCCCAGTGCCTGGGGACATGGACCCAGTCCCACCTGAACATACAGCCCCAGGGAAGGAAGAATGCAATCACACCTTGAGCAGCAGCAGGTTTTCCACACAGGAGATGAAATCTCCTCTAAGCACACCTAGGAAGTCTGCAGCACAGAGCCCTTCCTAAAGAGGGTTCCTGCAGGGACCTAAAGTGTTATGGGGATGGGAGTTTGCTGGGGGAACAGGTTTGCATCTTATGTGCTCTGGAAATGCCAAAGAGCTGCAGATTTGATACTTTAAAGGAGCTCTTTCCCAGTGCTGTAACCTGCTTTAGGCCAGCCGGCTGGAGGGAGGCCCCAAGCCCCCGAATGCGAACAATGCTTCAAACTTCTTTTATAACACTTTGCTGCAGCCATCGCATCTGCACGACCACAAACGTCAGTGCAACTCGCTCACACTTCCCCTGGGCTTCCAGGGAAGGGGAACCAGCAAGGCGTTAAACTCAAACAAAGTGTCCAGATCAGCTGGAAAGGAAGAGGAAACTGATAAGAAACATGGAGTAATCGGGGTCACATGGAGAAAATGTGAGCGGAGGAGCTGGGAGTAACCAGGAATTTCTCAGGTCTGTCCAGGAGTGGAAGTTCAGTGTCTGTGGGGAAGGGGGATTAAGGGAAACCTGAGAAACACCAGAAACCTGGGAGGGAGATAACAATGGCCCCAAAGAGCAAGTGGGAGCAATGTGAGCTGCCATACGGGAACCGAGGGCAGGTGGCTCTCACTGCGTCTCTGCATTGCTGCTGCTGATAGCAATGCACTGGGGACAAAAAGAGCCTGGGACTGTGAATTCCAGCCAGAAACACACTGGGAACATCATCCCTGAGCTCCAGGCAGGCTCAACACGGGGGCAAGAGGGGCTTTTGCCCACCATGATGTGGCGTTGGTGGGAGGGGGTGATGGGAGCATGTGGGACAGGGAACACCGGTCCTGGAGTGGAGCTATGGGGGGACAAGGAGTGGGCAGCTCTGTGCACCCCAGCTTGCACTGTGTACCACAGCAAGGGGATTCGAGTGATGAGAAGTGATGGGAGACTCTGAGTAAGTGCAGGTGATGGGAGAGCTGATGGGTGGCTCCAGCACAGCGAAGTGGTGATGGGAGGAGGACAAGGCTGGACCAGGGAGGGTGGGAGGGTAGAAGGTGCCTTTTTGAGCACCTCCCTCATGCGGTTGAGCCACCGATCCAGAAACAGCTCCGTATGCAGTGTCCAGACTATCAGTACAACATCCCCTCTGTATTTTCCCTAACAGAAAAAGAACCACGAGCATTTGGGAGCGCAGCCTCAGCCTTGCAAGCTCCTCCAGTCCCTCTCCTGACACTTACCTGCTGCCAGCACCTCATCCCAGGCAATGAGGGGACGATGCAGGTGCACAGTGCTGGCTGGGGCTGAGCCACATCCTCATGCTCCGGGCTGCAGCCACGGGTCGAGTGCCTTTGCAGGAAATGCTCTTGAGGGACCCATTCCCATTCCTCGCTACCACAGGCAACCGCTTGGGTAATCCTCCCCATAAATTTGTCAAGCTCCATCTTGAAGCCCATCAGGCTATTTGCAGAGCTGGCCTGGCTCCAGGTTCTCCAGTTCACCAGAAATGTCATGTTTGTTTGTTTGGGTTTGTTGTTTTTTTTTTTAATCTGTGTTGGGGTTGAACTGGATCCCAACCAGCATTTTTTGGAAGTTTCCGGTGAGCTGCAAAGCTTTCCAGCCCAGCAGCGCTCTGTGGCTGCAGAACGTGGTGGCATCTCTACCTCAGTGGCACTGAGAGCCTCTGAGCATCTCCCATGGTGGTGGTGGTGGTGGTGGTGGTGGTGGCCTCGTGGGACCACCCTGGGTGACCCTACTGAAGGTGTCTGCTTTGGCCGCAGCCCCACGACACAGGGACGTTTGGGGCCATGGGGAAGACATGTCGATGGGGCTGCTGGGCTCTCGGTTTGCCTGTGCAGGGAGGGGATCCTGCTCTCTCTCACAGCATAACGGTGTTTGCAGCCAGCTGATAGCCATCTGCTGGGCTGCCAGCACTGTCCTCAAGCCTAAATAGCTCTTCTCCGTCCTGCTGTTTACTCCCAGATGTATTTATAGACCAGCTCTCTCCCAGCCATCATTTCCTAGACTAAACAAGCCAAGTGCTTTGGGCTTCTCTCAAAGCCAGCTCTCCTTCCATCCGCTGTCCTACCTTCCTGCTGAGCCTTTCATCCCCTCAGTAGGTCAAGGCACCTGACTTTGCCCTAATGCTCCTCCCATCTCCTTGTCCATGTCTTTTGTGCCATCCCAGCTGCCACTCCAGCAAACTCCCATAGAGGGGTCACAGCTTCAGAACCAGCCCCCAAGGAACTACTCCAGCACCTGCCTTGGGGCAACACCTCATCATCCATCACCCCCTCCTGCTGCCCTCCCCTTGCTCAGTTCCTCTTCGTTCTCCCAGCAAACCTCTGCCCCCAGTTCCCACCTTTCTGCCCTTGTTTTCGCACACTTTGCCAGATGAAGGCTAAGCAGACCAACCAGTAGCCCCTGCATTGAGTAAGAAGCACTGTGTGAGCATCTTCTTGCTGTCCCAAGGCTCGCAGGAGGAGCATGCATCACTGTGATACGCCAGTTCTAGCTCCCAGTAGCTAATGGGAACAGATTCCCAGTATCCACTGGGAGGTGCCAGCTGGAAGGAAACTGGTGCCTCTAGTACATGCTTCCTCTCACAGCTCCAGGTCCTGGAGCACAGGAGCCACTGAGCAAGGAGGGCTCCAGAGGGCTCATTACACACTGCGGCATCACCATCCTAGCAGGGATGGCACAAGGCAGAGGTCACTGTGCAGAGCTGCCTAGGCACAGGGACAGGCAGCCCTGAAGCACACACAGAGCATGCAAGCAGTCTCCAGGCCATCACAGGGCACAGCCAGAAGCCAGAGCTGATTTCTAGATCCAAAATGATTCTGGTGATGTTGGGGTGACCCTCACCATGGCAGCAGGAATGGGGTTGTTCTCTGGCTGAGGCCTGAGGCACCAGCAAGCATGGCTCAGCAGCAAGTGGAACACAATCCCAGAGAGCAGTGCTGCTTTCTAGGTCTCAAGAAGAGCCAGTTTCCTAAATCTGAGAACAATTACAACCGAGATTGTCTTAGAGGAAAAAGTTAAACAGAACCAAATCGGAACGATGGCTGGGAACCATTCAGAAATACTTTCCGAAGCGCCCAAGCACTGGCTGTGGGCAGCAGCATGGAGCGGGGAGGACAGCGAGTCCCACCAGCTCAGCCTGGCAGCACATCCCTGTCCCCATCCAGAGACTCCAGCAGCTCTCCCAGCACAGCACGTCTTTCTGCGTCTGCTTTCCAGGGAAAGCCAGCAGCCCCTACCACATCTATCACCCAAGGGCTCACCAAAACTGTTGGGGTGACCATACCAGAGCACTCAGCCAAAGTGGGACCATATGAGCACATCCCCTACTGAGCTTGGCTCAGCGCTGCCCTCATGCCCCGTGGCTTGGGCAAAGCCCTGCTGTTCATTACGAGGAACAGCAGGGGAGAATTTCCCCTTGAGTTCCACCACCCTTTCTCTCTGGCCTTGATTTGTGTGAGATCCCCTTTGCAGAGTCTTCAGCTCTGAAGGATTTGTCCCTGAAGGTCAGGGTGTCCCAAATGGCCAAGTGGGCTCCCAGTCTGTCCCCTTGGCAGCCACCTGATGCCACCTCTGCTTGTGGTCCTGGACACTCGCTGGGACGGGCGTACAGATGCAAAATCACCCAGTGGGAGCAGGATGGCAGAGCCCAAGCGGAGCATGGAGATCAGAGACCTTGGATGCTCCCTTTCCTTCTCTTGGTGGGGAGTTCTTGAAACCTCCTCCCACAGGAGCTGGACCATCCGCTGTGCAGCTGCAGCATTTGCTGCCCATGTGTGCTCCTCCGCCGCTTGTCCTCCCCTCTGCAACCATGAACTGGCTGCTCACAGAGGAAGGAGAGACACCAGAACACATGTAAACATGCGGAAAAACTGCAGGGATCAGCTGGCTCCTCTACTGGGACGTGATTTGTTTCGGGTACCTAAATGCAGGTTGACGTGCTGATGACACGAGGCTAATTGTGGCTGGAGGCGTGTTGCGCAGCCGCCAAGCATTGCTGGCATCCCAGCAGAACCACACGGCTGTGCCAACATCCAGCTTGCCCCGGGCAGTGCAGGGAGGGCTGAGCGTTTGATCTAAGCCCTTCCCTATACCTCCCTCTGCATGCCGTGCTTCAAACCCTCGTACTTGGTTGGGAAGCAGAACTGATCCTGCTCGGTGAGTGCCAGGCGTTGTGCAGCCGATCCACTCTGCTCTTGGCCAGACCCAGAGTCTGAACTGTCTGAAACGACAGGCTGTGCGCTAGAGCGAGTCAGAAAACAAGTTTTGCAAACTATCATGGTGGTTTTCCTGATCTCCTCGAACATCTCCTTGTTCCTTGCAGCCTGGAGCTTTCCAGCCAGGAAAGTACTCCCATTTTTCTTTTCTCCCCTTTCACTTCTTGTGGCCACAGAACACAGCAGTGTCTAGGATCTGTGCTCGCTGCGCTTTTCCATTTCCACCCTCAGCTTTTCCAAACCTCTTCACCTCTGAAACGGCTACAGAAGAAGCCAAAGGAAAAGTGAAACCCAAGAAGGTGCCGCAGCCCAGCTGTGCCAACTGTGGTGATGCTCAGTGTCAGTGGGGCAGAAGAAAAACTCCTTTAACATTGCTTAGAGAGAAGCAGATACTCTCCCAGTGAGAAGCAGCTGCCTGGCTCTGCCTTCCAGCTCAATATAGTCCCATAGCCGGGGCTGCCTGGGGCAGTGGGAGTCATGGTGCCCACAACTGCTGCCCCCTGTTTTTGGTGTCCGCTGCCCCCTTTCCATGGTGGATGTTCCCAAATGGGACTGAAGAATCACGGCATGAATGGGGTTAGCAGAGTCCTGGTGGGGGCTGCAGAGATAGCAGAGATCCCTCCGTGACCCACCTCACCACTTCCATGGGTCAGAGAAGTCGTGTGAGATGTCGGAGATGGAACGGTACTCGTGTGCAGCATGTACAGGCTGAATGTGCTCGAGCCAGGGCATGAGAGCCGCAGGAACCTCATGGCATGTGTCACAGATGGATGTGTCCCAGGTTAAACACACGCCATATGGCCTTGCATCAGCACCGAAGGCTTTTCAAAGAGCGTCCCATTCGCAGTAACCAGCCTGGAGGCTGATGCTATCCAGATGATTCTGTTGTCTTTGGAAAGACTCCTAAACACTTGAAAAACACCTTCAGCCATACTCCAACGCAGCAGAGCAGGACTGAGATTAGAAACTACACTTGACAGTGTTCAATCTGTCCAATGGGATTAAAACCAGATCCTGTTCACGTCTCTGCAATTACACATCTCCCCTCTGTAGAAGAAATGCTTTCTCTTTCATCTTACATCACGAGTGTTCACATTTTATTCCTGCCTAATCTTCAGCCGTAGGGCCTCTGAGAGCACTTCAGTGCAATCTCAAACTATTCTGGACAGATGTTGCACAAACTAGTTTCAAAACAGTGGTGGTCCTGGTCATGACTAGCCCAGAATTTAATGCTCTTGGATTCTGGGTATCCCGCTGAGACAGCACACAGATGTCTCACACTGAGGATTTTGAGTCTGACTTCCTCAAATCTGTGAAGGCTGTGCTGATAAGGCCATGCATATGTGTCAGCACTGTAACAGAAAGCACTTTGCAGTGAGAACTGACCGAGTTCCATGTGGGCTACAGAACAGTGGAGAGGTTGGGATCATCCATCTGAAGTGGGGACACAGCTCTCACAGGAGGTGGCTGGTCACTGAAGACCTGAACCACCTCAGTGCATCTGGCTGAGGATCAGCATGGTTATTTCTAGTTCATGTCCCACATCCCATGACAATGCAATAGAAGCCACTGGGCTCCCCAGGCTTGTTTTGCTAAGATGCCCAAGGGGTTGTCATGGAATCACAGAGTCATTATGGTTGGAAAACACCTCTAAAATCATCTAGTCCCCTACCACCAATACAAGCCAGGATGCCAATAGACTGCATGGCCACCTGGGCATGCAGCAGTGAAGAGTGCACCTATCCCCACTATGCTGCCATTTTCTCCAGGAGAATGCTGTAAAAGACAGTGTAAAGGCATAGCGTGGCACTTAGAGCTGGATGTTCCATGCATGAGGTCCCTCTGCCACAGTAACAGCACTGAGATGGAGACATGGAGCTGTGCAGAGGGAAAGAGGGAAGAGTCTGGGGTGGTGCTGCAGGGGTGCCAGGAGGGAGGAAGAAAAGGGGTAAAGCTTTTGAGGCATGCACAGCAAATTGGAGGCTGCTGAGTGATAAAAGGAAGCATTGGAGGGTATCCGGGTCTCTAACTGAGCCCAGAAATTAATGAGGATCAGAAAACCAAAACTGAGAGAGATAGCAAGGGAATCCTAGCTTACACTTACACGAAAACAACCCGATTTTGCCAGCCTGGAGAACATTTCTGGGCTGTCCTGCCAGCCATAGATAAATGAAAGCCATGGCCCAGCAGAGCACAGATCAAGGTGTGCTGCCCTGTTCTTGGCCAGAGCTGCCCTGATCACGGTGAGCAGATCCTTTTATTGGGGCTGAACCACCAAAAAACATTAAAAACTAGGGAAAAGAAAACAAACTCCAGACAAGGACTCCTTGCAGAGAGCAAAATCTCTGTCCTTTATGGGCACCACCTGGCAGCAGTACATGTGAGGGCTGGAAAATCCCCTTGGTCACCACCAAACCACCCGTAAGCCAAACCAAGCAAAGCACCATAGGATGGGGCTGTGCAAGATGGAAGGAGAAGCAGCTTTTTGGTCTGTGTTAAATTTGGTGTGAAAATGGCACGTTCTTGTCTGGCTGGAAGGGGGGAGGGTTTGGAGCAAGTGTCAGGGGTCAGATGGGTCAGATGTTTCCATGTAGGATGTTCCATCTGGATCCTCACCGGTTCCCCTGGAAGCAGACCAAGCCTTCCTGCATGTGCGCTCCTAATGTCTTATCTGGGAGGTGCTTCCCAGGACTCCCTGGGGCTATGCTGCGCATCCAAAGTATTTCACAAAAGAGATACTGCAAATATTTGAGATACTGAAGGCGGTGGAGTTCATAGGGATTGTATTATACTAGAGGGAAAGATGCCAGAAGAGCAGAACCAGAGTCTTGAGAAGACTTACAGTAGGGAAATACTGCAGGTTTAAGAAATAACCTATAGGGAAAAGCCATTGAGCAAGAGCTAAGCCCAAAGACATTGTGTGGCTACAGGCAGGAGTTAATTCAGGGATCCCGGGATGCCTTTCCTCGGAAGCAGGATGAGACCTGAGCAGGACAGACACATGTAGATGCACGCATACGCTGGCCTGGGTTCTCCGTGGATGAACAATAAAGCATCAAGTACTAGAAACTGTCAAACAAAACAGATGAGGATAGCAATCCCAGAAATTAGAGCCGTGATCCAGCACTGGCATCAATTCATTTGTATAATTAATGACACGCTAGTTCTCAATTATCATTACTGCAATCCAGAAATAGTGTTATTAGAGGCTACGACGCCCAGTCATGTAATGGTGCACATAAAAGCTGTGCTCGCTAGACATGACATACCTACTGTGCTGGCGACAAATAATGAACCCTCTTTCCCTGCTAGTTCGAGTTTCTGCAGAGAGCAGGCTAATGAACCTTAGCTAGTGAGGTAATGGAAAACACTGTCAAATGGTTGAGTGGAGGCTTGACATACCTTCTGATACCTGAGCCATCCCGTCCGGATCCCATTCACTGTTGCTAAATTCCTGGAGAGCTGCCTCGAAACTGCAACCCTCACCCACAGGGGCTGAGAAACAGATGATCCTGTTACAAAACCACCGCAGCTGAAACCTGTGGAGCCTTGTGAGCACCATGGTGAGCAGCAGCAGAAGGCATGTTGTGGTGGGGCATTTCTCCTGGCCTTTGCAGACCCTGTGTGTGGTTCCAAGGATGTGTCACCCATCTGAAGCTGTCCTGTTGGCATGCTGGATCTCCATCCCAATCCCTCCCAGCCTTTTCCCTCTAATTCTTGTTGCAAGTTGCTCAATTAAAGAGTTCTCTAGGACCCAATGGAGGCAGCTGTTAATGAACATGTCTGCCCCTCCACAGAGAGCCCCAGGGAATGTTCTGCCCTCTTTGCATCTCCTGGAGCGGGCTGAGTCCCTGTCCCTCCATAGAAGGACCAGCTGTGGTAGGCCATCTCTTCTGCAGGGGATCTCCCTCTGAAGCGTGGTGTTCATGGAGTGTGGGGCATACTGTAAGAAAGGAAAGAGTAGCAAAAATTAGCTCTCTGGAAGATACTTTCCATAGGTTGAGCAGCAAAGCAGGAGTTGTGGGCCAGTTTGAGGGTGAGGTATCTACAGGGAGCAGCCAGGAGCAGGTCAGATTTAGTGGGGAGAAGGGATGGTGAAGGGAAGAAAGTCATCTTGGAAGCTTGCTGCTGGAGGTGCACGGTGCTGGAGAGATGAGTGGGATGAAAGCTCTATGTGAATTTTGAGCACAAGCACTGTGTGTCATGATGCTCGGTACTGGGCTGAGCATCCCTTTGGTGGACATAAGCAACCATAAATCATCCCATTTCAGCCCAGCTTGCAACTGCAAGAGATGAGTCCACACCATTAAGTGCTACCAAATGCCCTGCCCCTCCAGAGCTGCCCAAGAGCATCTCAATTCATGCTCCAAAACTCCAGGGGACCTTAGGATGACGGCCATGGGGATCTGGCAAGGATGCGCCATTGCTGCAGGGGCTTGGCATGCTGCTGCATGGCCCTGGCTCTGTTGGAAGACCAGCAGGGATGGGGCAGGCTCCAGCCACCCTGCTGGGCTTGAGGCGTGGAATGGCACCGCGTGTGTCGGGATGCTGGAGCCAGCTGCTTTTTCTGGCCACAGGATCCTCCACCCATCAAGCAAAGGCTCTTGGCTTCCTGGAGCAGTGATGGGGAGGGAGAAAGCTGTCCTCCCTTCTTTATGGTGGAGACCCACAGCTCATCGGTGTCTCCTCAGTCTGTGACTGATGCTGGAGGGGAGGAAGCATGGTGCAAGGCTGCAGATCACATCCAGATCTGACGTCCCCATCCCAAGGGCTGCTGTCACCTGGGCTGCAGGGCAGTGGAACCATATGGCAGGGGGGCTGAACAAGATGTGCCGCACCCCAGTTATGCCGTGTGCCGCCATCCTTGCACAACTCCAGCTGTGCCAGACACGTTGCTGAGACGGCCGTGTTAAGCCCTCATTATGTCTGCTTGTCTGTGTTTAATGAGCTGTGACGGAGCACTTTGGAGATATCTAAATAATCTCTGCTAATGGATCCCACCTGTTCCTCCTCAGGCACCAGAGCCAACACCACTGAGCCCAGTCCCACTGCCTGGGCACTTGGGTATTGCTTCTTGGAGACATGCCACGTGTCCCTCCACGTGGCTCCTCCTGGTTGGAAGGGGGTAAATATGGGAGCAGAGGAGAGCTGCACTGACAGCTCTGGCTCAGCCATGGTGCTGTCTCCAGGGTTCATCACCATGAATGGGAATGCAGGTGATGGGCTAGGACTTGTGTTAGGGCAAGGGAAGGTAGGGGAAGGGGGAGGGGAGGGAGAGGAAGGGAAGATCTGGAGGTGCACTAGCAGAGCAAGATAAAAGATACAACACAACCACCAGAGCTCCATGATGTGGGCCATGGCCCAAGTCCTGCTGCCTGGCACTGCAGTGAACCCCATGGCCTGAGAGGGGACCCATGACCTGGCATGCAGGGCAAAGAACTCATGTGAGGAAGAACAGGAGTAGAAACTCTGTGCCCTTCCTGGCTGTCACTGCAGGGTTAACTACCAGATGCTGCTCGGAGTCACAGCAAGGGATGATCCCTTGATTTTCCATTATCCAGCAGGCCCTCTGTCAGGCCGGAGCTATTTATGAGGATCTTCCTAAACCAGCTCTTGCGTGCTTCAGCTGTAAATCAACAGAGATGATATCTGAGCATCATCACCATGCATGAGATTGCACCTCTGCCAAGTCCCAGCTGCAAGAAAGCAGTTCCCACCCTCTGAATGCGCAAGCAACCCTCAGCAGCTCAGGCGCTGGGGAACATCAGCCCCAACACCTCAGAAGCACAGGCAGGTGGGTCAGTGGGGCTGTCACCCCAGTTCCCAGGGGCGGTGTCTGTCCTGAAGTGACCTCAAGAACTGGCTGACCTGTGGTGAAGGAGCTCTCCATGTTCTTGGGTGCCCACCACTCTTCACTGGGGACAAACCTGGCCAGCCCAGCCCAAAACATGCAGTGCTGGGCACAGCGATGCTGCTGGCCACAGCCCTTGGGCACCCTACATGTCCTGCCCACACTCCAGCCTTGGTGGTAGCAGCACATTGGCTTCTCCCAGTCCACCCAAGTGGGAATGTGGGAGGTAGATTTCAATGTGCATGGATCATGTGAGTCACAAAGCCAAATGCCAGATTGATGTGAGTGAAGAATTAAGGTGCTTGTGGGGTTTCCTACCTGGTGTGGTGGTGGTGAGGGGGATCGGGATGAGGATCCTTGACCCACATCTGGATTATAAGCAAGGGGTGTCAATCTGGGAGTATCTCCTGACATCAAGGCAGTGCTGAGTAGCCTCCAAAGCACCTGAGGATGGCTCTCACCTCAGCAAACATCAAGTCATCTCATTTCACCTTTCCCATTTCCATGCTTCCCCTACTGTAGGCCAATGGTACCCTGTCCTCTTCCCTTCAGCTTGTTCAGGGCTGCCTCGAGACCACGGCCACCTGGAGATGCTCAGTGCTGGTCATGGGTCCATTCCAAAGGCCAAGGGTTCCCACAGCTGCACAGTGCAGGTACTCACAGAGCGAGGTGCAGGCTGGTACCAAGACTATTTGGTCATCCAATGAGAAATTTCTCAGGACGAGGACATGTGTGACCCACTTGGCCACATCTGTGTTCCTAAGGGTCAGCACAGCACCTAGATCTCCCACCTCAGGCCAGGTACATCAGGAACCCGAGATGCTGGCTCCCCATATGGCTCTAAGGCAGGGTTTCCACACTTTGCCTGCCCTGCCTGTCTGCCTCCAGGCTGGAAATCCCAACCACTGCTGTGAAGTGCGTAAAGCTCTTTCCTGCCCAGTTCCACTTGGAGTTCAGCCCTCCCATCTCCTAGGCCTTCATCCAGCAAAGCACTTAAGTGCACACTCCTCCCTAAGTGAAATCAATGGGACCACTCACACACTTAACAGTAAGACAGGGTTCACCAAACCCATGAGCTGATGTATTTCCATGCCAGACTCCACTTTCTGGTTAGAAAAAACTCAATGACCCGATTGTTGGTTTGTTTTTTTTCGGTTGGTTGGTTTTTTGCATCAGCCAGACCCATGAAGACAAGGAAGGTGAAGGATATGGGGCTGAGCCTTGAGAATCTTGCTACTTCTTGCTTCTGGACAGGTCCCCACGCAGTACCCACCTCCAGGGATGTCTCCCCCAGCATAAAACCAGGCAAGCAAGCCAGCCTGCTTGCAAGGCAACTTTCTGCCTGGTTTCTGTCTTCTCCAGGTGGCTGCAGCTCTCCAAGACTCACAGCCCTTTGTCTTCTCCTCAGCACAGTGCACCCTGCCCAGTCACGCTTGTGGGCAAGAGCTCAGCTGGTCCCCAGAGCTTCTCCTTCCCCATTTCAGCTGCCATTTGGACACAGGATGGTGTGCCCCAGCAGCATGTTTTTCACACGTGTCGTTATTCCCCTAGAAGCCAGTGAAAGAGGAATGCCAAGAGGCTGTAGTCACAGCATCACTGAAGCCTGTAAATATCACGCTTGCCCTGTTTACTGAGCGATGCAGACAAGAAAGGAGCTGTTACTCACTCCAGCCCCATTTATCCTGCAGACACTCAGATCGTGGAACATGCTCCTGCCTCCCGCCAGATGTTTAGAGGTCTGCCTCTCTCATTGTTTACTTCTTGAGCCGACAAGTCCTCAGGCACCAGTCTCTGGATTCATGTCTTTGTGCTCGGCACAGCTTCTTGAAGCCCTTGAGTCAATACTTTCAGATGAGCTTGTTTGGAAAGTGTTAGGAAAGCAAGGGAAAAATACTGTAGAAGGGATGCGGTCCTTCGCCAGAAACCTGGGAGTGAGGTCACCATCTACAGAACATGGGGCTGGTGGCTGCATTTACATGGGGCTTTGTTGCAGAGACAAGGCAGAGGTTTGCTCTTGTTGCAGCACCCCAAAGGAAGTGATGCTGCAGGATGGGAAGTGTCACTGTGTCCCCAGCTCACTGCCACCATCTGTCCGAAGGTTGCTCAGCACAGCTGCTGCAAGTGCCACAGCCTCTGATCTTCCCAGTGACTAAAGGACTTAGCATGAAATTAACCCCCAGCAGTTCAGCCTTTTGGTGAGCACAGACCTTGGGGCTGGGTGGCTGCACCCTTTCCTCCTGTGCTCATCCCACACTGTTCATCCAGGGCTGCCTTGCAGGAGGGTCTGTCCTGGTGCTCGGAGCCATGCAAACCAGCCGTGTGTGGTGGGCAGGCTCAGCACTCCAGCTGGGTGCACTATGAACATCTGCACACCAGGACATCTTTACTTTCCAAGAAGTTCAAAGTAGCCTCCTGCAAATCCCCTCCTATTGTGATCAAACCCAGGAGGTCCACAGCTCTCCATCAACCCGTGGCCACTCCAGCATGGCTGGGGAGCAGGGGCATCAGCTCTGCACTGGCACTGGTGAACCCATGGGTGGCAGATGGGTGCAGCAGGAGACGCCAACCTGCCCATGGAGAGGAGATCCCTCTTCCTGGGGAGAAAACACGCAGGTGAGAGGCACACAGGACCAAGGGCTGCATTGCACATGAGTCACCAGTGTGAAATTTTCCGACCCGCATCACCACCATTTCCAGACCACAGGCAACATGAATCATCCCTGCTGATTAGCTCCCTCAGGGCTCTCAAGGGCAGCAATTCAAGGAGTCCCACACTGGCCAGCACTCTCTGCTCCTAAAACAAAACCTGACTCCATGGCACAGACTGCTGGGAAGGGCTGTGGCTCAGGCAGGTCCCCCAGGAGCACCAAATCTGTGCTTTATCCAGCGCCAGTCCTCAGCAGGGCTCAGAGCAGAGATGATGGGGAGAGCCTGGCTCCCCCAGCACTGCCAAGCAGTCCGCAGCAGATCTGCTGCTCTCTCAGACACGGAGTTCACTAAGGAGTGTGGGATGCTTGAGCATCTCTGAGGCCTGTGGTGGAAACGGCTGGTCTCTCAGCCCTGCACAGGGCCAGTGAGAGCACAGGAGGCTGGCAGGAAACCTTTCCCACCATGGCACTCACCAGCAGCCACTCATCAGACACTCCAAACTGCTGGTATTCCCTGAGCTCACTCCAGGATGGGGAGAACGTCAGCTGAAATTAAAGGGTGAGCATCCCCATGCTGATGGGGCTGGGACGGGCAACAAGAGGAGCAGTGGGAGAGGTTGGTTTGATCGGGGCCACGGTACCAACCAGGGAAAGTGGGAGATTGGCAGGGCCTGATTTATAGCTCCTGAAAATGCAGGCTCAGGAGTATGAAGGCAAAGAGCTGAGCCAGCATGGGAGGAGCATGTCCTATGGCTTGCCTGACTTAGGGCCATGAAATATGTACACACGTGGTCTTCTTCCATTGGCAGCATCCAAAGCAGAGGTGGGCGCTGGGTCCTGCATCCAAGCTGGGGCTCCCCAGGAGCCCTCAAACTGGGATTGAGCCACCAGAGCAGGTGATGGTAAAGGGCTGGAGAGAGGATCCCTCACATCCTGTACGGGTGTCCCCAGCTGGCTGCAGGACGTGGCAGAGCAGAGCCCAGGCTGCGCGCCGTGTCTGGCCGAGGCAGTGGGTGATTCATGTCCAGCCCTTCCCCAGCCTGGAAACATTCTTGGCATGTGGCAGCTCCCAACTGTCTTGCTGGTTAACCCTGGTTTAGCCTAACCTGGCGGGAGATGGGACAAATACAGCCCCATTCAGCCTGCTGTGGTCCAGCCCAGACCCCACAGCCTTGTGATGGACCCCAAAACCCTGTGGCAGAGCACCCCAGCTCTTTCCTGTGTGTTCCACAGCATCAGTAGGAGCAAGGCAGAGCTGGTACAGGTGAAAAATAAGAGGACTGAAGGACTTTCCCACCTCTCAGGCATTCTGTTGGGCTGCAGGGACTCATCAGTTGTTGTCTCTAGGATTAGGCTGGATGGAGGCACACACAATGGAAAGGGGCTTTGTTGTAAGTATACAACCATACCCTACGAGAAGATATCGCATTTTGCCTGACTGCATGGGGAAAATGCTGTAGACTGTAGCCAGGCTTGTGTGAGCTCCCAGCAGTGTGTCAGGACAGGACAGGGACACAGCAGCATGCTGACCACAGGAACCACGTGTGTGGGCACACTGGATGCTCAAGGTATCAGCACCCACAGCCCTGCCTTCCTGACCCCATGCTGGCCAGGAGGGGATCACAGCCCCTGGGTGGTCCATGGTGGGACCCCAGTGTGGTCAGACCCTCATGGGTGACCTTCCCTGTCAGGGTGGCCTCAGCTCTCTGCTCCATGAGCTGCTGACAGCCCAGTGAACTCAGCCCTGAGAGGCGTTAGCTCATCTCTGCTGCTCGCGTGACTTGGCAGGCGCCCTCCTGTGCTCTTGCCTGTTTGGGATCCAAGGGATGACCCCAAGACTGGTCTGGTCTTACTCCACTCAATGTGGAGAGTCAGAGAGCAGTGCCCGGTACCCTGTGCTCCCCAGCTGCCCTCCTGCCACCTGTGGGTCTGCAGTGCATGGGGATCCTCACCTGGAGGATCCTCACTTGTTCTGTGCTGCTGTGACCCCCACAGACCTATGTACCACTGGGAAACAGCACCATTGCCCCCAGCAGTGGAGGAGGCCATGCAGGTGGTAGGGCTCAACCCATCTGTTCACTCATCTCTCAAGGGATGGAGAGACCAGCACAGAGATCAACACCTGCATGTGCAGTGCAGGACCTGGACCACCAGCAGGACCGTGCATGGTCATAGGCACTGTGACTCCAGCAAGGACAAAAAGCACCTCTGGTTGCACACAGGCATCCAGGAGAGGTACCTGCTGTCCCCTCTATTTTGTACATGCCAGAGTGGGCAGAGCAGAGCTAGGACAACGGTCACGGCAGAAGGGAGCAGCAGGAGGAATGTGCTGTTGCATGGGAGGGAGGAGATCACGGCAAAGGAATGTGCTGTGCCACAGCCAGGGCTGGGGGGAACGCGAGAGGAGCCAGCAGGCAAGAAAAATAAAGTCTGTCTCTCCCAGGGCTACAGGGCTGCAGTCCTTTTGGTCACAATTTTTTTCCTTCTCCCACTTAAATAAAACATGATGTCAGCCATTCTTCTGGCTGCAGAAGGGCTGCCAAAAGTTCTGGCCCTCTCTCAAGCCCTGGTCACCTCCAGAGTGTAGGACCATGTGAGACCCATAGGTTAGGGTCGTTCCTGCCAATCCATGTCCATCCCAGCTTCAGGTGGATATCAGGCAACTGGGACAGTGCCCTGATCCCACCACAGGCAAAGCCTGGAGCTGGTGGCCGTTGTGTTGCTCGAGGCTGCAAAGAAAGTTGACTTTGGACGTGGTAGTGGGTAAAGACCCACCAACCCCAGGAAGTCTGAGTGCAGTTTGTTGGCTTGGAAATCGGACTGCTTGGGCAGGATGCAGGCAGTGGGGCTGGTGCTGGCCTAACCTCAGCTTTCTGCACACCCTTGATCACAGCCAGTACAGTGCCACACTCATGAAACCATCTAATTGGAAGCACCAAGGCACAGTGAGACAACCACTGTAGGGCCCATGGCGAGTTCCTGTCAGGCCTCCTGGCCTCACGAGTTTTACCTTGGGAACAGGTGCCCAGGGCCCTCCCCTCTGAGCAAGGACGTGGGACATCACCTTCTGTCTCCCTGCTCACTCGTGCAGCTCCAGCTTGGTGCAGTGTGGCAGCACAGAATGCAGAGATGGGTGGCAGGAGGCGGGAGCCCTGCAGCCAGAACTCTGCTCATATCCTGACACTTCTCTGTGCTTGCATGGCTGCAGTAAACAACTCCCCAAGAGAAAAATGTGTGGGAAGCAGGGGGAGAAAGGGGAGCTGTTTCCAATTCTGGGCCTATTAAGACATGTCCTTCCTGGAATGAGGAGAAAAACATGGTCTCGATCCTGGAGATAAGGCCGGCAGCCGTTGATATGTGAGATGTGTGCAAAGATCTTGAGCTATCCCAGCCACGGAAGGAGAGTGGGGGTTTTGCTAACATGTCCTGCACAGATCAAACAACAGTTTGGATGCAGTGATGGCTGCTCAAGGTGGGCGGCATCAGCTCTTCACCAGAGTGAAAATGGAAGGTTGTTGGTGTTGCAGCCTCAGATAAGGAGCGCAGAGGAAGGGGGATGAAGGTGTCCCCTGGGAGACTTCTTTATGGCCAACCAAAGCCTGATCAAGTCCATGTTATAAGTTGAGAAATGCAGTTTTCCATGATCTTTATAGAAATTAAAGCAACAACAACAAAAAGAATAACTTAGTTTGAGGGAAACATCCGAATTCTACAGTCTTGCCCATGAGACACCTGATCTGATCCTCGTGCCATGGATGCGCAGCACATTTTTCCCTTGTGTCCACTGGCACCTTCCTTGCTTGCACCTTATGCTTGTTGCCTGGTTTCTCCTTATTGCTGACATCTGAGAGTAGCTCCATCTTCTCTACAAGTCCTATTTAGGAGCAGAAAGATGCATTCAGGTTCCCCTTTTGACCTTCCTGATGCAGGCTGAATGACCGCAGCTCCCTCAGCTGCCGCTCACACAGCTTCTGTCCAGATGCTGACTGCGCTCTTGCTAACTCAGCATGCTGGCTCTCATCACTGCTAAGTCATACTGCTGATTCCTGGTCGACGTGTCCAGCCGGACCCTCAGGTCCTCTGCTGCAGGCATATTGCATCCAGCCACTGGTCCCCACACACAGGGCTATCCCACCCCAGGTGCAGGACACAGTGTTTGCCTTTGCTAAACATCATGACCATCCTGCTGGCCCATCCGTCCAGCTTGTTGAGGTCCCTCAGACTGGATCAATGATTGCTTCCTTCCAGTGCATTTCACAGAATCAAAGAGCATTTGGACTATTCCCAGGGTGATTGCTGGTTGATATTTTTGCAGACCGATATTTTTGCTGTACTCCAGACTTCTGGAAAGCAGTAGCTTTAATGTTAAATTGTCTAATTCAGTTGACAGAGCAGCTGCTACATTCTTCGTCTCACTGAGCAGTCTAAGCTCTACCATGTGGATCTGGAGTTTTCTTTTTAAAGTATCATTTTGTTCCAACACTTTGTCTTCTGCCAGCTCGATGCAAAGACGTACGTCTGCTTTGCAAACATCTGGGGTGGGTTAAGGATGTACTTCTGCCTGTTGGTGGGATAGGCATGGAAGCACTCTTCAGTGCCAGGTCACCTAAGTTACGCTGAACTGCCAAAAGGAATTGGTTGTCCAGGTGCCTTTTCTGCCCTAAAGCAAATCTGGAGCTGTCTGTATGTCCTACTCTAGTGCTGAAGCCATTGGCAAGAGTCTCCAGTGAAAAGTACTGGAAAAGAGATCAGCCCTCATGGTTCAAGTGATGCCTCTGCACCAAGGAGAGCTCTCAGGCTCGTACTGGCTCCATGAGGTTTGTGGTCTCCCTTTGGAAGCACCGAGGTCTCCTTTTGACTATTGATGCCCTTCCCCACTCCTCTAATCTCTAGCTCATGGACTTCAGTTAGATATCAAAACAGAGTGAAGGTGTTCCTGTATTTCCCCTTATCTCTTTTTCTCCCTTTGCCTGCCCATGGTTTCACAGCTTATTCCCTCCTGACCAAATTAAAGTGATGATTGTTCCTGCTCTCTTTCTTCACCCGATTTTTGTGAGTCCTTAGTGGCTTGTACAGATGCTGAGGCAGCCTCTCCATTCAGCTGAAAGACTTTAATTTAATTGCTTTTGTGCTCAGGGCATATTTATCAGCTTCCTGATTCTCTTGAAAATTTGCAGTCTCCAGCTCGGAACGATCCTTCTCATTTTTCCCATGGTTTCTCCACAAAACATTGACTCTGTGTTGGAGTCTCTCTTACTGGCGGCTCAGTTTTTGTTGCTATAGCACTTTGTCTGTAGTTACTTGAATGTCATTCCTTGAACAAATGCCCCGTAGTTAAGAATCAGCACTTGGACAGGCTTCACTTGGTTTCCGTAGGTGATGGATCAGGAGAAACATTCCAGGCACTCAGGTGTTTAACTCCTCTCCCAACCGGGTAGAGGTGAGCACCCAAATACTTCACAGACCCTCATGCCTGTGGAGCTCCTTGAGGGAGTGAGCGTTCCCTCTCCATCCACCAGGAGGCCTGACAAGTTGTGGATCTGATGGGTAAAGTCATGACCTCTTCGATGACTTGGTGTGAACTCCATAAACCTGCCATGCTTCAAGGATATTTTCATATTGACTTTCAATGGCTCCGTCCCACCCTAAAGATGCTGCAGAAATCCTTCCTCATCTCTTTCCCCACCTCACCAAGGGCTGAGCTTTCCCATCTGCCTCACCAAGGGCTGGGATCCCTTCTGCAACATCAGTCCTCATTTGCTTGTCTGCGTGTGAGCACAGTACTGGAGTGAAAGTCTTCCACATCTGGGAGCTCTTCCCCTTTGCTTCTCTTCTCAAAACTCAACCAACTTCCCAATGACAGTTTGGCACAGCACACCAGGAAAAAAAAGCCAACAGGGAGCAACTCCAGCACAACCTCATGGAGCTGTTGGGCCATCAGAGAGATGCACACAACCCCTGTTAGACCACTGCCCCAAGAGTCTTCTTTTTCTGCAGAGTCTGGGCAAGGGCAATGTTTGCCTTCTCCTTGCATGAATCGTTACAGCTCTTTTCCACCTCCTCGTTCCACATCTTTTTATTTAACCCTCGGTTTGCACTGGCTGACCCCTTCTCACTGAGCACTTTCAGAAGGTGCCCGGCTGTGATTTGTGCTCTCCTTCCCTGGGATATCACCTTTCCAGATGCTGAGCACCGCACTGAAGAGCTGCAGTCCTTTTGGCTTCCTCGCTCCCTACGGAGGTCTCATCTGACTGATGATCGGGCTGGTCCCTCTCTGAGAGCCAGGCATGGGCCGAGCACAACACTTCCAAATCATGAAGCTGATTTTGAGTTCTCTGACAGCTAGCGAGGATGAGAAAAATGTTTGAACAGAGGAAAACATATTTATTCTGATGCTTACATAACACAGAAACAGCTGAACGGATTTTGTTAAAACCATCCCCAAATAATTCTTCGTTTTTTTGGTCTGAGATCAAGCATGAACAAATTCAATCCAAAAGGATATTTTTTGAGCGATGTATAAACAACTGAAAATAGGGGTTTCGACTGGAATGTGTGTCTCAGCCGTAGCACGAGTGTTGCAAGAGCCATTCGTGTGTGTTTCTCCAGGGAATGTGGTTTGGCGGTGACGCGCGGGCTTTAGCTCTCCATCTCTCATCCTCTGCTATTGGAGCGGGCTCCTTTACTCTAAACTTAGAAGTATCTTATGGGATCTGTTCCACTCGTGATGGGGCCTCACTGGCAAGCAGCTCCAGTGTGTAATTGTCCCGTCTGGTAGAAATGTTCCCTATGTTTGACTTCAGCCTGGCCCTTACTCCGTGTGTGCACGTTGCTGTGATGCAGTCTGCAGCCACCCCTGTCATCAGCGCCTGGTCACATCCTTGCTGTTCTCCTTTTTTTACATGCCAGCCTCAGACTTCCCTTCATCCTCTCCCCTCATCAGCTGGCATCCCCATGGTTGGCTATGATCAGGCATGCAATACAGTCTTTGGTGCCTGAGGACAGCGAGTGGTGTTTGGACCCCCATCCTGGAGCTAATGGAGGATGTGCTTCTGGACAGTCTCCTCTGGGTGCCCCTGCTGGAGCAGGATTGGACCAGATAGACCCAAATGTCTGCCAACCAAAAGCAGTCTGTGACTTTGTGAACACACAGCACTGCCTCCCCAAATCCTTCTTCAACTCATCGTGCTCCTGGGATCCAAACCACTTCTTCAGCCCTTCCTTCAGGTCGATCTTTGCAGAATTGTGAAGATCCTGGGTCAGATCTGATCTGGAGGTCACCAGCATGGTCTGCTGCAGGCCCTGCCCTGCACATCAGCCAAGCCAGCTCTTCTGCCCATTCCCCAGAACAAGCATGGAACAGTCCCGGCCACAATATTTTGCCTGGCATGGATGTTCTCTAGACAAACGCACGTGTTATTTCTGTCTGCTCATCCTGGCTTTGTATGGGTGACTAATGCTTTTTCTGGCTGGTGGAGGTTTAGGGACATGTTAGCAAAGTGGCTGCAAGAGAACAGGCAGCTCCTCTGATGCCATGCTGCAGTGTGGCATCACCTGTCCCATTTATCCAAGCAGGAGTTTGGCTGGTGGCCACGTCTTTGACCACCACCATGGTGCTGTGGGGGCCAGCTGAGGACACCAGTACCCCCAGGCTGGCAGCTGGACAGCTGTGGGGCAGCCTGCCCTAGCAGTATGTCTGGGCAAACACTTCATTCCTTCATCTGGAATCCTTTGGATGTGTCCAAAGAGACGGAGCGTGTTCTCAATCCAACACTGAGGCTGCACTGCAGTGCACAGGATGAACAATATGCACTTACAGCATGCTCGAGTTTCCAAGGAAAAACATAAACCAGGATGCTAGAAGCCTGCTAAGGTCTCCAGGCCTTGGGGGAAGGTCAAAAATCCTGGCACATGCTGCAAAGCTGGGGAGGCCATTGAGCCTTCAGCATGCACTCTGTTGGGAGTGGTTGGGGCTGCCATGAGTTCTCCAAGCAGAGAGACGTGGACATTTCTCCTGGCAAACAGCATGATACAGGAGCTGTGGGGGCCCCCAGCCCAAAGCTGTCCTCCATTGCAGGACCCTCCCTCCACTGTCATGGATGCAAAGGTTGGATCAAGAAGAGCCAAAATGAGCAGAGGTATCAGCATCATCTGCCAGGATCTGGCGAGGGGTCTGAGATCACTTCAGGAGTGGCAGAACTGCTCTTTCTGCTGGTTCTCAGCTCGTCTCTAAATTTATTCCTTCCATTACAGAAGTGTTTGGGATTCCTGTTATCTCTAAACACAGATCTGCATTCATATGAAGGAGATGTAATTTGATTACATCCCACTCATATTTTAATTCCTCTTCGTAATGTCTCAGTTGTGCTCAGTTTGTGCTGTTCATTTTTGGTAGGATCCTTTCGGCATTTCATTAGAGGAAAGACTTGCTTAAGTAATTTGGGAAACAATTTGCAAGTATTTTTGCTTATAAAAGCAATGAGTTCAGTTTGCTGTCAGTGGTGAATTTATACCTCCTTTGTTTGTGCGCATCCAGATGGTATTCTCTGACTATTAAAATGCTTTTCACAATGTTCGCAGTGATTATTCACTTAGAAATTCCCACAGGAAGCCGACAACCCACAATGTGTTACTCTCCAACTTGGAAAGCCCCGGCCAGTCCGAGCCGGGGCTGAGATGGCACTGGTCACTGGGCTGCGAGGTACTGTTGCTGGGCATGCCGTGCATCCCAGTAATGACATGCTGTGATGTTCTAAAGCAGGACAGACCCAGTTGGGTCCCATCGGCCCATCCCAAATGCTCCCTGGGATCCCTGAGCCCCACGGTGTGCCTGGCTGCGGTGATGGCTGTGAGGAGAGCTGGCTTTTTGGAGAGCCGAGCGCTGGGAAACCTGGCACTGAGCTCTGCTGAAATCTGGCTCTTGACACTTAATGACTTTCTCTCGTACGATGTGCTCTGTTATTTAACTGGGAATAAAAGTGAGATGCTGACTGCCAGACTCTCTCCATCTCTCGCTTTCCCTGAAGCTGCTCTGCATCAGCCTCCCTCCCACGTTCTGCTGCTTTCACCATTGCTCATGACTTTACACAAGTGCAGCACTCTGTTCCTCAGGCACTTTCTGTGCGTCCCTAGGCTCGCTGTGCTGGGCTGTGCTGGGTGGAATCCTGCACCCCCTGCAAGGTCTGTTCCCCCCTCACTGTCCTGGCACCACCTGGGCCAGGTGCAGAAGACACACATCACGCAGCATCCCCATTCCCTCTCCTGATCCCATTGGTGGTCTCTACAGTACTCTACAGCTCTGTTCCCAGACTGACCCTTTGTGTCCAAGCCCCCCGAGTCCCACCAAGCCATGCATGGCGCTGCTGTGCTCGCAGCCCCTCGCGCTTCATCTGCTGCCAAACATCCCCAGACCATCCCGCATACGGCCCTTTCCTCCTTCCTGGGGAAAAGAAAACAGCCCAACCGCTGTGCTTGTTTACAAGTGCAGCTCAGAACGCTTCACTTTTTTCTTTTTTTTTCTGGGGCTGGAAATTGGCTCCAGGTGTTTTCACTCGGGCCGCGCGCAGGAAGGGCACTGCGGAGGGAGAGGCTGCGCCGTGGCTGCTGGCCCCCAACACATTGCACCCCATCAATTGCCAGGGCAAGGGGCAACTGGGGCCACTTCCCCCCTCACACATCCCGGTCAGGGTCAGCTTGGTTGGAGACAGGAGCGAGAGCCACCATTCTTAGAATAGCATCCCCTGCATGATCATGTGGTCATAGCTATGTTCAGCCCCAAAGATGTCTCCGGAAGGAGGATGGCATGTAAATGTCATGACTGTGTGTGGTTCTCCAGCACAGCATTGCTCCTGTACACACTTGCACTGTCACATAAGGGCACAGTGGCACATACAATAATCCTGATGCTGCTGGACATATGTTCCACAGCACAAACAGCTCCTCCTCCATGACAGCAGTGCTGAAGGACTTGGAGGGTCTTCTAGTGGTGTCCTGCTTACCAGTGAGGTCAGCATGGCACCCTGTTCCGCTCAGCTACCCATGCCAGGAGAGAAAACAGGGCTGAGGGATGTCCCTAAAGAGGCAGGAGAAACTTCAGGACTGTTAGATGTCCTCAGAAGAGAAGGAAAATCCAAACCCCTCATGTGGACACAAAGGAGTTAACCCTAACTCTAACCCTTCACCAAAGACCTCAGCACCAACACCTGGGGCATGTCCCAAGGCATCTTGTCCTCCACACACTCAAATAGCTCAAGGCTGGGTCTCATCTGCTCTTGAGCACCATCCCAACTGGCTCCAAATCCTGAGAACAACCATGGGACTCCTCAGCATTTGTTCATTGCAGACCAGTGGGGCTGCTCGAGACACAAGGTGCCCACATTATGCTCCTCTCCCATCCACTGTAGGCTCCTCGGGCAGCCTGGCACTGCTGGGGTTCTTCCAGGGCATGGCAGAGCTCAGGCTGGGGCTGGAACAGCGTGGTCCCACCTGCAGCATCACCAGACAGGGCCACGCGTTTGAAGAGCTTTTCCCTTCAGAAACACAGCCAGAAGGAAAAGTGAGAAAGCCGCCGCACGAGAGTTGGTCAGAAACATTTAGACAAGACATTTCCCCATTGGAATGTGCTGGCTCATTGCAATGTTTTGTGAAGACGGTTTGATTGCAGGCAAATTCTGCCAAGAAACTGCCAGACCTGCTGCCTGGCCATCCTTCGCCTCCCCCGGCTCCTGAGCAGCTGCCTGGGGCACGGGAAGCAGCCCAGCAGCCCCAGGGCTCCATGAGAACCTCGGCCCCATGGCTGCCTGGGCTTTGGCTGCCAGACAGAGCAGCAAGAGGAGTAGCGTGAAGTCAGCGTTCCCAGGAATTCCCTGCGCTTGGGCGGTGTTGGATCCAACCCTCCGCCCCCAAAAAACTCTGCCGACAGGAGAGGTGCCGTGTCCAGGGATCGTTCTGAACCCAAACAGAACCAGATCTTGAGATGGGATGGGTTTTTTGGGGGGAGACCAGCGCTGTGCTGGTAACATGATTTGGGTGCAGCTGAGAGAGATGCTGGGACTTGATGGTCCCAGGTGGGTTCAGACCTCAGCCTTGGTAAGGAAGAGCAGTGCTGAGCATCTGCAGTGCTGTGATGTGGATTATAGAATCATAGAACCATAGAAACATTAAGGCTGGAAAAAGCCTCTAAAATCATCCAGTCCAACTGTCTACCTACCATCAGTTCTGCCCACATCATCCAGAGCCACATCCCCACTGCCCTGGAGCGCCCCAAGGGATGGTGACTGCACCACTCCCTGGGCAGCCGTGCCACTGCAGCACCGCTCTTTTGGAGAAGGAATGTTTCCTAATATCCACCCTGCTGGCTGCTCTGCTGCCAATACAAACCAGGACGCCATTGGCCTTCTTGGCCACCTGGGCACGCTGCTGGCTCATATTCAGCCACTTGTCAACTAATACCCCCACATCCTTTTCCTCCACACATCTTTCCAGCCACCTGCCCCAAGCCCATAGCACCACATGGGGCTGTTGGGACCCAAGTGCTGGGTCTGGCACTTGGTCCTGTTGCAACCCATTCCATTGGCCTCAGCCCATTGATCAGCCTGTCCAGGTCCCTCTGTGGGACCTTCCTACCCTCAGGCAGATCAGTGCTTCCTCCCAACTTGGTGTCCTCTACAAACTTACTGCAGGTGTGCTTAATTCCCTCATCCAAATCATCCATAAAGACATTAAACACAGCCAGCCTCATTACTGACCCCTGGGACACACTGTTCACCACCACTCTCTGGGCCCAGAACTTCAGACAGTTTTTTAACCCAGCAAAGAGTGACCCTTTCCAAGCCATGAGCTGCCAGCTTCTCCAGTAGAACATCATGGGATCACCGTACTTCTGCAGGTTTCCAAGCCTCAGGTAGACAAAGCCATCCCAGCACAATACTGGAGATGTCCCTGCTGCGAGCCAGACCATCCTCACCCCCATCCAACCACACCGTGGGGCTGCATACTGGGAATGGGGACGCCCCAACCAGACATCTCCTTTTCCTACCAAGATATCCAGCAGCCCAGCTGACCCCAGTCATGGGCACAGGGTCTGCATTTCGTGAGACATGGGGAATGGCTGGGAGCACAACAGCCGCCATGCGTGTCCAGGCAAGGGATCATGTCCAGCAAACGCGACAGCTCTCTGATGTAATTCCAGCCGCAGCAGTTGTGTTGATGCAGCTCGCTGTTGTGGGACAGGTAATTCAATACTCCTCTGGATTTCCATTAGAGACTAAACACTATGAAAGCCACATGGCATATGTGAAATGTAATTGAATGCTGGCCGAGAGTCAGCTCTCAGAAGTGGCTGTGGAGAGGCCCATCACTTAAAATGTTTGTTTTCAGAGAGTTCCTGCAGTTCTCCACTGTTTAACACCGCTGTGGATGAAAACAACGTGATTAATGTCATTAGTGATTAATGGATGAAAAACATGATTAATATCATCTGCAGATGGCACGGGATGCGGAGGGAGAAGCAAACCCCATATCTGATGTGTAGGTCTGGGTGCTCCAGTGGGAATGGGGGCTCTGGCCCTACAGCTGTAAACCTCATTGCCAGGGCTGGGAGGTTCTTCCTCAGGAGGCAACCTGGGGGTCTGGCAGGTAGTTTGTGAGTGTGCAGTGACACAGAGAGCTGGAGAAGCAGGAAGGCTCCGGTATCTTGGGTTGCGTTCACTTCATCTGTGTGCACTTCACAGGAGAGGCTGGATGAAATAAAAGTCATGGAGTCCTACAGTATCCTGAGTTGGAAGGGACCCACAGAGATCACTGAGCCCACCTCCTGAATGGAGAAAGAAGCATTGGGACCGTCTGAGCCAGCAGCCCAGTGTCCACTGGGACAGCGAGCTCACGTCCATCCCTGCACGCTGCCACCAGTGGGACTGGCAGGAGGAAGGCAGTGGTGGCACCAGTCAGTTCCCTGCTGCTCCCAGGGACAGACGGACGTACAGACAGCAGCCGGGGGAAGCAGACGTGTGTGTGCGGGGAGGAATGTTTGCTCTGAGCAGGTCCAGGCTCAGTGCTATTTCTGGTCCCAGGAGGCCCCAAGGGAGAGCTGCTTATCAGGGATAGACTGTACCAGATTGACTTGGCACCTTTAAAAAAAAAAACAAATCTTGGGGTTTTTTTTGTGCTTTTTTTTCTTTTTAATAAGGCGAGGTAATTACTGGGGAGGCTGGAGGAAGAGACGGTGACATGGGATCGTCTGGGCTTTATAGAGAGGATGGGCTGTGCTGAAGGGCCAGGGAGGGCAGCACATGGAGCTGCTCAGGGTGTGCTTTGGGGGCAGGGAGACACAGCAAGGAGCGTGTGGCCAGGAGTCTTCACAGGAGCAGTGGATGGGCAGCACTGAGGACTGGAATATGGGAAAGCAGGGGTGGGGAGATGCTGCAAGGCTCCATGCTTTGGGCTGACCAAGGGAACAACACTGTAAGGGCTGTGAAGGTCACCCTAAGCTGGCAACAAGGGGTGTCCTTGTCAGGAGGGTCCTGTGGTGCCACAGAGGCTGGGACCTTGGGATCAAAGAGATGGGATCCCAGGGTTGGGGCTTGCCACGTGTGTGGCGGTGCTTGTCCCCCATGTGCCATCCCCTGGGAAGAATATACAGATGATGGAGCTGTGCAGAGGTATCCACAAAGTTCCCTGAGGTCCTGGAGGTTGCCCACCATCTCAGGGCTGTCTCCTGTCCAGCCACATTCTGATCTGATGCTGGTGGTGGGGACTTGGCGGAGGGCACGCAGTTCCTGTGCAATCTCTGTCCACTATGGGGACCCAGTGACTGGAGTTCCACCAGTGCTTCTCAAGAAGAAAGGCCTTGGCCACATCCCCCTTCAGCTCCTGTGATGGGCACCCGGTGGAAATCAAATGCCCCTGATAGAAGCAGGCTGTTCCCAGATAGTTCTCCTGCTGTCCCACTGCTCCCTAACCTGGGTACCAGCTCCTGACCTGGGTGCTCTCAGATCCCTCCCAGCTCTGCTCGCTCTCATGTCATGCAGCAAGACCAAGACCAATGTCTGCATGGAGGGGCCAAGTGGTGCCAGGGCCTGGAAGGGATCCTTAAGTGCTGGAGAAGCCTGAAATGGGGATCAGGTGTCCATATGAGACTGGAGGTGTCGGTCACAGGATGGGCTCATAGAGGGTTCATGGGAAGGAGCTGCAGGACTATAAGTGTTATTACTCATGGGTCATACTGGCGCTTGGGATGTTCTCCATCCTGGGATTGAGGCCAGCAGCAGTACGGGGCTGAAGCTGGGATTGGTGACAGTGGTGACAGCAGTTCTTGGCCACATATCCACACGAATAGGGCTGGGATGAACAGCTGGGCACTAGCTTTGGGCACACTTAGACTTTCCATGCTCACAGCCCTGCCCATAGGGAGAAGTAGGGTTGCAGAGGGAGCATGAATGTACCCGCCAGGGCAGTCTGTGGCCAGACAAGAGCTGGCACAGAGCAGGCGGTGCCACGGCCAGTGACTCCTTCCAGGAAAGCTGGCCCATGCTCTGCAGGACTCGCTCGCTGGCACCAGGAGCCAACTTCTAGGAACTCCTGGCTGCCTAGGAAAGTCTCAGCTGCCTGCGTGCCTCCAGTCTATTAAGGAGCTTGTCCTCCACAGCTAAACTCCTCCTGCCTTCTCCAGGCATCCACAGCACACACCACCAAGAGACAGCCCTTTCCTTGGGGACATGCCAGCAAGTTGAACAAGGCAGGATGGGACATGGGGACCATGCAGCACCTGGGTTCCACACGTTTGTCTGGGTTCTCTTTCTTTGTAGCCATGTCCTTAGACACATCTCTGACCCATAACCATGGCAACAAGCATGGCCCCAACTTTATCACTCCCAGAAGAGATTTCAGGACTTGCCAGGGGGCACGGCTTCCACCAATTGTCCCCAAGCTGCAGTGGTGGGGTTGGCACAGGGCTGCGAATCGCCCATGGCCTTGGCACAAGGGATACCACACTCAGAGGTGGGGCAGGGAGATAAGGGACCCAGACACAATAACAGCAAAGCCAAGGCTGCTGAGGCACCAAGGTGGGCGGTTTCAGAACGTGCACCTTCCGGAGGGACAGCTTGTCCTTAGCATGGGTCATGGCCAGGGATGCTGCCTGCAAGACTCATTGTGTTCTGGTGCTGTTGTGGGGCACAGGGGGACCCCGGGGCATTTTTCAAGGCTACTTCAATTTTTGATCAGCATCTGGCAAAAAGCCTCTCATCCCCTTCCACCTCTCGCCCTGAGCCAAACATCAGGCGCTCCCCACACCTGCCCAGCCCCTGGTGTGACCCAGACAGGCCCTGCAGTGAGGGAACAGGGGGTCAGGGGGCACGCGAACATCTGGAGGCAGGCGCAGCCCTGCCCAGCCCCTGCAGAGGGGTCAGGGCTGTCCCCATGGGCTGTTCCCCACCTCCAGCCAGGGGGGCTGCATGGGGTGGGGGGTGCTGACAGCATCCCTCTGCTGCTCACGGCCCCCGGCAGTGCTGCACATCTGGCTCATCGGCTGCCGGGACATCTGGAGATGCTCAGGCAGCTGCCTGGAGCGGGTGGACAGGAGCGAGGGATGTGAGCAGGCTGCAGATGGAGGCACGGCTGGCTGGGGAGGATCAGCTCCCCTCCTCTGGTCTTGTTGGACCATGGTGTCAGCGCTGGCCATCCCTAGGGACCTTGGGGTTCTCCTGTCATTCATCCTCTGTTCTTTATGTGAGATTCCTGTGTAGGAGAAGCCAGGAAGATCTCAGGTAGTTTCTCCTGGAGATGGTCACCCCCTGGTGAGGTGAGTGGGATGACCACAAGGGAGACATATGTCGTAGCCCATTTCTGACCCAGCACCACCAGCCATGTCTAGCCCATCTCCAGTGACTGGCACAGCACCTCACCATCCCTAACAAGCCATCAGATCCCAGGGCTAAGAGAACAGGAACTTCGCCCCTGCCTATTCCAGTTGGGCCAGGCCTTCCTGTGCCTCTCTCCAAGATGAGTCCCCACTCCTCTGCCCTAACACAACCCCACCATCACTCCTGCAGCTCTTACACCACCATCCCTCTCTCTCTGGCCATGACCCCCAGCCAGGCATGGCTTTCTCAGGCTGGGGAAAATGCATCCTCACGGTAGGCAACAGCTGGGTGCTCTCCAGGTGATGTTGGCTGGGTTGATTCCTACCAACCCACCATCCAAGGAAGACCCTCAGTGTGCACACAGTGCTGCCTGCTGCAGCAGCTGGACCACCTCCAGAGCATCCCCTGAGCACCAGCCCTGCTCCAGCTGGGGAGGGCCCACAGCTGTATTGCTTGCAATCAGCTGTCACGGGAAGGGGAAAGGAGTGGTGTCCCAGTGCCGGAGAAGAAAACATCAATAACAAAGCATCAGTAGCTCATAAGGAGAAAGCAAGGCTGTTCTCAATTAATTGAGATCTAGATTAGCAAGAGAGGTGAACAACAGCATGGGCTGGGCCCATATAAAGTTATTGGCTCAAAAAATAAACTGAAAAAAGAAGAAGAAGAAGAAGAGGAACAAGAAGAAATATCATATTCAGGTCTGGTTTGTTTATTCAGAAATAGAGAAAATTAAAACATAAGCACTAGGACAAAATATGCCAGCTCTAAATTCTGCTTGAGATGATGATTTTATTAGCAAAGAATCTGGATCTCGAGTTATGTCTCAAAACAACACAAAACCAGATGCAGAGGTCAGTACTTTCCTGCCTAACAACAATGCTTTCAGTGACATCCTTAAGGCCGAGATGGACTCATCAGTTCTGCGGGAGACTTTTCAGATGAATTTGGACAGCAAAGAAGACGGCAAGATTGTGCTGTTAGAATCTGCAAACTGGGACAGAGCGCAAGGAAAGCTCTGATCCAAATGCAATCCCATGACATCACTAAGACTCAACAGCTAACATCAGCTGCTTCTCAAGTAGTTTCAATAATGATGATAAAGTCGTAACTCATCTACTGAAGTCATCCCACAAGAAAAGTTCGTGCTGTTCTGAAAGGAAAAGGTGTTTGAAGTCTCAACATAAAGCCATTTCCAAGGGGAATAACGGCAGAACTAGTAGGAAATAAAACATGACGTGAAAGTCATGCAACTGGAAATGTTTATGATAGAACTAATTCTAATGGCAGAAAACAACAAACTATTGCAGCAGAACCAAGTCCCGCGGACAAAACACTCCTTTATTCCAACCGAGGATATCTCGAAAATCAACAGGGGCAGATGCAGATTTTCCAGGTCTGGAAGAGGCTGCCCAGTTCCAGGGAGTAATTTGGGTATCACAACAGCGTCGTCCACATTAAAAATGCCGAAGAATGCATTCAAAAAACAAAAGCGAAAGGCTGTCGAAAGGATGACGAAGAGATCCGGCAACAAAAACAAGCGCGGGGCTCAGCAGAACAGATGGCAGCTGTTCCTTGGCTGCAGATCTTCGCTCCGTTGTACCCAAGACAAGCAAACTTTCCTTTCAAGGCGAGAACAGCCCTGTGAGGGGGAGCTGCAAAGGGGCACATGGGAGAATGAGAGCCCGGGCAGGGAGATGTCTGGCAAGCGGCGTGCCTCCAACTGCTGACAGGTGGAGATTGGGCTGAGGACGCCAATGGCCGTGTAGGCAGACAGATATCCCACAGGGGAAAATACATGGAGACAGGCAAGTGGAACGTTCCACAGCTCATCCTCAGATCAGCTTCTGGTTGCCCAGGCAGTGCAGTGCAGAGGATGCTGCACTCCTCCAGCTCCACGCCTACGGACATGGCAGGCACACAAGTGTGTCAGTGCTATCACCACTTGTTTGGAGCGCGCCGGGTCTCCCATCCAAAGCTGCAGTCGAGACGTGGCTCATGTCTGGCAGAGTCTCCCAAGAGGGCTTCTTGGCTTGGCTTCCCATTGTCTGTCCTGGAGGAAAAGCTGATGAGGCTTCACCACAATAAATGCCACTGTCAGCCCCTGCTCATCAGTGGTACTTCAGATCCCATAGCACTGTGTCAGCACTGGGGATTGATGACCTCTTGCAGTGTAAACAAACGCAGTACACAGGGGCTCAGTGGGAGTGGAACGGAGCCTCCAATAGCGCAGGGAGCCATGTCTTATCTTTAAAGAGAGCTGCAAATAAATGGCATTGGGCATTTTAGGGTGTGCTTATCAGCAGCACTGATGGTAAGAGAAACTCCTTTAACTCTTGAAAGCCAAACTCAGGAGGAAAACAGGCTGTTTTCAGACACTTTCTGCCTGTGGTCTCACGGTGTTGATGTGGGAGGACAAATAGCAAAATAACTGAGTTGGTCGGAGGGGATGACCAAGAAATGTCATCGTGACCCAGGGGTGGGTGCTGTCAGTGTTCCTGCTCTGAAGTCTTTGTGGTTAGGGAAGGGGTGGGAGATCCCAGAAGTACGAGGTTGATGTCGGCTGAGAAGGCAGGACAAAAGTGGAAGGGAAATATGGAGATGCCCACAGTCTCTTGGATCCTGCTTGCCATCATTTCAAGGTGTCTGGAGGAAGGTGAGGAGGATGGAAGCCATGAACAGGCTCCTTTCCTGCCAGGTCACTCTCCAGATGCAGGTTTGGTTCGTGGTTTTGGTTTCCTCTCCCATTAAGAGCCTCCAGCCTACGCCACAGCCCAGTGCACGCTGCCCACAGCTTCCAGTGGAGTGACCACAACTCTCTAGAGGAAACCACAGCTCGGTCACTGTCTGAAGGCCTTGAACACAGAGCTGGAGACTGCACTTAGCAAATACTGCGGCTTTTTTGTGGTGTTGGAGCTTGGCAGCAAGGCAAGAGCTCTTCCATCCGGGTGCACAGTCTGCCAGCCCTCTGGCCCTCATGTTACCCAGGCTTGCAATGAGAGCAGAGAAGGTTCAGGGTGTCCAGTGATGCAGCTGCCCAACACTCTCTGGGCTGCAGGTGAATACTGTTGAGCAGGAGCAAATGGCAGAGCAGCATTACTGCACTTGTGTTTTTTGGATGCACCACATTTATGGCCATTATCTCACAAAACCTGAACATCAGAAGCCTCAGTATTGCCCTCCTACCACCAAGACCAGGAATAGCTTTTGGTACACTGAGATTCACAAGGATAACTCAACCTCTTCCCTCTGTAATATCCAGTCAGTGGATATTACATGAGAGTCCACTTTTGAGGCTTAGCTTTGATGCTCAGCCGTGAGAGGAGAGAAATTCCACTGGATTCTCGCCCTCCGCAGAAGAGATCAGAGAATTCCTCTGGTTGAGAATGTGGAAAATTCTTCCCTTGTTAAAGCCCGTGTCCAAAGGTGGGCATGTTGGCAAGGACAGCTCTGATCAGGTTTGATGAGGGCTGTGCTGGGGGAGCCCCGGTGGAGCTGCTGGGCAGGAGGGCTGGGCACTGTGCGGTGCTGGGGCTCGCAGGGCTGCACAGCCTGTTCCCCAGCCTCAGCCCAGTTAACATCACCTCAGAGAATGAGGTCATCGGAGCAGGCCAGACAGTCTGGGAAAACACTTTCACAGCTCCAGGAGGATTTCCTTTTTCCTCTTTTCAATTGTTCCTCTGTGCTGCCTCGCTCCGCTCCCCCTCCCCATCCATGTCCTCAGGGCTCCTCTGCACGTGGGCAGAGGCAGCTGCTGGATGCTGCTCATGGTGAGATGAGCAGAGCCCATTTCAGCCTGCACCAGGGTGTCACTTGTGTGCTGGGGGTCCTGCTCTGCCCACACTGTCATTGGAAGGAGGTGGCTGCAGAGCTGCTCTCCTCATCCCCACTGAGCATATCCCATCCCTGGGAGTGGTGGGGAGCGGACAGGCTCAGCAGCTCTATCCTCATCTCCTCCTGGTCACCTGCTGAGAACTGTGACAACAGCTCAGCGTGGCAGAGAGGAGGTCTCCGTATATCATCACTGAGAACATGGAAGACAACTACAGTGGATGCCTTCAGAGTAAATATTTATGTAAAAACACGTCTTACAACAGCATTTTGGATCGCAGTGAGGCTGCTTTTGCTTCCTCATTGTAGCTCTCCCATCCAGAGATGCAGAAGTCTGTAGGTGCAGAGTATGAGCACAGACTGCACACTCCAGGCTGCCTGCTGCCCCATGAGCTGCTCCCCAGCTGCTCTGCAGTGCCACACCACTGCTCGGTGCCTCCTGAGGTCTGCATGGATGGGCAGTGCAGGTGAGTGGGCAGCAGCTCCTGCTGCACCACATGGTGTGACCCAGCAGCATCACCTCCTCACTTGCTAATGGCTCTGTGCTTCACAAGGGGTCTCATTCCAAGCTCTGTGGCTTTGCACCATGCATCCTAAGGGCCCAACTGGTCTGCTCAGTACTCAAGGACCCAAGCAAAGGAAGAGATGGGCACAGTGCAGGGTGCAGCATCACACCACATGGAGACTCTGGGAGAGCTCGTGGTTGTGGCTCTCTGATGGATCAGACTCGGGGACCTTTCTTCATGCCAGCACCACCATCTCCCTGCACCTCCCCTGTGCAGCATCGCTCCCCCTGAGCTCACTGCCCACCCGCTGTGCACAGCAGACATCCCTGCGTGCAGCTGCCAGGCTGCCTTCAGACATGACCTCAGGCCTGTGTGCAGTGTGCTCCAGAGGTGCCTGCGGGACAGTCCATGGAGTAGCTGGGGTACAGGGATACACAAAGACATCTGATGTGTTCAAAGAATTACTGAGCATCTGCAAGGAGAGGGAAAGAAAAACAAACACGCGGATGAAAGGATTCCTGTGACATGACAAAGAGGGAAGGAAAGGAGAGAAGGATGAAGAAGGCCACCCAGACAGGTCCTGGGCAATTCAGGAGCCCACCGTCCTCTCGAGGAGGGGGACATCAGCACTTGCTCTGAGCCAGGGGCTGTCCCTACCTGCCTGTCCCCTTCCTTCTGCCCAGTGAGGTACTTGGTGGCACTCCATCCACACAGGGCTGCTTCCTACGATGCTGGGACATTGTTCTTCAACTTGTAGACCTCTGCATCTGGAGCAGCTGATGGCTCTCTGGCTGTGAAGTGCACGTGGTACATCACCTCTTCCCAACACCAAGTGCGTGGTTTCATCCCAAACAACAACAGGCTGTGCATGATGAGTGCTGCACAGGACCTGCACTGTCCTGGTGTGCGATGGGACAGGGTGCAGCTTCCAGTGGGAAGCAGAGCTCTGCAGACAAGGTAGAAAGAAGACTAAAGTAACCCCATGTCTCTTGTCCCTGGGAAGGTGGGGAGGGGGCAAACCAAGGCCTGATGAGCTGTGCAGAGTCAATGCACTGTGGCACCGTGGACACAGCAGCTTAGGGGACAGCACTGGAGGAAAGGCAGCACGAGGCACAGAGCAAAGCCCTTTTGGGGCTGCACAAACATCAGCTCCTGGGTCTCAGGCTGAGCTCTCGTGGCAGCGAGTGCCAAGACCATTAATAGCGTGGTGACAGTGTTTAAATTGGAGCTGCCACCGCCGCAGACACAATAACTCCTCGTGCCCGAGGAACAGATTAGCATCGGCCCCGTGCTGCGTTTCCTATCTCTGTCCATCAAGAGAACAAGGGGAAAAGGCTCCAGCCCAATGTCTCGGGGCACCCTACTCTCACTGGGACCTTCCCTGCAGCGGTGGCCCAGACCCTGCCCTGTGTGTCTGAATGCTGCAGCCCCTTCTGCAGAGCTTCGGGGCTGTGCTGTAACCTATTGTCGAGTGTTTACTGTCATTGCCGGGGAGACATTAGTTCAGATTATGTCAAAACAAAGTTATTCCAAGCTCAATCCTAGAGAAAAATATTATTGTAAGCAGTGATTGGCGAGGGGCAGCGTGTCTACCGCCAGCAATCCCAAAGCCCAGGGGGTGGGGGGAGATAGGATCTTTGTTTTCGAGCCAGGCTCCCAGCCAAGAGCAGCCAAAGCCGAGGTAGAAGGGAGATGTTGTGAGGCAGCCAGCAATTCAGGTCAAAGCTTCGTCTTCTCCAGAAAAAAAAATCCTTTAAACTGTAAAGAGAAAGTCCTGCTCCAGCTCCAGCCTTGGCTGAAGAGCGTGTGTGCCATATTGTCCAGGAATTGAATGTAAGGAATCCAGATATGCCATGTTATCCAAGAATCACATGTAGGAAATCCAGGAGTGACTTGTTATCTAGGAATTATACGCCAGGCAGCCAGACATGGCCCATGAGACAGGGCTTGTATGCAAGGAATCCAGATGAAGCACAGAGGCCAGGGCTGGGCATGAGGAGCCCCGAGGTGCTGTGTTACCCCAAGGTGCTGTGTTACCCCAAGGTGCTGTGTTACCCCAAGCTAATGGGGCAGAACATGAGAGCTGCACCTCATGGGGAGCATGGGTCCCCAGCTGGCTTCAGCTGTAGTTCAGAAACAGACCGAAGGCAAAAAGCATTCTCAAAAGCAGGGGATGAGACAGGCCAGGCACGAGCTGGGAGTGTGCATGGCAAGCTTGTGGCTGGGCAGAGAGCAATGGATGAGGAGGAGAGGAGGATGTGTGTTCAGCACCTTGTGGGTTCAGACACTGGTTCTGGGGTGGGGGTTGTCACAGAGGGGCAGTGTTCCTCCTCACTGGTGCTGACCATCGGCCCCAGAACCACATAACGATGTCCAAGAGCCAGGAGGGACCCTGAAGCCAGTCCTGGTCCTGGCAGAGGGAAGGAGATGCACCCAGGAGGAGAGGAGACAGCGTATGAATGAGCCTCAAGAGGTGCAAATAAGGACATGAAAATGCAGGCAAAGTCTCAGGAGACATTCCCAGACGGTGAGATAGAGTGGGCAGTGGACATCTCTCCCCAGGCTGGCAGCTGGTGGGAGCAGGAACTGAGTGCCCAAGAGCATGAGGACAGGGCTCAGAGACCCAGCAGGGTGGGCACTTGTTCCTGGGGAGCTGGAGGGGACTCCCAGCCCACTGCCTCGAGCCAATGCATCATTGAGGACATGTGCAAGGATGGGCCCTGTATCCCCCCTTCCCAAAGCTGTGAGCTTCCCATAGCAGTGCCCTACAGGGCTCAGGCGCATTGCGTTGCTCAGGATGTGCTTTATTCTCGGCTTCTTCTCGCAGCATCTTTCATGCCCCCATCACCTCCCACCCATGGAACTGTTGCCAAAGAAATGAAAGGCTCTGAGAACTGGCCAAAGCACAAGCTCTGCAAACAGGCACAATGACTGGCATTATTCTAGCACTGAAAAAGGCTCTTTAGAGTCTGGCCAGAGCCCTGCCTGTCCCCAGAGCTCATGGAGGGAGGGGTGCCTGTGGGGTGGGGGTGACTTGTGCCCTGCTCACAGCAATGTGCAGACTCGGCAAATCCACACGTTGAGGTTGGGCTGCAGGATGGGGCAGAGAAAGAGAGTCCACGGTGGGGCTGCAAGGATGCCTCCAGGCAGGTGGACATGGCAACAAGCATCTGAGCATCCTGGAGGATGCACCCAAAACCTCATCCTGTCCATGCTGCCATCCCAGAACCTCTCTGGGTGATGGCTCCTCCAGCATCCCATTAGTGCATCGTGTCTCACACCCCTTGTCCCCAGCTACATGTCATACCACGTTTGGTGGATTATGTCCCTACCCTATAACATCCTCCTCTCCTCTTCGCTGCCATCTCTACCTCCTGCATCACTTTCAGTGCTCACCACCACCCAGGTCCCACGGTCCACTCTGGTGCTGCCCTCACTGCCTGGGGCACTGACACGGGTCACAAACCCCTTTTTAACAAGAAGCTGAGCACACCATGAGCACTCCAGCTGGTTCCTCGCAAGGGCTGGGAAGGAGCGGGACACACACCATGATTTCTCCTACAGGCTGGCCCAACGCCTGGCCGCAGGAAGATGTTGTGCTGCTCTGGGCAGCAGCGAATCCTCCCTGCATCCAAAAAGCTCCTCCAGTGACCTGTGGCCCGTGAGGAGTGGGAAACCACAGCGTGTTTGAGGCTGAATTTGTCTGAATGAGGCTTCCAGCCAGTGGACCGTAGCAAACATTCGTCAAAGCTCCTGAAACCTCCCCCACCAGGAAACGTCTTTATGTGCAAGGACCTATAAAAACGATCACGTCACCTTGCAGCCTTCTCTTAGCAAGCAGGACACGCTCAGCCCCACACCGTGCAGTTATTTCCCAGCCCGTGGGAATGGACAGCACACATGGTCACTGTCCCCCTCCTCAGCTTTCAGCCCCCGGCTCCTGGCAGAGCTCCAGAGGTTCAGTGTTGTCCTGTCTTCCCAAGGCTTGTTCAGTGTCAATGTCAGCACATCAGAGGCTCTTCCAGCAGCTCATTCTTGGCTCAAGGGTGTAAGTCCATCGGGCCCGCTGAGCCATGGTTGCACGGCCTCCTCCATCACAGATGTAAATTTTTAGCCCCAATGGGGCTGAACGCATCGTTGTGCTCCAACCCAAGCACAGACTGGACTCATCTGGTGCATACTTATGGTTTTGCATGTTACAGTTTGACTCCATTTGTTTTGCACAAGGCTGAGATTGGGTTTGGCTTGATTTGGTCACCCTTGATGTATATTTTCAAAGGCTTCTCGCTGCCATTAGCCAGCAACAGCTCATTGATTTCTTTGGCTTCCCCCTCTCCCACCTGCACACTTCAGCCAACAGTTCTTTAGGTCGCTGCAGACCTCCCTTCTCCCCACCCTTCCAATCAGAGTCAGCTTCTCCAGCCGGTGGGTCAGACACCCCATTTGGTACAGTGGGGGATGTCCTGCCTTGCGCCAGGAGCAGGATGGCTGAAGCAAAGGAGGATGAGGATGAGGCAAAGGCTCACCGCCCTCTCGATGGCAGTGAGGCAGAGCAGACACTTGGCTCCCCTCCCCTCCCTGCACCCAGGCTCACACCAGGTCCCACCTGCAGCATTCCTCCGAGTGAGCCGGGCCTCTGACGGCCTCTTCCCCGGGAGGGTTATTTTGGTCTATGAAATCATGGCTTTGGGGCACTGCTGGGATGTCCTTGAACGAGTCCCAGCTTGTGCTGACACCTCCCATTCTAAATTTACAGTTCCAGGCGGTGATGCCAGCGACTGTTTCATGTTTCAGAAAATTGACCTTTCGGATGTCCAAATAAACACGTTGTTCATTGATGTCCAACTCCAGCCCGTCCCGAGCGCAGCAATTAGCTCCTCGTTAGCACAGCACGGTCCACTCACTCCTCACCCTGACAGCGTCCAGAGCCCCCCGCAGCCACCGGCTCTTATCTACGCTTTTCAGAGGCTCTCAAGATGTTACTGGCTGCATAAGATCCGCTGAGCGTCTCCAGGGGAAGAACATCCCCCCGTGGTTCTTCCCTGCAAGCTGCAATTACGTTTCTCCTAAACGCTCCCGTCTCCGATAAAAGCATCTCCATGTGACCCCCCGTGGGGCAATGACCGCTGTACCTCCGGGGCCATTATTTGCCTTGGATGGCTCTGAAAGTGTCGCAAGAAGGCACCAAGCTCCCTAGAGGGTGTGGTGAAAAAGGAGCGGGCTCCTTCGCTGGCGCAGGACAAAAGACTTTTCATTGTAGGCCATTGTAGGCGCTTGGAGCCTTTTATACCCGCACAACACAACAGTTGTCCCGCGCAACCAAGGCTGGTTCCATGCAAGGGCCGGGCGCCTTGTGGCTGTTTCCGTCTGGCTCAAGTGATTGTTGAGCTTTCCCACTCATTAGCAATACAACGACCTTCTTTATCGCACTGATAACACCTCGAGACCCTCCGAACAGGCCGGTCCTTTGCTGTACAACCAGCAGCCGCAGGGATGCGTTCCCTCCCACCACCTCCGTCCCCCGGAGCCGCTGTTTGCCGTAACTCGCGCAGCTCCTGGCGGTGGTTTGGCTGGACCGACTGCAGCCGCTATATTTGTACTGCGTGTTGGGCAATAGCTCGAGGAGACTTCGTGTTTCTAAAGCTGGCTATTTTTGGGACACGACTGTAGCAACGCTGCGGCTGAGGTCAGCCTTCCAGCCACGTGCACGTGCCGACCTCCTGCAGGCTGCTTTACCTCCCCCCCCCCCATCCGACAGGACGTGCACTGGCTCTCGTGGCCCCAGCTGTGAGCCAAAGGGCTGAGCCCATCAGTGCAGGTCATGCACAAGGGAGCATCCAGCAGCAGCTGACTGGGGTGCTGTACCCACCAGTCTGCCCTCACCCACGTGTATGGTCCACATGGACCTCTCAGGGTCCCCTTTGTCTTTATGGTGGGACCAGTAGCAGGAGGAAGACTGGCAAGACTTGAAGGTAGGGTTATGAGGCTTCCACATGCTGTTAAATGCTGGCCATCCTATGCTAGGTGCTGGAGACGATGCAGGCAGTGCCAGCTTGTTGGTCACACCAAGAGCCACTTCTCCAGGAAGGCCACCCAGTTCCACTCAGTGTTTCCCAGCCCCGTATCATCCCATGGCACTTTCAGCTGCTCCAGCAGTGGTGGTTTGCCCCCAGCTCCTGCACACTGTATGGATCATTCATCTCAGTGCCAGCCAGGTACCTCTGTGGGCATCAGCCAGAGCATGGGTACAGTGAGCCTCTCTCCCATAGAGCCATGTGTCCATTATGAGGTCCTACATCACACTAAGGGCAGGACCAGGTCCCACCGCATGAAAACGGGCACTGCCGAAGGCTGCTCCTGCAGGCCACAGGCCAGCAGCCGTAGCATCCTTTGGGCTCCAATGACGCATCCAATTCCCACCCAAGGAAAGGGGTTGGGAAATGCTGTTGGCTCCCCCACAGCTCTGTTCTCCTCCAGGACAGACCTCACCCTGCAGGACCGACCCCCCCCCCCCTCCCCTTCAAAGATCTGTCACTCTGTGACAGCAGGTAACAAAACCAGGGGCCAGAAGGTACCACCAGGCCCAGGGGATCAGTCAGAGAGGTGCAGGCAGGAGTGCCGGGGGCTCACTGACCTCCATGGGAGCAGAGCAGCCCTGCCCCAGCATCTGCAGCACATCCAGCCAGAGCAGCACGGGGCCATTGCGCCGCGTTTCGGAGCGTCAGTGGTGACTCATGAAGAGAGAACACACAGTTCTGTGGGACCGGAGAGCCCAGAGAGACAACAACAGTCTGAGATTTATTCCACAAAGCAGCCTGAAAACAAACCCCAGGAATGTTTATTATTTTTCCTATGCAGCGAGGAAATAAAGCACAATTGTCTTGCACTTTGGAAATGCTGGCATCCCCACACACAGCTCCTCCGTGGAGAGCGCGGCCGCAGCTGGACGTTCCCACCCTCAGCCCAGGCTGCCTCCCCACAGTCTGCAGCACAAAGGGAGGGAGATTTATAGAGTGGCTGAGCTGGAACCTGCTGGGAAAGGTCACCCTGAGCCATGGGAGCACCTGCCGTAGGTGTGGCCTTGTGGGACAGAGCCAACAGGGGAGCGGATCCCTGTGTAGAAAATGGGGCCACTTACCTGCTCTGTTGCTCATGTGTGAGGGGTGGGTTTGGATGCTCCATCCCAGCACGCAAAAGAGATGGGGGACCAGGAGACGGGAATGAGAGAGATACTCAGAGCATTGGGGAGCACTGCCACCACTGCCAGCCCCAGTGCTGCTGGCACAAAAGAGCTGGCACCTGGCTCAGGGCTGCTATAGCAGAGTGCTCCAATGGCACATCAATAGGAGGCTGTGCCCTTCCTCAAGATCCTCTTCAGACCCCCATTTTAGGATACCTGTGATGCCCAAGTAAGATAAATAACACATCACCTGCTCCGCTCCAGCAGCACCCACCCCAACAGATCCTGCACAACAAGCAGACAGCAGTGGTGGAGTCAGCAGGCAGGACATCAGAGACACCACAAGGCACACAGGGCACAGCCAGCCCTGATGCCAGCAGACCCCACAGTGACCTGCACACCAGCACAGACCCCCCACAACTCAGCACATCCCATCCTCGTGTTCTGCCTCACCTCCCAACAGATGCCAACCTCTGCATCCCTTCTCAGGGTGCCAGCCCCCAGGGTGCCATGGCTGCACCCCCAGGCCTGCACAAGCACACGGGGCTGGGAAAACCGAGGGCAAGCTGCCCCAGAGGGTGGAAAAAACACTGAAATTCAAAGGCAGGGAGATGCACGCCAACAAACTTTGGTACAGAGAGCAATGGCAGCGAGCACAGGGACTTCCAGCAGCACCAGCCCAAGCACAACCATTCCAACCTCCCCAGCTCACGTTTTCCACGCATTGCCACCCCCCAGGGGAGACGGGCTCTGCTGGCCGGGGCCCATTGTGCAAGACTTTGCAGCTTTGACCTCAGTCCTGCTGCAGTGCACGCAGCCTCAGCAGCCTGGAGGGCTGGAGCCGGTCCCACTCCCTGCCCTGTCTCGCAGGGCCCGGCCCTTTGCAAATCAAGAATGTTTATTTCAAATAATTAGGGGAAAAAATAAAAAAAAAGCCCTCGCGTAGAGCTAGGGAAGCCCTGGGACAACAAATGAACATGAGTGTGATACTCAGCTTCAAAAGGGCAGGCAGGACTGGTCTGTGCCTCATAAAATAATGAGTGAGTATTAGGGAAAGATCCTGAAATACCACAGATAAAAAAAGCAAAAGCATCTGGCATGGCCTGTTTGCAAAGAGCATCTCTTGCCTGAGAAACTTAATTGTTTTGTCAGGAAGAATTACTGGACGAGGCCAATTAGAGTGGGATCTTGGTTCCATGCCTGGCGTGATGGCCCCGTAGATTAGCACCCACACGCATCCCAGTGTCCTGAGCAATGTCACACCGGCTCTGGCCCAGCACACGGAGCAGCACAGGATGCAGAGCCGTGTCTGACTCAGACAGTCACCCCTAGGAGTGGGGTACGGGGATGCTGGGTGCAGAAGTTGCTGCAAAGTGGAGCGCTGAAGCAATGCCATCGGCACCAGGAGCACAGGGATGGTCCGTGAGGAATATCAAGGAAGCCACGCTTTGGAAAGTGGCCCAAAAGCTGGAGAGGGCACTAAGGAGAGGTGACTTTGTACCAAGGTGGGCAGCGGGATCATCCCTTCTCCTTGAAACCTCCATTAACGTTTACCCTTTGTCTGGCAGCCCTGGCATGGCAATGTCTTCATGCCATCAGCCCCATGGGAGTGATGGTCAGCGTGCTTCATGGTCACCTCGCTGGGGCACATCCCTGTGTGCCACCAGGTGCGTTACTGAGGTTGAAGGGAGCCTGGGGAGGCATCAGGTCCAGCCCCAGCAGAGCAGGTTCCATAGGATCACCCTGGGGTCATGTCCAGCCCAGCCCTGAATATCTCCAAGAGTGAATGTCTGCCACCTCCCTGGGTCCTTGTTCTGGTGTTTGAACTTTCCTCACAGGGAAAAAAAGGCCACTAAGAAAAAATCTGATGAGAATTTCCTGTTTGTCAGCCAGTGCCCATTGCCTTTGGTGCCTTCCTTTCTGCTCCCCATCTCTGAAGCTCTGCTCCATCGCCCCAGCCAGCCCTGCTCCATCACTCCGTGTCTGCAGATCTTTTCAGATACTTCCAAGTCCTTTCCAGCAGCCTTTGCTCCGTGTGCATCAGGGCTCACGCTGCAGAGACTTGGTGTGAGTGGGCTCAGGGCCGAGGGGAGGGCAGCGAGAGCAGCAGTGGAAGTGGAAAAGGGCAGACACAGGCAGCGGGAGGAACAGCTCTTAATAGGGGAGAAATCCATTCATTTCAGACAGCAACTCAAAGCATGAGTGAAACCAGACCCTGGCGGGGAGATAACAGAACAATTACAGTGAAACTGGAATTCAGACCACAAGTTGCTCGCACTCGGCGGGAAAGAGCAGACAAAATAACCAGAGACCTACCACACACACACAGAGCTGCAGGCATCGCTCCCTTGGAGCTGTGGGCATGGCGACGTGGGGCCGGGCAGAGCGCAGAGCTGGGCAGGATGGCTTTCCCAGGAGGGCTGCAAATGGTGCCCAGCACCTCCTTTGTCTGGATGTGGTGTGATTTTATCCATCACCTGCAGTCGTGGAGCTTGGGACGAGTCCCTGGTGCTTTGCAGCTTGACCACAGAGGTGACCGGAGGTGATGGCCTGGTCAAGGCTGCACTCCGTACTGCAAAAGCAAGGACTGCCCAGGCAGGAGCAAAGAGCAGTCAGGAGTAAACCCTGGGACAGCAAATCCACTCACTGACTGCTCCAGGAGGAGCACGGCAATGCTGTGCTGTGTTGCCTTTTGCTGCACATCACCAGCATCCAGGGCTGCAGCTCCATGCCCGCTGGCATTGCACTCACACTGTAGAGCAAGGTTCTGAGCACAATGCATTGTGCATAGCCTGTCCCCCTGTCCTGGTGGTGTCAGATCCCCACAAACCATGGGGGTTTTCATTGAGTTGCCTTCATAAACATTATCTGTTTATTAAGCAGATGAGGCTGGGCTGCTCCCATCACACCATTCTAGGAACAGATCAGCAAGGGGCTGCAAATCTGGGGCCTCAACATTGAATCCCAGGCACTCTCATCATGGGATAGAAAATATACACTGGTAAAACACACTGAGGAGGGATGTCCCCCATTCCCAAGCCTGGTGGGCTGCCCCAGACTGGGGCTTACATGGGGACAGAGCAGCTCAGGGGCACCATGCACTCCCCTTTCCCATCCAGCTTGGAGCAGCAGCACCCACTCCCAGGATGTGCTCGTCAGGAGGAGGGAAGCAGGCCATAAATCACTGCAGCTGTGACGGGAGCTGGGCTGGGGCCACGGCCATGGCAGACCCCTCTGCTCCCCTTGCCAAAGGGAACAAGCAGGGCACGGGGTGCTGGCTGTGCTGCTGGAGGACGCAATCCGTCTGCAATGCTGCTTGTCCGGCCAGGGGGCTGGGCAGCCACGCTGTGTATTTATGTCAAACAGGGGGAAGGGTTGGATTTATTTATTTATTTTTTCAGTACAGCAGGAAATAGCTGGGATAGTTACATACCTGGCGAGATGGCCGAGGAGCTGGAGGCCAAGAAACATAGAAGATCTGGCATCACCCAAAGCATCTGTGCTGCACACAGCCTGCAAGCATCCGGGGCTGTGTGCGTGGTGGGGCAGCAGGTCACAAGGAGAACCCCAAGTCTGGCCAGCACCTTAGGGACACACACAGCTAACATGCAAGGATGGGACGGAGACAAAGCTGTAAGCTCCACGCACCAGCAGTGAATTACAGCCCCTTGTCCTGTTGCTGGGTTCCACTGAGAGGAGCCTGGCACCATCCCCCTGCCCCCCACCCTTTTGATACTGGTAAGTACTGATCAGATTCTCCCCCTCAGCCTTCTCTTCTCCATGTGAACAGCCTCAGGCTCTCAGCCTTTTCTCATAAGGGAGATGCTCCAGGCCCTGGTCATTTCTGTGGCCCTCCGCTGGGCTCTCTGCAGCAGTTTCCCATCTGCCTTGAAGCGAGGAGCCCAGAACTGGACCCAGAGCAGAGGGGAAGATCTCCTCCCTGTATGCAGTGCACCCCAGGACACTGCTGGCCTTCATGGCCACCAGAACACACTGCTGGCTCTTATTGATGTCTGTTGTCCTCTTGAGTACCTAGAGATGATGCATGTTCTCCTTCAATTTCCAGCAGGGTTGGAATCCTGGGACTTTGGATGATGTGAACATAGGATTATGTGAACAAGGATTACATGTGCCTGCAGATGAAATCATGGGCTGCACATGAGGGCGAAGCAAACAGGAATTCTCTCTGGGAGCCCCACCTGCACGCAGGCTGCAGAAGCACCATGTGGCTCTGCTTCCTGCTGGTCAGTGCTGCAGAACAGCCCAGAACGCATCCCTGCTGTGGGGATGGGGTGCTGTCTTTGTGCCCTGGGTGGGGGCCCATCCCTGCACGTTGCCCCTGCAGAGCTGAGTAGCAGCCACCTGCAAAGGAGCAGACAAGCGTGGCCCACACAGAGTGGCACATCCTCAAATACTTTCCCGGCTTACAGCAGCTTGCAGCTCATGGACCCTCTGAGCCCAGGCTGAGCCCTTTTACGTGATAATCCACCCTGGATTTTGCTGTGGTGAACTCGAGCTGAACCCACCCTTTGAACTCACGTGAGCTCCGAGTTTGTTGTTCTCAGGGATAATCCACGATGTGATTCCTTCAGCCAACGCTTGAAGCGCCCCAAGACACAAACTGCCCAGGCTCAGCCTGCTCCTCCAGCATCCCTCACCTTTATGTACCTTCGGCCCCTAAAGCCAACACATCTGTGCTGCTGAGGGGTATCAGCTGCACTCCTGGGCAAGACTTACAGCAAAAATAGGAGAGAAACAGCACAGCCACCGCAGAGCGGCTGAGCCCACTGCAGGAACACCCTGCAGGAACACCTTGCAGGATCACCTCCACCCTCCCTGCAGACCCCCAGCAGCCACCTCCTCCAGATGACTTTGTATCCAACCCTGTGCTGGTGCTACCCCAGATCTGATGATCTCAGGTTGTTTCCTCTGTCTGGGCCCCTCCTTGTTCCTGAGATAACTGCAGAGATTTCGGTGCCGCCAGATTCCAAGCCTTCTCTGAACTTAGTGCCTTGAGTTGTTCCTATGAGGCAGCTGCCCTGCAGGATCCTCCCCTGCACGTGCTTCCTGGAAGTCAATACTACACAGCCGTTCTCAGTCCATAGTCCTCTCTGCTGCTCTCCCTCCCTCCCTTTCCCAGATGTTAATTGCACATCCTCTTCCAGCTGCAACTGTGAGTTAGGATAGATCCACCACCACAGGGCCTAACCAGGTCATTTGGATCAGCACGGGCTGGAGAGCGTTCAGATGAGCGACTCGGGCCAGGAAACCCAAAGATGCAATCGTCCAGCAAAACCCAACTCAACTGAAATCCTCCGGCAAAGGGAGGGCAAACGTCACCAGCCAGGAGTGCAAGGTTGATGCCGCTTGAAGCACAATGGGATGTGCTCTCATCTACGGTCACCATGACCCAAACCTTCATCACCACCCCTGCCCACCTGCTGTGCACACACTCCCTGCTCCATGTCTGCAGATTGGGTTTCACACTCAGCTCAGGTCCAGCTCAACCAGGGCAAAACCAACGCCTGGAGCTGTTGTGCATTCAGCTCCTCCCCCCTGGGTAAGCTCACAAACCCCATTTGGGCAGTGAGGCTGCCAAGGGTTCCTCCACCCCCTGCAGATGGAGCCGCCTGGTTCAGGGCAGAGCTGAGGGCACAGAGGCCCCTGCGGGAGATCAATATGGGCCTGAGGATGAATTAAGGGTGAGGGGAAGAGGGTGTAGCAGCCTCACCTCCCTCTGGATATCCATACTGTTCAGTGCTGCTGCCTGAGATCCAGATACCAAAACATGCTCAGGTCCTGGTCTAGGCACAGTGAGGTGGGCTTGGTATCACCACGCACCCTTAAATGCTTTCAGATTACCGAGGACCCCCACAGCCCAGAGCCTGCAGCCTGCCTGGGGCCAACCTCAGCAGCACTGAGTCATTCCGCTGTGTGATTGCGGTCAGTAATCCACTCCTAATTTCCGCTGCAGTGAAAGTTTGCACATTATTACCGAGCCAGACCACAGCAAGGCAGCCTCCATTCCCCGGGGCACAGGGAACTTGGCCCGGGGGTCCCACAAAGCCAAGGTGAGGGCGCTGGGCTGTGCCCCGTGGGGTCAGGCTGTTTGCAGGGATGTGGGGCCGCGCTCTGCCCTGACCCTGCAGCCACGCGCTGTGATTTACACCACGTGGCAGGAATGTCAGCAGCGAGTCACAGTCTCAGGGTGCGATCGGGCACCTCCCCGGGGTCACCAGGGTGTGCCCTGGGGATCGATGCCAAGTCATGAGGCTGTGATCCCGAGGGTGACACTGAGTCACCGGGATGAGGTGCTGAGCGGTGGCACTGCGGGTGTGGGAGCAGCCGGGCGCAGAGCTGGGTGTGGGCACAGAGCTGAGCTGGCACAGGGAGCGGATCCCAGGGGCACGGCATGTGGATGGGGAGGAAAGTGCCCCGTCACAAGGAGAGGTGGCACCTGGGAGAGGAGGGGGAGCGGGTGAAGGTGGGGACAAGAGGAGGGGATGGCAGTGGGGTGGGTGGGGACGTGGGGCTGCTCCTTGGTGGGGAAGGGGGTGAGCTGGGCAGCAGAGAGCTGCAGAAAGGTGCTGGTGAACAGAGATGCTGGTGTGAAGGGCAGGGTCAGAAGTGGGAATGTTACCAGGGTGGGAGCAACCACGTCCCCACGATGCAGTGACTTGGGATTGTGTGCTCCAGGGGCGCAGGGGAGTGGGAGCACCACGCTTCAGGGTGGGATGCAGATGACACAAGTGCTGTGTACCAGCTGATATGGGAGTAATCAAACTCTGAAGCCCTGCTGAGACACCGTGGGCAGGGCTCGGCCACATGTGGTGTCCCCAGGGGTTGCAGCAGCGTGGCAACGTGGCTCACAGGTGGAGGACTGTGCCAGCCGTGCCAGCAGCTGTGAATCAGCTGTGAGCTGCTCCTCAGCCCTCTCGTCTGCACTGCAGGTCTGATCTCCGGCCAGCTCCGTGCCGTGACGCTGATTTATATCTCAGCCTCTCCTTGCTACCTGGTTGTGAGCCACGCGGTGTCAGGGGCCGGTGCAGATGGTTCAGTGACAGCAGCCCTGGCCCCGATCAATCACAGCCGTGCTCAGATTTATGAACTGAGAAGTCGGGCAGGAGCCCAGCCTTCAGGGCGGCTCGTGGTGCTGAGGGGTGTGCGTGAGGGGGCAAAATCCACTTGTCCTCAGACACCGGTGGGTTGGGCTTTGGGGAAGGATGGGACGGTCCGTGGGCTGATGGACTCCAGCCACGTTTGGATGCTGGGAAATGAAAGCAGTGCACTGCACAGGCACGCACGCGCACAGCCATCCCAGCCGGCAGCAGCACCACTGTGTGAGGGGCTGAAGTTTGAGGGGACCAAGTCCCCAGCTGGCACCGGGAGCATCTGTCCCCTCGTCCAGCCCCAGGAGTCACTTCCATCCCAGGGCTGAAATACATCCAAGCACCAGGTGGGGTGACCAGGCCATGGGGTTTATATGGGATATTTGGGATCAGAGAAGTACAAGCTCAGACAATGTGTGCAGAGGTGCACGAGCAATGATGCTCCCTGTTCCCACAGCCTCCCACCCCTCGCCCACCTGCATAGCCTTGGAGAACACTCTCAAACCACCCAGACCTGTCGGGTCCCCACAAAAGCACTGGGGCACATCTCCCTCCATGTCAGGGACTGCATCCCCGGGTCCTTGGTGCCAGTTTGGTTAGCCGGGTTTGGGCCAAAGCCAGCCCAGAGCTGCGGTGCCGCGGGGAGCAGGAGCTGTTTGTACAGCTGTGCACAGCACTCGGTGAGCGCCGGCCCCGGGAACGCGATGTTTAGCGAAGTGCCGGCAAATTGCAGAGCGGATCCACGCCGTCGGGACCGGGGGGGGATGATTTCGGTGCGGGAAAGCGGCTCCAAAGCAGCACGGCCAACTGCCCGGGGTGCGGGACGGGACCCGTGAGCAGAGAGGGGACGAAGTGCCAACGATCACCAGCCCTGTGTCCCAGCCTTGCCCCGAGCCCCGCATGTCCCCGCTGTCACTTTGAGGCCACCTCAGGGGCAACGTGAGGAGCTGCAGCCCGCAGCCCCACGGCTCGGCCAGGCGGGCAGTGCCCGGCGCGGGGCTGAGCGCGGGCGGAGGGCTCCCTCTCGAGGCCCCCGCTCTGCACTGCCCGCGCCCACCCTGAGGGGGGGGGGGGGAACGGGAGACGGGAGGGGGTGGGCCGTGCCCCGCGGCTCTGCGCTGTGCCCCTCTGTACCGGAGAGACCTGGAGCGCGTCCAGGAAAGGAGCGGAGCTGTGAGGGCTCTGGAGCACACGTCTGATGGGGAGCGGATGAGGGAGCTGGGATGGGTCAGTGTGGAGCAGAGGAGGCTCAGGGGAGACCTCACAGCTCCCTACAGCTGCCTGAGAGGTGGTGGTGGTGATGGGGGTCGGCCTCCGCTCCCAGGTGACAGCGGTAGGATGAGAGGTGACGGCATGAAGCTGCTCCTGGGGTCAGGGTGGGTCCGTGGGGATGTGGCACCGGGGTCTTTTCCAACCCCAATGGCTCTGATCGCTCACAGCTCCCCGGGCTCCTGTCCTCAGAGCTCACGCTCCTCTGGAGCCGTGTGACCACAAGCTCCCGTGGGCAGCCAGGATGTGCGTGTCGGGAGATGCAGAACGTGTCCGGGGCCGGGCGGCTCTCAGCACCACGGAGTCACCCGTAGCAGCGCGGGACGGGACACGTCCTGGCACCAGCAGAGCAAGGCGGCCGCGTGCAGCTGGGAGGAGATACGGACAGCGGAGGGACGGAGCCGGCGGTGCAGGAGCGGCCCGTGCGGTGCGACAGGAGCGGACCGACCCACAGCAGCTCCACGGACCGACCCAGCAGCTCCACGCACGGTCCGTCCCCACGCGGCTCTGCCCCCGCGGCCGGGAGCCGACAGCCAATGAGGATCCGGGGGCGTGCCCTCCGCCCCGCGGCGAACCAATGGGACGGCGGAAGGCGGGCCCGGGGCGGAGCTCTGAGCCAATGGAGCGGGGCGGGGCGGGGCGAGAGGCGGGGCGCGATGCAGCTGGCGGCGGGAGTGCGGGAGCGCGTGGCGGCGGTGCACGGCGGTGCGGGGCTGGCCGAGCTGCTGCGGCGCTACGACGGCTGGGCCGGGCGCTACGAGCGGGATGTGGCCGCGCTGGAGTACCGCGCGCCGTACCTGGCCGCCGCATCGCTCGCCTTCGCCTTCCCCTCGCCGCCCGCCGAGGCGCTGGTGCTGGACGTGGCGTGCGGCACCGGGCTGGTAGCGCGGGAGGTACGGAACGAGCGGGGAGAGCGGGGCGGGGGGAGCCGAGCGGCCCGGCCATCCTCCCGTCCTGCCGCCCGTCCCGCAGCTGCACCGTCGCGGGTTCCGCCGCCTGCACGGCGTGGACGGCAGCGCCGGGATGTTGGAGCTGGCGCGGGGCTCCGGGCTGTACCTGCAGCTGCAGCGCTGCGTGCTGGGCCGGGAGCCGCTGCCCGCGCCCGCAGGTAACGGCCGGTACCGGGAGCGGAGCCGCGCCGGGTGCGACCCGCGGGTGGGTGACGTGCGCGCCCCGCAGAGCACTACGACGCCGTGACGCTGGTGGGGGCGCTGGGCGAGGGGCAGGTGCCGAGCTCGGCGCTGCCGGAGCTGCTGCGCGTCACCAGGGCAGGTGAGGCGGCGGCCCCGCGGTGAGCTCCGGCCACGGGAAAGGGCTCAGCCCCGGCTCGGAGCGGGACGGCGGCATCCCGGGGTGACGCGGCGCTGCAGGCGGCTCACCCACCCGCTGTCTGCAGGGGGCTTCCTGTGCCTGACCACCCGCTGCAACACCTCGAACCGGCGGTACCGGGCTGAGCTGGAGGCCGCGCTGCGGCACCTGGAGCAGAAGGGAGCGTGGCAGCGTGTGCTGGAGCAAGAGGTGCCGCGCTGGGAACGGGCCACCTCCGAGGAGGAGGAGAACGTCCCGGGCAGCGGTTACATCTCTGGCGTGATCTACATCTACCGCAAGTGCCCCGTCCCGCCCCCCGAGGAGGGCTGAGACGCTCGGAAGGGGTTCAGCGCAGTGCCTGCTGCTGGGCCACCCCGCGAGTGTCCCCCTCCGATGGCCATCCCACCCCCTCCTGGCACCAGGTTCAACCACCAGGGCTCCTTCCCAGCACCTCAGTTCCCGTCCCCGCTGTGACACCACCGCAGAGCCAGCCCTGTGTCCTCGCAGTGCCCACCTCCTTCACGGTCACGGTCACCGCCCGGATCCTGCCCCATCACCCTGTTCCAGACCCCAGCTCCACACGTGGGGGGGATCCCATGGCCCCGTCCTGCAGTGGTCCCCCCCCATGCCCTGCACACCGAGGTGACAGACACTGACCACGCCAGGAGCAGTGTGACAGCACGACGCCCGCCCAGGGAAGTTTCCAAGCACCGTCAGCCTTTCATCCCTCCTGCTTAAGCCCTCATTTTCCTATGGCTTTGTAACTAATGGGCTGGGTGGGAAATGAACCTGGAAGAGGCTTCAGGGTGGCTGTTCCCCACCCTGGAGCCACCCGGCATCTCCTGCCCATCCTGTTCCCCGCACCCCTCTATGCTGCCTCCAGCTTTTCCTCCTCCGCTGCTTCCTTGGGAAGTTTTTTACCCAAATCTCCCACTGGAATCTTTTTGTTTTCCTTCCCAGAACCTGCAGCTGCTTGTTGCGTTCCCATGGATGTGAGGAGCATCCATGTGATTTCCTTCCTCACTGCAGCTCAGCCCCCTTGGAGCAATGGCTCTGCAGCTGTCGGGGCACACAGCGCTTCGTGCCCACCTCGGTGCCACCACTGCAGGAGCTGAGCCCACAGCTTTGGGGCATCCAAGCACCCCAGGCTGGATGTGCCGAATGCATTTTGTCTGCAGCACACGTCATCCCCCTGGCTCTGGTGTGCATCGTGTCCCCATGTCCTGGTGCTGTGGTGCCAGCCCCCACCTCCCCTCTGTGCCACAGGCACTGTCCCTTTGTCCCCAGCACTGCCCCCGAGCTAAGTGGCCAGGCGCCTTGGCTGTCCCTGCCCCGTGCTTGGCTAATGAATAAACCCCATGTTCACTGTGTGATTGAAGTGTGTGGTTCCTGTTTGCAGAGCTGTCCTGTGGGGTGGTGAGGTGGCACAGGGACATGGTGGGTGATGGCACAGCAACACAGGGGTGTGGGAGACATTGGAAGTGTAACAACACAGCTTCAAAACGAGCCCGGGCAGCCTTAGTGGCACCAAGACCTTTATAGAGCTGGGAGCAGCAGCAGTGCCCCAGGAGGGCAGCAGGATGGGGCCACACACTGTCACCAGCCTGTGGGAAGGACAAAGCAGGGGGGGGACACAACTGGCATGGGGACACGGTGTGCAGGCAGGGGATGTGGGACGTCGGGGGGATAGGGACTGTGATGGTGTGCCCATGGGCCGATGCCCAGCTGGGGCAGCTCACACGTAGTCCTTCATGGGGTAGCCCATGGGGCCACAGCCCTTCACCGCACGGTATGACCTGGGGTAGTGGTCCTGTTCCACAGGCGGCCCTGAGCAGCACAGGATACCCCCACCCAGCAGCTGCAGGGCACTGGAGGCCCACCCAATATATAGGGCAGCCCCCAGCTCTCTCTTGAGGGCCTCGGGCACCATGGGGTTGTAGAAGTTGGTGACGATGCTGTTGGCAGACCAGGAGACGGGGATGAGCAGCACGATGCCGGCCAGCACGAAGATGGCCCCCGCCACGATGGACACGCGGCCCTTGGAGCTCTTGTCCTCCATCCAGCGCGTGCAGTCGGCCCCCGAGATGGCGGTGAGGAGGCCGAGGAAGGCCACGATGATGGAGGTGACCACCAGAGCGCGGGCGGCCTGCAGGTCGGAGGTGAGGTCCAGCAGGGAGTCGTACGCCTTGCACTGCATCTGCCCCGTGCTCTCGTAGACGCAGTTCATCCACAGCCCTTCCCAGAAGACCTGGGCCACCACGATGTTGTAACCGATGAAGGCCGTCACCTTCCACATGGGCAGCGCGCAGGTGAGGATGGAGCCCAGCCAGCCCAGCACGGCCAGCACCAGCCCGCCCAGCTGCATCGACATCGTCGCCATCAGCACCTGCGGGGACAGGCACAGCCATCACGTCACACACGTGGGCACCGAGCTGCTCGCAGCACCTGTGCCTCTGCGTGGAGACATCCCACGGCCATCCAGAAGGGAATGGCTGCAGGATGCAGGGGGATGTGTCATGCATGGGGCATTGCTGCAGGGCACTGTGGGGACACGGGGACACATCCTGCATGAAGCATTCTGCAGGGCACCGTGGGGACATGGTGCTCTGAACTGAGTGCTGCTGCAGGGCTGTGTGGGGACCTGTCCTGCACTGAGCTCCCACGTCGAGAGGAGGCTGAGCTGCAGGAGCCCCAGCGAATCACGCTTTCAGCCACGGTGTCCCAGCAGCACAGGGCACTCCTCCCGGCTGCCCCAGGCTGCACTCTGCCCTTGGTGGCTGTGCTGCTCTTTGGACCCTTTGGGTTTCCTGTCTGGGACGCTGGGAATGGGCACGAGCCCAGGTCTGCCTGCAATACCAGCTGCAGGGCTCAGCACTTTCAGCGATACCGACTCCTCATCCTTTAGAGAAGCAGCACCGGGAGCGTGTTTGACAAACCAAGGCTGGTCCGGCCCTCCCAGGGCACTACAGACAGGACCAACACAGACGTAGGGTGCTGCTCTGGGATGGGGAACTCCAGGGAACCAACTGCAGCACCACGCCGTGACTGCAGGCTCATCCCAAGTCAACGCTCAGCCCCATGAAGAGCAGACCCCATGGCAACCTATGAGGGGCCAGGACTCACACTTGACAACTGGGAGCAGCTGAGTTTTTATGGCCCTGGTGTGGCAGTGGGTATCGGCTGTACTTGGCACACCCTGCAGCTGTTCCAGGTTTCACCATGGTTTTCCTGCTCCCAGTTTCGGTTTCTGTGGCCTCTCCTGCCCAGCTGTGCTCCCGCTCCATCCCTGTACCTCTCACACATTGGCATTGCACTGTGCTCAGTGTTAGGGCCAATAACAATGTCCCCCCAGGAGAAGAAAGGGGACAAGGCTGGGATGGTGGACAGCCACCCTTGGTGCCACATAGCCATAAGGATGTGGTCAGGGTGTCCTCACTGGGGACAGTCAGTGACAAAGTGGATCCCAGCACAGAGCCAGAGCATCAGTCTCCTGCTGCGGACCATCTGCCACCATTCCCAACGCATTTGGGCTGCCCACTTCCATCCCCATCCCAGCAAAGCACTGGAGCTGGGAGCCCTTGAAGTCCCAATTGAGCACCAGAGCCACACGGTCCAGGTCCTCTGCCCCAGACTGGGCACGGTGTGCTGTCCCTGCGTGCCACAAGGTGCCCACGAAGGACATTCCCGGGCTGGCCACACACCGGATGTGCACTGGTACGGTTCCAAGGCCAGAAGGCAGATAGGCAAAGCGCTGCTGTCACCCACACCAGCCCCGAGGTGCTTCCAAGCAGCCCTGGGGCATCCCAACCCATCCCATCACCCCGCGTCCCGCCGGCGCCCGCCTCTCCTTCCTGCTCGGTACAGCCGGTCAGACAGGAGCAGCGTGGGGCGATGGCCCCAGTGCCCGGGGCTCTGTGATAGCGTGGGGTGGCCTCAGTGCTGTAAAGGCATCTCACTGCCGAGCTGTCCGCTGTCACCTCCCCAGGTGGCCCAGGAGGGGAGCACGGCTGTTGTAGGGCCGGGGGTGAGGAGCAGGGGGTGGGAGGCTGGGGCTGCCCCTCCAGATTCGGGATGTTTCAGGTTGGTGTTCCCACACACAGCATGGAACCCACAGGTCACCGCATCACCGAGGCCAGCAGATAAAGACAACGGAGCACACGGGTGCGGCACTGTCATTTAATGGGGGATGGCTGCGGCGTGGGGTCGAGTGCTGCCACACCGAGGGTACCACGAGCCCCCAGCTGCTCCTGCCCCACAGATGGAAGAAGCGCAGCGCAGAGCCCGGTGCCGCCTCCCCGACCGGTTCTCCCAGCCCAGCCGCTGCCTTCCCACTCCCAGGATAATGATACCCGCGCCCCGGCGAACTGCCGAGAGAAATCCAAGTGCGTACAGCTAGGCGAGATCGCCGAAAGTAGGTCAAAGTAAGAGCTGGGGGCACGGAGGGGGGAGAGCACCAAACGTCCCTCGGGATTGCACTGCGTGTCACGGAGCCACGGCATCCCCTGCCCATGTGGGACAGACTCGAGGGACATCCCCGGGGACTCCCCCCATCCTCCGCGGCGGCGTTTGGGCGAGTCGGAGCCGCACGGAGCCGCGTGGCACCGGTGGGACAGCGCCCGGCGCATCCAGAGTCCCGGCACAGCATCCCCAGCCGCAGTGAGGAGACGCCGCTGGTGCCCCCCGAGCTGTCGGGCAGGCAGCCAGGACGGCAGCGCGCTGTTCCCATCCCAGCAGGATTAAAGAACCAGCTCCAATCCCGGTGAACAAAGGCGGCTCTGTCCGCCCCCCCCCCCTCGCTCCATCCCCTCCGCAGCGCCCCGGCCCCAGAGCCGCTCCCCGCGGGGCATCCCCGGCCCTACACGTAGTTGCTGGCCGGCAGCGAGCGCGCCGCGCTGTACTTGGCGGAGTAGGGCTTCTCGCCGCGCGACGGGCAGGTGCAGCACAGCATGGCCCCCCCCAGCAGCAGCAGCGCGGAGGCCGCCCAGCCCACGTAGAGCGACGAGCCCAGCTCCCTCTTCTGGGAGTCGGCCACCAGCGGGTCGTAGAAGTCCCGAATGATGGCGTTGGCCGACCAGCAGATGGGGATGAGGACGAGGACGCCGGCGACGATGAAGGTGATGCCGGAGAGGATCATCACCTTGGCTTTGGCCGTCTCGTCCTCCACGCAGGTGGTGCACTTGCCGCCGGCGATGGCGAGCAGCGTGCCCAGCACGGCCAGCACGATGGCCACCACCAGCAGCGCGCGGGCGGCCTGCAGGTCCTGCGGCAGGGCCAGCATGGAGTCGTACACCCGGCACTGCATCTGCCCCGTGCTCTGCACCACGCAGTTCATCCACAGCCCTTCCCAGATGATCTGCGCCACCACGATGTTGTTGCCCACGAAGGCGGTCTCGCGCCACATGGGCAGCGCGCAGCAGAGGACGGACGCCAGCCACCCGATGACGGACAGGGCGATGCCCAGCACCTGCAGCCCCATGGAGGCCATCGCTCCCCGCCACGCAGTGCCGCCCGCCCGGACCATGCCGGGCGTTATATGCCCTCGCTGAGGGAGGAGCTCCGCCGTCCCGCCGGCACCGGACGGAGGGGTAGAACCAGTTTCCCAGGATTCCTCCGTTGCGTTTCTCCCCACGGCCATCACAGCCCAGCGCTGCTCCCACGGCCGCGCAGGGGGCCGGGATGAGGCCACCCAGGAGCAGCAGCACGGCCACACGCTGCCCGCAGGCACGAGACGCCCCGATTGAGCCCAGCTCAGGGTGATGAAGGGCAGCAGTGGCATCCGGGATGGGAATTCCTCCGGCATCGCTCCCAGCACCTCCTCCGTGACCTGCATGGATGCCTCCGTGCTTCTCTACCTCAGTTTCCTCCCCATATCCTTCCCTTGCCTCCGTGGGCCCATGCCAGCCCCGTGCTGGGCTCCATGCCGGCAGGGCACAAGCACCTCTTGTTTGTTCCCTGGCACTGTACGAGCGCTTCCCATCCCTCCATTCGGCCTCGGGCAGGAGGCACCTCCCCACTGAGCCTCACAAACTGGTCGGAGCTGCCGCGGAACAGAGACAGCACTGCTCAGAGTGGGCAGGGGGAGCCCCCAGCCCAGCAGCCCCTCGCACATGCACATCTCCCTCAGTAAGCCCCCCAGCATGCACATAGTGCAGCACAAAGCCAGACAGAGCAAAAGGGCAGACACTGCACCACTTCCCCCCCCGGCTTAATCTCTGGGAATGATAGCAGGGCCCGAGGTTATCTCGGTTTCCAAGCACACAGGCGCAGGTGGATAAGGTATCAGGGAAACCCTGTGGGGTCAGAAGGGCCAGCCCCCACCAGGCACTGCATCCTCAGACCTGCTGGTGAAACATGACAGCACCTTGCCAATATGATTAATTGCTAGTTAATTGCTAATTGTTCACTGTGATGGGCTCTGGAGCTGCCTCTGAGCACACCAGCTGTCTCTGGGCACAGAGGAGGCTCCTGCTCCAACACACAGCCTATGGGCCCAGGGGTGGCTGCGGCTCCATGGTCCATGCGTGGTCCATGCCATTAGGATGCCAGCAGCACTGTGGCCAGGGACACCAGCATCCAGCCAGGCCAGTCAATGGGGACACTCAAGTCTCGCTGCAGCCCTCCCTGCTGGCTGTCTGGGGCAGCCACCATCTGCCAAGCTGTGCTGGGGTGCTCCCTCAATCCATCCATCCACACCCGTGGAGCACCCACATTGCTGGCATACCAGCGTGCCCACCGTGGAGCCAAAGTGCATTCAGGGCTCCCTGTAATCAGCGGGGCGGCGGCAGGGACCCATCTGCCCCACAGCATCCCCTGCCTGGGGCAGCCCCATGGGGAGGCAGCACCAGGGCTGACCCTGCCCCAGGCTGGATGTGGCTTGGGCTCGCAGCCGGCTGCGCCAACCACAGCGTCATTTGGGGTTGCAGCGGGCGTGTGCACACGTGTGTACAGCTCCATAGGAAAAGCCCAGCCCTGCGTAGGCCGTATCCCTGCCGGGCTCGGGGCCGTGCCTGGGGACAAACAGCAAGGTGGGAGCAAGGCACGGCCACGCACTGCATGGCAATGTCAGAGCCACAGCAGGTACCGGCACAGCCGTTTGACAGACAGCCAATGACCATAATTAAAGCCAAAATGTGACACATCCTCCAGGCGGTGCCTGCCACGGAGAAACAGCCTTCGTGCCCTTCCCATGACCCCCAGGCAGCCCGTGTCCCAGCACTGCCACAGACGGAGCTGAAGGATTCCACCCAGCTGTGGACAGCAGGATCCCCTCCACACCAAAACGGGGGGCTCACCCCACCCCGAGGCCCTCATCACAGTGGAACGGGGCCATGCCACAGCCCCACAGCCAGGTGCTGAGCCCACCTCTGGGCACAGACAGGGACCTGGGCAGTCACTGCTCACCACGATGCTGAGCACCACAGGGTCACGGAATGACCTGTGCCAGACCTGACCTTGTGCCGCACCAAGGACACCTGCAGGGACAGGGCTGGCAGGTGTCCCCACATCAGACACTGACAGCGTTTCCCCCTCTCCCTCAACCCCGCATTCTCTCCAAGCAAACAGCCGCACTGTGTACCTTGAGGTCCCAACGGGGCGAGCAGAGGGAGCCGGGTTTGGAGCAGGGGCTGTGCTGGAGCCGGCGCAGCACTGAGCAGCCTCTCCCCGCGGCGCACACGGGGATTAGTTACCCACAGTCCTCAGAGACTCAATGTTCCCGAAAAGTTTGTGCCTGACATAAACCCCCCTGACCGGCTGAAATGTGCACACTAAGGTTGTTTTTCTCTACCTGAAAGCAAAGGTTTCCAGACTCAGCCAAGAGCCCGTGAAAAGAGCTGTGCAAAGGAACTGCTGCCAGGAGCAGGAGCTTTAGCCTCGAGTCACCAAGAGAACAAACCCCCTATCCACTTACTGAGCAAAAAGCAGCTCCAAACGGGCAAAGGTGCTGCTAAACCAAAGGGACGTGCGAGCCCGCAGCCACATCCCGGGAAGGTGACACGTTGGACGCGATGTGAGGGGTCCGCGTGCGGGCGAAGCTCGGGGGTTGGCACCGCAGCCAAAGCCGGGCCCGCTCCGAGCCCTTCGGGGTGCGGACGCCCCGGGCACGCCGCGATGCGGGGCGCACCGCCATCCCCCTGCGAGGCCCCGCAGCGCAGTCCCCGCCCCGCCGCCAGACAGAGCTGCCATTGATGCCGGAGCCGCCTTACCTGCTCCTCGCCGCCGCCAAAGGGGCTTCAACAATGGACGTCTGTGTGCCCTGGCCGGGGCAGCTCGACAGCCCCGCGCCTGAAATATAAGCAGTGAGCGGCGCTCACCCCGCTGCCCTGGGGGAAACAGGCGCCGGCCCCGCCGCGACCGCAACCACGGGGGAACACCCCATACCACCCCATACCCCGCGCCCGCCGCACCGCGCACGTGAGCGGGACGCGGCCCCGCGGTGCCCGGGGCGGTTTCTGCTGGTGCTGCCGTGCCGTCACCAGCCCCGGGGCAGCCGGCACCCCGAACGGCACGTGTGGATGGGGACCGGGATGGAGACGGGGACGAGGATGGGAACAGGGACGGGGATGGGCGTGGGGGTGGGAATGGGGATGGGGTCACCCACGGGTGCTGTCCTCATGGAGAAGGGCCACCAGCACGGCAAAGCTCACACACCCCTCGGGTCTGCACCTTCACGTGGCAAACCCATCCGCGTGTCATCGTGTGGCCTCTCTGGTCCCCATCACTGGGAGCGTTGCTCCACATCCCTTCCGAGCTGCGAGGGGGGCAGCTACACCGGGGGGCACACGGGACCCTCGCAGGCCTGCCACCCCCGTGGCTGTTTCGGGTAAACACCATCAGGCTGCATCCCTCGCCACAGGAATGCGTCCCGAAGCGTGGGGCGGCCGGCACCCCGAAACCCCGGTCATTTGCCCCTTCCTCTGCTGTGAGTCAGGCAGCTGCTGCTGCCCCGGGCCGGCGGCGGGGCGTGCGAACAGCCCTGTACTTTGGGCAATTTGGGATGATGGGCTGGGGAGGCGGCGCGGCGCGTGGGGGCTGATTGCAGGGCAGCCGTCAGCCCGTTCCCGTGCCGCTGCCCCGCAGCGCTGCTTGGGACAGCCCCTGCCCCAGGACCTTCCCCTGCCCCTCCGTGTGTGTGTGTGCACCTGTCTGCGTGTGCTTTCATTCCTCTTCTGTCTGTGCTGCCGTACGTGTGAGCCTCTGTCTGCTCTCAGACGTACCGGTGAGTGTGTCTGCTTGTGCACATTCCCCCACGGGCACCTGCTGTGTGTGCCAGGCGTGCACGCAGCCGTGTCTGCAGCTGCTGCCTGTGTGTGTGTGTGTGTGTGTGTGTGTGTGTGTGCGTGTGTGTGTGTGTGCGTGTACCTCCCTGTGCACCTGTGCCTTTCTCTTTGTCTGACCGTGTCTCTGCGCTCCTCCGTGTGCCTGTGAGCACCTGTGCGTGCTGCTCTGCGCAAGTGCGCACCTGTGCACCTGTGCCTTTCCCTGTCTGTCTGCAGCGCTGTGTCCGTGCATCCCATCCAGCAGGGGGGGTCTGTGTGTGTGTGTGTGTGCAGCGTCTGCTGTGCACTCAGTGTCTGCACCCCGAAGTTCGCTCTGCCCCAGTTCCATCCTCGGGATGGCTGAGCACCCCCCAGCAGCACCTCACCTGGTGTGAGCCCCTGGGGTGTTGCTTGCGCGGGGACCCCACGGGACCCTCATGTGCCCACCAACCCCATGGGGTGCCGTAGGGTGGCAGGATGGCACAGGGAGCCGGGGCCGGGCATGGGGTGCTGCAGTGCAGTGCGGTGCTGGATGCGCCCAGACCGAGGATGTGGGGGTGCCATGGAGCAGCAGGAGCTGATCTAGCAGAGTGGGGGTGTCGGGCTGCTGCAGGGCACGGCTGGGTGGGGGCCTCCCTCCATCGAGGGGCTGAGCAGAGGGGCTCCAGCCACGGTCCTGCCACCGTGCTCTCGTGTAGTTAATGAGTTGTAGGGGAGCCCTCAGTAACGGCTGGGAACAGGCTGGAGCACGCCTGCAGGCGCTCGTCAGCCGAGAGCAAGGGGCGAATGCATTCCTGGGGTGGGGGCTGAAATACCTGCCGCGCTCCGGCCGTGCAGAGCTGGGGGGGGGATGGCTGCAAACAGTAACACCCTGCTCGCTCAGGGGGCTCGTTGGGGGACGCTGCCCCCCGGGGTGGGATCCCTGCGGGGTCGGCTCACACAAGCCTTGTTTTTCCTTCTCCAGCTGCCGCTGAGCCGGGCGGACGGGGTGACGCTGCGGGAGCGTTACGTGCTCTGTCTGCTTCCTTCAAGGACAAAATATTTGAGCACGATGAGTAAAGACATTTATCACCTGGTCGGGGATTCCCGTAGACACACCCAGCACTGCACGTCCCGCAGGAGGGAACGGGGAGGGGGGGGGGGCAGGAAGAAGGGGACAGGAGGGGACAGGAGGGGACAAGTGGGTGTGGGTGGGCTGGGGGCTGTGTAGGGCGGGGGGCTGTGCAGGGCCAGCAGCACTGAGCACATCGCGGCGAGGCGAAGGGGCTGCACTTTGCACGGTGATGCAAAGGTGCCCGAGTGCTCCCTGCTCTCGCTGAGCCACGGCGAGATAAGGAGCAATCTGCACGGGGATAAAAATACCGACAAGGCCGTAATCTTAAATAAACTGCCTTTCTTTTGGACACTATGTTAAACGTGAGATCTGATAAAGCGCTCCAGAAATACAACAGGCTGTGACCTACAGCATCCCTGCTGGAGAGGCCGGGCTCCCACAAACCCGTGCTGTTCTGCGCTGTGTCGTGTTGTTCTGTGCCCGGTGGGGGGTTCAGCCCCCATCCCCGGCCACCTCCAGCACCGCCGGTGTGAAGCCGAGGGGTCCTCAGCTCTCACTGCTTCCTTCAGGGAAGGCTGGAGGGGTCAGCGGTGGCTGTGGGCTCCCCAGGGGGCAGCGAGGTGCAGGTGGGCAGCAGGGCACACAGCGAGACAAGAGCCAGGCGGCCTCCGGCTGTGCGCTGCAGCCCTGCATCTCACCGGGCTGTGACGATGGCTCCCATCCCACCCCACGCCCCGAAACCAGGCCTGTGCCGCGGTGGCCATCTCAGGTGGCTCCCCCCACCCCCTCCTTCCACTGCGCCATCTCCGCAAACAAAGGGGAGGGTGTGGGACACGGCGACGGAGCCAGCGGAGAGGAGCAGCCAGTGGAGACGAGCGTCCGGCCGAGAAACCCCACCCCGGGCGGGCGCTGAGCGAGCGCAGCCCGGCCCCGGCCCCGCCAGCCCTTATAAGCACAGGTGCACCCAGGTGTAAGCTGATCCTACGGCTGCAGCGGCGAGTGGAGCACGGGCTGGTTTCGGTCAGTGGGTTCCTCTGCCATAGCCGGGAGCCGGACACCATGTCTATGGGGCTGGAGATCGGAGGGGTGGCCCTGTCGGTGCTGGGCTGGCTGTGCAGCATCATCTGCTGCGCGCTGCCCATGTGGAGGGTGACGGCCTTCATCGGCAACAACATCGTGACGGCGCAGATCATCTGGGAAGGGCTGTGGATGAACTGCGTGGTGCAGAGCACGGGGCAGATGCAGTGCAAGGTGTACGACTCCATGCTGGCCCTGCCGCAGGACCTGCAGGCCGCCCGCGCGCTGCTGGTGGTGGCCATCGTGCTGGCCGTGCTGGGCCTGATGGTGGCCATCGTGGGCGCCCAGTGCACGCGCTGCGTGGAGGACGAGACCACCAAGGCCAAGATCACCATCGTCTCCGGCGTCATCTTCCTGCTCTCCGGCATCATGACCCTCATCCCCGTCTCCTGGTCGGCCAACACCATCATCCGGGACTTCTACAACCCGCTGGTGATCGACGCCCAGAAGCGGGAGCTGGGCACGTCGCTCTACGTGGGCTGGGCGGCCTCCGCGCTGCTGCTCTTCGGGGGGGCTCTGCTCTGCTGCTCCTGCCCCCCCAAAGACGAGAGGTACGCGCCCAGCAAGGTGGCTTACTCGGCGCCGCGCTCCGCCGTTACCAGCTATGACAAGAGGAACTATGTGTGAGCCCCCGCGCACCCCCCCCCCCCCGGCCCAGCTATTCGCGGAGCTCGGCCGACCCCGTGCCCACCCACAGCCCCACCGCCGGAACCGGCACCGCCGGGGACCCTCCGCCCCGCGGGCCGGGGAGCGAGCGCCTGTCCCCGAGGGTGGCCGGCCCCGGTGGGAGCGGGCGGGGGAGCGGCGGGGGGGGGGCGATGGGGCAGGTGCCGGGTCAGGGCCGGGCGGTGCGAGCGGGAGCCGAGCGGGCGGCTGTGTCAATAGCGATGGTTTCATGTAAACAGAGCCGGTTTCGGGTTGCCAGGAGAGCTGCTGCGGCAGCGCCAGGAGGAAGCTCCGCTCCGTGCCCCCCCGCCCTGCCCCGCCGGGCCCCCCCCCCCCGCCGGCCGGGCAGCTTCTCTCCCTGTTACGCGTGGTCTGTACAAGTTACATTTGTCAATAAACGAGTCCTGTTTTGGTATCCGTGTGTCCTTGGGCCCCTCGACAGAACGGGGGGGAGCGGAGGGGGAGAGCCAGCCGGGGAGGTGACGGCGTTGTACCCACGGGAAGGCGGCGTGGGGCAGATCGGCATCGTAGCGAGGATGACGCCAGCCCCGGAGCCTCGATGGGGACGCTGCAGCGGCGAGGACCCCTCCGTCCGTCCCGGATGGGGGCACGAGCACAGAGCCGCACGGAGCGGAGCGGCACCGGGGCCGGCCCCAACGACACCGGATCGGGGCCGGGCATCTCCGCACCTTTCCCACCTGACCCCTCTCGGCTCCTTCCCCGCCTGCCCCCCCTCCCAGCCCCTCGCCGGGGGTTTCCGGGCCGCAGGATCGCAGCCGCTGCCCGGCCGACGTCCCGCCATCGGCACTCCCTGCCGCTCGGTACAAAGTCTGGCACTCCTGCGGCCAACACCGGCTCTTTCCCCCCCGTAAAGTCAGGGGCGAGGCCGCATTGCACAACGCCCGCACCGCCCGTTCCCGGCCCTGCAGCGCGGTGCGGCTCTGCCCGGCTCCGGGCGGCCCCCGCCTTCCCCGCCACGCTCCGTCGAGCACGGACAAAGCCGCGGGTTCCTCGCCGTGTCCCGCTCTCCCCTTCCCGGCCCCCGAGGCCGCTTCGCAACCGCCGTCAGAAAATCGCAGCCCACAGGCAGCGCTGCGCAGCTGCTCCGGCCGCTCCCCGCTCAACGGCCCCGCGGGCGGCTCGATGCCGGCAGCCCTGACGGGGGGGGGGGGGGGGGGGGCGGCTCAGGTTCCCCCCGGCCCCGCACACACGGCCGCCCCGATAAGGAGCAGCCGGAGCGGAGCAGCAGTGCCGGGGCCGGCCTGGGGCTCCCGAGGACGCGGGTCCCGGCCCGGCCCGCACACAGCGGTGACCTCGCTGCCAGCCGAGCACAAGGAGACCAGTCAGGGCTGCGGCCCTCCCCCCTTCTGGCAGCGCAGCACGGAGCGCAGCGCACAGCACTGAGTGCTGGGATGGGGGCGGTGGGGCGGACGATGCCTCAGAGGGAACCGCCCGTAGCGGAGCTGGGGGCTGAGCCTGAGCCGGGATGTGCTATGAGTGACCCGCAGCCCTGCCCGCTCAACACGGCCTGTACCGGGCTATGGGGCACGGCACATGGCGGCACATGGCGGCACATGGCGGCACATGGCGGCACATGGCGGCACATGGCGGCACATGGCGGCACATGGCGGCACATGGCGGCACATGGCGGCACATGGCGGCACATGGCGGCACATGGCGGCACATGGCGGCACATGGCGGCACATGGCGGCACATGGCGGCACATGGCGGCACATGGCGGCACATGGCGGCACATGGCGGCACATGGCGGCACATGGCGGCACATGGCGGCACATGGCGGCACATGGCGGCACATGGCGGCACATGGCGGCAAAGCACCCCGGGGGGGGGGGGCGGAAGTTGGTGCAGAGCCCAGGCATCGTGCGGTGCTGTGTGGGAACACGTGGTGGCACGGCACAGCCCAGCATTGCACAGCACAGCACTGCATTGCACAGCACTATACTGCACTGCACAGCATTGCACAGCACAGCACAGCACTGCACTGCACTGCACAGCCCGTCCCGTCCCGTCCCGCTCGTGTCCCGGCCCATCTCGTTCCCGCCCGCGCTGCCGCTCATCCCTCCGGCCGCCAGGGGGCGCACGCGGCCAACAGCGGGGCGCGGTCGCCTCGCATGACGTCACAACCACGCGCCGCTCTCCCGCCCGCCGCCATCATGCTCCGCCGCCCGTCCCGGTTCTCGCCCCGCCGCCCCCTCCCGCCTCCCGCCGCCCGCTCCGCCGTGACGTAAGAGCCCGTAACGCGCGGGGCGGCTGGTGGTTCGCGAGGAGGGGCCTCGCTTTGCCCGCCCCCCGACCTCACCCGTAACCCCGCCCCGCGGCCCCTCCCCTCGGTGCTGCTCGCTGTCCCTCTCGTGGTCCCGCCCCTCCCGCCCCGTCCCGTTCCATCCCGCCCCGTCCCGCTCTGTTCCGTTCCGTCCCGTTCCATCCCGTTCCATCCCGCTCCATCCCGCAGTGCCGTCCCGTTGTCTCACTCCTCGCTCGGTGCCCGCGGCGATCGGCCGCCCCTGGTGCTGCTCCACGGCATGTTCGGTAACCGCGGCAACTTCCAGACGGTGGCCGGGACGTTGTCGCGGCGTCTGGGCGCCCAGGTGAGCCCGGGGTTTGCCGCCGAGCTCCGGCTTCACGGGCGGCCCCAGCGGCGGCTCCCGGCCCCACGTGACGCGGCGCCCCCCGGCCGGGCAGGTGCTGACGGTGGACGCCCGCAATCACGGCGGCAGCCCGCACAGCCCGATGATGACGTACGAGGCGATGAGCTCCGACGTGCAGCAGCTCCTGGCGCAGCTGGGCATCCCCAAGTGCGTCCTCGTGGGACACAGCATGGGCGGCAAGACGGCCATGGTGCTGGCCTTGCAGCGGGTGGGTGCCGGGGGGGCTCCTGGCGGTGGGTCGGGGCTCGGTGAGCGCTGGAGCTAAAGGAGCGCAGAGCCCTGGGTCGGGTCTCACTGTTGGGAGCAGGGCTGGGAGATCTCAGCTCGCATCTGTTTGTTGTCTGTCCTCAGCCAGACTTGGTGGAGCGTCTCATCTCCGTAGACATCAGCCCCACCTCCACCACGCTGATCTCCGAGTTCCCCGCCTACATTTCTGCCATGAAGTCAGTGAACGTCCCGGCTGGTCTGTCCCGCTCCGCAGCCCGACAGCTGGCTGACAAGCAGCTGAGTCCTGTGGTTCAGGTGGGAAATCCCTCCCTAGGAAGGAGCTTCTGCCCCTGCCCTGCTCCTGGGACTCTGCATCCTGCCAGCTCTGTGCTGAGCTGTGCAGATGGGTCACAAGGGCTGCAGGGGCACTGGGGAACACGACGTGCAGGGGCTGTGAGCCGTGTAGCACAGAGGCTACCAGCACATCCCAAGGGTTCGTTGCTCTCACTGAGGAGCACGTGAGCCGCTGGCACGTTCCCCTTTTGTGGCAGGATCCTCAGCTGAGACAGTTTCTTCTCACCAACCTGGTGGAGGTGGAGGGCCGCTACGTTTGGAGAGTGAACCTGGATGCTATTTCCCATCACTTTGCAGATATGATGAGCTTCCCTGCCTTCCACAAGCCATATACTGGTCCTGCGTTGTTTTTGGGAGGATCCAACTCACCCTATATCAGGTGAGACTGAAGAGAAGCTGCTCAAAGCCCGTGGTTTGACTCCTTGTGCCGTTCTGCAGCTGTTGAGGCTGGGAGGAAGCACTGAGGTAGGGAAAGTGCCCAAGTGACTCCTGTGCCTCTAACAGTGATGTGCTGGAGGGTGGGTGGAGCCCGAGGGCAGCCCCAGGCTTTCCTAGTAGTGACAGAAAGGATGTGGTAAGACCTGAGATCCCTCAGCTTGCAGCAGCTGAAGGAAGGCACCTGAGCGGATCTCTGATCTCTGAGCACACTTGTCACGCTGTTTTCCCCTGTCCTGCAGCTCCAAAGACTACCCAGAGATCCAGCGCCTCTTCCCCAAAGCAAACATCCAGTTCATCGAAGGCGCCGGCCACATCGTCCATCAGGACAAGTTTGAAGAGTTCATCGCTGCTGTCCTCAATTTCTTGCCATCCCCATAGTTCTGGCTGCCGGGGTTTCTGCAAGCACTGCCCAGGAGCCAAGGAGCTCTGCACGTTGCAAGGGGAGGAGCAGCCCAGAGCAGCTGCCACCTTTGCAGACTGAGGACATTTCCCAGCCCTGCTCGCAGAGCAGAGGCCCAGCCCTCCAAGCCCTTCTGTCACCTCCCAGGGACACGGGGTGGCACTGGCCAAGGACATGGCCTGCGTGCACCCCAGTGCTTCGGACACAAGGAGGGGGTAGGAAACCCCTTTCCTTTTCCTACCACCGTACCACGTGGTGATGGAGCTGACAGTGATTCGCAGCACTTGTAATAAACATGAATCCATGGCAAGGCAGAGAATGGTTTGGATGCAGATGTGGAGGAGAAGGGGGGCACTGATCGGCACAGGAAAAGTTTCGCTCCTGCTTCTTGGGGGGGACGGGTGGGAGGTGTCAGCTGTGCTGTTAGATGCAGCTTTAAGGATCTTTCATGGCTTCCAGAGGAAATCACTGCCCTCCACCACTTCGAAGCAGTGGGAGGATGGGAGGGAGCTGCCTCCTGTGAAAGGCCACGGGCTGCAGAAGGGAGCTGTGAGGAAAGAGCAGTGGGAGCACGGATACCCACCCTGCTCTGCTTCGTGCCTGGGGCCTGCATATGGAACGGGTTTGCATTCACTTTCCCTCCAAGTTCATCCCAAGGATACAGGAACCTGGAAAGCATAAGGGGCAACAACTGGGGGTAGGCAGGGACAGCAGGGCACGAGGCAGCATTGCTGCAAGGGCAGAGTGTAGCTCTCACCCAGCTCTGGGTGAGGAGGGATGGAAGAAGCAGAAAACAGAGCAGTCCACATCCCAGCAGCACAGGGAGCAGATGCACACCAAGCAGTAGTGGGTTCAATAGGCGCACAGCCACCTCCAGCGCTGGCTGCCCCCTCCTCCCTCAGCTCTGGTTCCTGACTTGTCCACAACCGTCCCCAAGAAGACAACACAGCAGCTGCTGCCGGCCATCGCCCACCACCACGGGTTAGAGGCAGAGGAGGGGTGCTGAGTTTCTAATCCTTTTATTAGTCAACAGGGCAGAAGTGGCTCTCAGGGCAATGGACGGTATCTGTCACAGATGGGGAGATGCTTCACAGCCTTTGCTTGTGGTGGTGCAGAACGATGTTTGCCAGGTGCACGCAGTGTTCTAGTGCTGAGTTCCTGCTGCTCCCTGGCAAGGATTTGGTCAGTTTGAAGTTGTTCAGAGGCCGCAAAGGGAGGAATAAGAGAAGACTGAGGACTGTTTTGTCCTGGCTCTGTAGCTGCCTAGAAGAGGGAGCAAAAGAAGTCAGCCTGGAGATTCATTGTTTCTGCAGTGCTGGTTTTGGCCTCTATTTTCTTCATTTCCTTTTCTGAAGCACATCTCTGCACTCCCTGCATTCCCTGAGCTTCTACAGCCAGCGGGATATGAGGGAGTCAGGGCCCTGCTCCCAGCACTTAAATCCTTGGGACAGAAAGCCTGAGCTGTGAGCTCTGGAGCCAAGGTGTGATGAGGAATTGCTCCTGCCCACTGACAAAGCACCAGGTGTGGAGCACAAAGAAGAGGCCGTTGCACAAGTGTGAAGTGGAAAAACTCACCGTCGGCAGGAGATCAGAGGCCTGGGAAGAGATAGAACTTCTTGAGCATCGTAGTCCTCTCTTGTGTTGGCAGCTGCCGAGGAAAGTTTTCAAAGGAGCGTTGGACCTGGAGAGAGAGCACAGGAAAATGGAAGCAATTCCCCTTCCTGCATGGCTGCATGCAAAGCATCGGGAGGCATCCCCAGGAAGGTGTAATGGTGCAAAGGAAGCCACGGGCTGCACCAACCCAGCGGGCTGTCATACACACACCCCATGGCAGGACACTGATCCCCATAGAGAACCAAACCCGAGCACCTGGACCCTTTTGGGACAGAGCCTGCTCCCCAAGTTTGCAGAGAAACGGCCTGCCCTGGCCGGAGCTGTGAGCAGGCTGTTCCTGCAGCACCATGTCCAGCTGTTGGCATGGCTGTATTTGCATTTGCCTACAAAGCCTCACCTTGCGGAACAACTCCTGCAAGTCACAGTTAAAGGCATGGTTTCGAAACTGCTCCACCAGCTTCTGGATAAAAACAGAACCTTCTGTGGGGCTTCTCCAGGAGACAGTATCTGAGGAGACAGAAGATGCTCAGTGTCCTTCCACTGGTGTTCCCCAAGGCAGCAGCAGCACAGGCAGGAGGCTGGGACACCTTCTGAGGTCTCTGTAGGTGGCCCACCCGACCAGCAGGACGAATGGGAAAAGGGCAGAGCTTTCCTGGAATGCTGGGTGTGATATTTCCTCTCCTCTCCGTTCCCAGCCACGCTCCCAGTACATGCATGTCTGCACAGCCTGGAGCCATCTGTGACCTGGCCAAACTCCCCACAGGAGAAGACAACTTTCCCCAGCTACCCACTACAGTGAGATAAACGGGCTGGGAAGGAGTGCAGGCAGAGCTGGTGGGGAGGGCTGGAACCAGGGCACACAACTCCAGCCATGGTAGCACTCACCCAGGAAGGGATCTGGGCTTGGAGCAGCCACGTCCCCTGACACTGGGAGGATGCTGCACTGTCCAGAGGCTGTCAGAGCAATGTCTGAGCAGCGCAAGTCAGACCACCAAATAGAGGGGACCTTGTCAACCCACCCTGAGAAGGACGTGTGGGAGAGACTGACGGGGTAGGGAATGGGAGTGCTGCCCCCCTTGCCTTCTTTCAGACAGGAGAACTCTCTCCATGGAATTGCTTACCAGGTGTGCAGGAATATAAAGTGGCAAAATCACTCTCCAGATGAGCTGCTCTGATTCTACGACCTCGCCGATGTACAAACCTCAAACTGTCCGAGGTGAAAGTGGGCACCTTAGGGTCGATGGTGTCACATATCAGCACGGATCCTATGTTGTCTAGGAAGGCAGGGCGAGCTGTCAGTGACGGGATGCCCCGACCCCAGCCCGTGCTGCAGGACAGCCTGCCTTGCTTGCTCACCTGGCAGGCACCCTGCAGCAGGGACTCACCTCCACGGCAGCACTGCACAATGACCACTTTGGGTTTGCCCATCAGCGCCCTGCAGTGCTTGTTGTTGAAGTTCTCGTGGATGGTGCTGAAGGGAAGGATGTCTGTGCTCCCGTTGCTCTTGGTCCCGCAGATCCCAGTATTGACTCCGTGTGACATGAACACCAGGAAGGTGCTGTCAGAGGTCAGATGATCTTTGTGAGCCGCAAACTGCTTCATGAGCGTGTCCATCTCCTGCAAAACACCACGAGGAAGGAGCATCAGCAGCCAGCCCTGTGGAGATCCAGCCACCAGCTGTGAGCAGGAGCTGCTGGAGACAGAAGTGTCCCTATGGTGCCCGAGCCCCCCATCTCCACTGCACACAAGGGTCTCTGCAGCTCCTGAGACCTGCACCAGTGCCTTTCTGCAGTCCTTTACCTGGGAAGTCTTGTCTTTGTGGCACTCCACATGGTAGCCCAGCGCTTCCAGCAGCTTTGTCATCTCCTTCACATCCACTTCAGCCCCGTCCCGCCGGCTCAAGTGCTCAAACTTGGTGTTGCAGATGAGCAGGGCCCTACGGGTTCGTCTCTCCCGTGGCAGGTATATGTCATAGATCTGTGATGAGAATGAGGTGATGCATGAGGTCTATGTATGCAGCACACGCACCTCCCCAGCCCTGGGGCATCTTCCCAAAGCTCCTGCCCTGCTCATGGACCACTGATGACCCCTGGCAGCCTTTGTCCCCACTGGCAGAGACTGCTCCCTTCTCTCATCGCCTCCACCCACAGCACCTGATCTCCCTCTGCCTCCTTGATGCGCTGGTACTCGCTCTGGGGGCACTGCTGCATCCACTGCAGGTCCTGGCTGCTAACAGGGGGGCTGGAGGAGCCCGCAGTGCTGGGGGCAGCCGGCGGCGCGCCAGGAGGCTCTGCAAGCACAAAGGTGGTTACGCTGGAAGGGGCAAGAGGGAGCTGGCACAGCGCACGGGGGGCAAGCAGAGCCCATCCCTGCCCTATAGTGGATGCCTACAGGGGACAGCCAGCTGAGAGCCCTGCTGTCACCACGTGGTGAGGGGTGCACACTGCCACAGCACAGTGACAATTCCTGACTGCCCTGTGCCTTCGGGCCCGGGAGCCCAAGCATGGCCGGGGGTGGGCGATGGTCCTGCCTCTCACCTGCAGCGGCGCTCAGTCCCAGGTGCTCCGCCAAGTTGCCGTCGTGCTTCCTGAGGCTGTCGATGAAGATGGCGCTGGCCTTAGTGCCCTTCCGACGCACGGTGTCTATGAGGCTGCGGGCCTTGTCGGTTGTCACTGTGTTTCCCTCCCGCACCTCGTCCACCTCCGCCTGGTTCAGCACTTTGTGTGCCAGCAGCTCGTCCAGGAGGTTGGAGAGCACAGCTTTACTCACGCGGCTCACGAAGTCGGCGCGCACCCTCAGCAGCTCCTGGTCTGCGGGGCAGCCCGGTCAGCGCGCACCGCGCCCCACGTAGCTCCAGTTCTCCCACCGTTCTCTTCCCCTCTTCCCCCCGCTGCTCCCCGCACTCCCTCACCCTCCCCGTGGCGCTTCCCGTGCCGCCCTTCCCTTCTCCCCGTGGCCGCACAAAGCGCTGCAGGGCGGATTCCTCGCCCAGGAGGGGCGCCCCGTGCCGCCCCGGACGCTGCCGCGGGCTGCGCCGTGCGAGGCTCAGCGGGGCCAGCGGGACCCAGGCAGCCCCCAGCTCGCCCCCGGTGCCGGCTGTGCTCACCCGCCATCGGCCGTCAGCTCCGGCAGCCGCTGCTCGAGGGAAAACAAAAGTGAAAATGGGACTTTTGCTTCCGGCTTCCTCCTTCAGCTTCGTCACCGCCCGCCAAGCCCGGACAGCCCAGCACAGCCCAGCACAGCACAGCGCAGCACGGCGAGCGCAGCCCCGCACCATCTCAGCCCCCATCAGCTCCCTGCGGGCGCAGCACGGCGGGCGTCCAGCTTTGTGGCACGGCCGGGCGGGGAGCGATGCCGCACGGGGGGCTGCTCCGGCTGCTCCGGCCGCGGGCTGACAGCTGGCCTCGTTCGGGCGGCGCTGCGAGGAGCCGGAATTGGGACCGACCGAGACGGGGACGGAGCTGCGGGGGGACGCAGTGAGCGCACGGAGCTACGGGAACGGCCGGCAGCCGCAGCCACTCGCAGGGCCGGCGGCCCCCGAACAGCCCCGGGCTGCGCTCCGCACTGAGCAGCAGCTGCCCGCGGTGTAACGGCACGGTGTAACGGCACGGTGTGCTGTGTGATGTACGGTACGCTGTACTGCACTATGTACCGCGGTGCCGCCATGGAGCCGCGCAGCTCCGCCTCGCCCCGCCGCGCACGTGTCCGCAGCGCGCGCTCCCGGCCCAATCCCGCTCCCCGCGCCGCCGTCCGAGCCGCGGGGCCGCCCGCCTCCCTGATTGGCTGCGGCGGGACGCGCTGTGATTTCTCATTGGGCGCCGCTCCCCGGGTCCCGCCCCCCGCCGCTCTCCGCTCCGGTCACGGGATTCTCTTCGAGCGGCCGGCGGCGCTGGGCGGGGACGCGTTCCGCCCGCTCATTGGTCGGCGTTGCCGGCGACGGCGGGCGCCGATTGGCGGAGCCGCGCGGGTCGGTGGGGGCAGGGCGGGGAGCCGCACGCGGCAGAGGCGGGAGCGGCGCAGCCGGACTCAGGTGAGGCCCCGCCGACCCCCCCCGGCCCCGCGGTCCGGGACCGGCCCCTCCCGCCGCTCGGCACTTCCGCCCCGCGCTCGGCACCGCGCCGTCCCGCCGCCCGCACGGATCCCGTAGCGCCGCCCGGGCGCCGCGGCCCGAGGAGCGCGGCCTTGTCCGGCCGTGCCCGGCCCTACCGGCTGTGCCCGCCGTGCGCACGGGCCGCCGGGTCGGGATTGGCGGCGCAGCCACCTGCGGGCGGCGGGACGCGGTGGGGGCGGGGGAGCGATGCCGGGGCAGAGCGGAGCGGGGAGGATCCGCCTGGCGGCCCCGGGGCAGCGCGGCCGGGTCGGATGTTCGCACGGCACGTCGGGGCTCAGCGCGGCCCGGAGCAGCTGCAGGGTGGGACGCGTCCGGGGACGGGGCAGCTCCGGGCCGGGCTGGGACGCACCGCTCCGGCATTGCCGCCCCCCGACCCGTCCGCTCCGTCTGCCCTGAACCTCCCTCCTCCCTTAACGCCGCTCCCTCATCCCGCCGGACGCGTCACACTTTGCTCTCCCTGTTGTGAGCTCCCTGTGCAGCCTGCAGGGCTCTCCATGGAGCTCCGTCCTGCCCGCACGGCGCCCTGCTCCCCCTCAGCCTTCCCGCACGGCGGAGCTGCTCCATCCCCGCGGCTCTCAGCAGCTCCCCACGAGCTCATGCCGTGTCTGCACTCACCCGGCTCTGCCCGTTTCTCTCCCATCCTTGCTGTCCTTCCAGCTTCACTCCTGCTCGGTTTTCTGTCTCGTGGATCTCTGCAGCTCCCTGCAGCCGGGCACAGGGAAGCATCCAGGCAGGGTTTAAATACCTCCATGGAAGGAGTTTCTCCCCCCCAGCTCTGGGCAGCCCGTTCTGCGGCTCTGGAGCCCTCACAGCAAAGAAGTTTTCCCTCGTGTTCATGTTTGTTGGAGTTTTGGGGCTGGGATGTGTCTGTGATGGTGCCCCCTGTGTATCACAGTGTATGGGAAGCACCGATCTGGGACCACATCGGGGTCCTTTTTGGCCAGTAAGGAATGGAGAGGAGAGCTGATTAGAGGCTTACTTTGCTCTTAATAAAGTAACGTGACAACCCAATTGCTGCTCGTAGCCCTGCTGGCTCCTCAGGACGGTACCGGTGCTGCTCCACTTGGGTCAGGATCGCGGCTCCTCTCTGCTGTCCCACAGCAGGAGGGACAGGGATAGGATTTCCTGGGCAGGATCAGCTGGTGAGCTTATAAATAGCAAATGCCTGCTCAGCCCGCGTGGCGCGGCGTGGCCGGGCTGCAGCCTCCCTGCCCGCATGCTGCTCCTCCAGCACGGCCTGCAGCCAAACCTGCACCTAAAGGTGGATTCCTGCACAGGTCGGCCTCTGAGCAGAGCAGCTGTGGGAGCTGCAGCCAGCTGGTTGCCATTGGTACGGAGGCTCAGGCAGCAGCGATGTGCAGTGCTGCTGTTGTGCACTCGGGTGGTCTCCAGTTATTGTGTGGTGCAGGAAAATGGGCCTTTAGCTGGGGGCCGGAGCTGCTCCCTGCTCCATCTTCCTTGAGGTGTCTGCAGAGCTGGGGGTCGAATCCAGGGCTGCTTCTGCTGGAGCTTGTTTTGCAGCAGGTTCTGCAGACCTGGCTGCTGTGTGCACAGTAGATGTGAAGGCAGCACCCTGCCATCTGTGTGGCACAGAACGTTCATGGGACAAAAGCAAAACGAAGTGGCCGGTCCCTGTTCTTTGCAGTGCGGTGACGTTGCTGGTGTGTTTTGTTTTGATGTGGTCGTCCTTTTTTACTGAGAGATGCCCTCCATGTTTTACCCCGAGCAGAACGTGCCCAGGGCTCATCCCTGGGGTGGAGAGTGACGTGTTGGCTTTCTGATGGCAGGCACAGAGTTACCAGCCCCAGAGGCGTCCTTTCTTGCCGTGTTTGTTTGCAGGTGCATCACTCCTGTTGGCACCTGGCTCGCTGTAGGGCCCGTCTCGTTTACCTTCCGGCTGGGGCTCAGCACTGGGTCTGACCCAGAAGGTTCCTGCACCGGGAACCCCACCGAGCTCAGCCTGCCCAGCTGCACACAGCGGCCTCTGGTGTGGGTCTGGCTGCGGGGGGCGGCACAGCGCAGCTGGGAGGGATGGCAGCACGGGACTGGCTGGGAATGGGGCCATAGCACTGACAGCACCGCGCGGCGTGGGCAGGGTGCTGGGTGTGCTGCAGGACGGAGCTGCTGGGCACAAACAGCTCCTCCCCGCTGGAGGAGCCCGTCCTGGCTGCAGGAGTGTAGGTGGAAACCGCTCACAGCTCATCTGCTTGGGGGCAAAGTCTTGCAGCTGAACTTAAGCCCACATTCATGGCAGCGTATCCTCCCGTTTCGTGGTGCGAGCGGCGCTGGCTGGAGAGAGAAGTTGTGCCTTTTCCAGCCCGCTCGGTTCAGTGCAGACTGAAGCAGTGGGATTGTTACACTGCAGGACGGGCTGCGGTGCTGCCGTGAGTGACAGCGCGATGGTAAGGCCCCTCCGAGCGTTTCTGCTTTACAGCCCATTCAGTTGCTTGCTCTCTGCCGGTCTTTCTCTGGCGTTCTCTGTTGAAATAGAGAACTGCTCTGAGCAAAAGGCTGCCGCCCGCGTTGTTTCTTCTGGAAGCTTCGGAGGGTTTTGTTTTCTGCTCGCCTGGGAGCCTGCTGGGGTAGCCAGCTTCCTGCTGGTGGTCAAGCGCCTCATGGCAACCCAGCATCGATCTCTTCAGTTGCCTCTATTCAGTCTCAGCTCACTGCCTGCCGCCACCATGGGCTTGTTTTAATTAAAAACCATATCTACTTGCAAGTAATCAGCAGAAGGATTTCTTGATTGCTGGAGCGTGACTGGCGTGCAGCGCTCAGAGCCACACAGCCTCTGGGGTAGTTGTAGTGCACAGAGGGAAGGTGCACCTGGTGGATGAGATGAGGTGTGTGCACCCGGGTTGGGTACACCTTGTTGCTGAGGGTGCCGGGGAGAGCGAGCCTCCTGCGGCCAGGTGGGGGTGCAGCAGGTGCCCAGGGGAGGCCGCTTCTCATGCATCAGCATTGTCTGGGCTTGGGCTTGTTCTGCTTTGTGAGCCATGCGTGCACCCTGCTCCTGCCTCCCCCTGCAGCTGCCCCAGAGCCAGAAGCACGGCCGTCCTTCAGCAGGTGGATTTCCCATGGGCTGGACGGCCTCATCTCACTGAGCACTTCAGAGCGAGCGTGGTGTGCCTGCGTGCTGACTGCGTGCTCTGTGCTGCTGGGGTTGGGGAGGTGGGAATCGCCCTGTCAGACAGGGAGGCTGCGGTCAGGCATGTTTCTGTTCCCTAAATGAAGGGTGTGTTTGGACGGGGGGAGGACGGCAGTGACGTGTTTTGTGGATCAGTGGGAAGATCTGCAAGGCAGGGGGTTGGTGTGCTGTGAGCATCAGAGGCTCCTTAAGGAGCTCCCGCTGCACCGCGCTGCAAGCCGGGGCGCTGCATCTTTGCCGTGGCCACACCGTAGTGTCAGATCTCTCAGAGACCAGCCACTTTCCTGTGCCTTTGGGTAGGTGTGGAGCTTTGACAGCCCTTGTCCTTCTGCTGTGCTGGGGCTTGTCACTGCTCAGTGCTTACCCGGCCTTTGTGCTGTAGCTCACATGCAAAGCTGAGCGGGGATCGGCCGAGGTGTGTGTGCCGTGTGTGCCGTGTGTGCCGGGCAGCCATTTCCCTGTGGGGCCGATGGGATGCAGAGCGGTGCCGGGATCCCTGCAGGGGATTAACTGCATCTCCTGTTTCAGGGGTATCAGCTTTGCTCTCTGCGTGTTTGAATCTTTTGTGCTTGCAGACAATGCTCCCTGTTCTCCTCCGTCCTCTGCAAACATCCCTCCCTGCTGCACAAGGCCATCCATCACCTGCCTGGCACGCAGGGAGCCCTCCTGCTTCTGCAAGGTGCCAGTGCCCGCTGTGTCTCTGTCAGTGGAGCTCTGAGCTCGCATTTGTCATACCTGCAGCCTTGACAAGCAGCTGATGGAGACGACTGCCTTGCGAATGGGAAGCTCCCGGTGCTGGCAGCAGTGCTGGTGCTTGTTGTTGGTGCTGGTGCTTGTTGTTGGTGCTGGTGCTTGTTGTTGGTGTTGGTGCTTGTTGGTGTGGTGCAGTGCTGCGGTGCTGTGATTTACTACCAGGTTTCAGGGAGTCGTGTCATCCCGCAGACATGCTGAGGGCTCTGTGCATCTCTTCCTGCAGCGCTGCCTTTTTTAGGGCTGTGCCATCTCTGGGGCAGGTGAGGATGGGGAGCTCTGAGCGTGTCACTGCTGTGCTGGGCTTTGGAGCCTGCATTCAGCAGCTCGTGGGGAGAGAAAGTCCCTCGATTTCAAAGAGGAAGTGCTCGTGTCAGCTGTGAAGTCCCTGTTTTCAGGGGATTTTGGGCCCTGTGGTGGTGGCTGTAACCAGAGGCACATAGTGGGGTATCCAGCCCTGTGGTTGGAAGGGCTGTGGTGGATGGCACCACACTGCAGGTCTGTCCAGGAATCCCCGGGGGGATCCTAACACACGTCCCAAACTTCCCCTGTGGCTTTACCAGCCCGCTCTGCACCACAGCTCAGTGCTGAGGGCTCCCTGCCTGCAGTGCAGCGGTGCCTTAAGCAAAGGCAGCAATCCTTGTTCTGCTGCTGCTGACCCGTGCCCATGGCTCAGCTCTGCCAGCAGCTGCCTGCTGTGCTGGTTCTGGGGCGGCTCGGAGGGGTGCTGAGGTGGCACATCTTGGGTGCAGGGACTCAGGTGCTGGTGCCAGGGTTGCTTGTGCCTGAACACGAGTGACCTGCTCCACTCCCTCTGTCCTTTGCACTTTCTTGGTTTGACCCCTGCTGATTTCTTACTGCTCTGCTCTTTGCTCTCCTGTTTTCCAAGTCTGTGTTGCTCTCTGCTGGCTCTGCTCCCCACCAGCCGTCTGCTGGGGGCGTCCCCCCAACATGGCAGCACTGCTCCGTGTTCCCATTGGGAAGGGGCAGTGGGTGCCTGGGGCTGCTGGGCATCCTGCTCAGCAACGAGAGCCAATGCAAGTTGTTGTCGTGCCATAGAACTGCCCAGTGCAGCAGCTCTGTGCAGACCATCCGACTGCCTCGATGGAAAGCCATGCACAGAGCTCCCATTGCCAGCACTAAACAGGATGGAAGAGGAAGCAGAAGCAGTTTTGTGCTATGGAGCAAAGTGATAGTTCTGGTTGATAAAACACACGTTAATACAAGGCAAAACCCCCTCCTGCCCTCCCTCCTGCTGCATCAATAGCTCTTTCTGCCGGAGGAATTTCCAGCAGTGTGACATTTCTGTGTGACCTGGGGCTCATCTTCTGGAACAGGAGAGAAGCAGCTCGGCCTCCTCAGGAAAGGTTTGCTCAGCTCTGCTCCTCGTCGCATTTTTGGCATGCTTTGCTGATTACGAAGCAGATGAAATGCAGTTTCCTGGAGCTCAGGGCACCGGCGGGCAAAGTCCCACCACGGCGGGGCCCAGAAGTCCCAGAGCTGGGATTGTGCTGGGGTTGTGCTGGGATTCTGCTGGGGTTGTGCTGGGGGCACTGGGAGCTGAGCTCTTCCCACGCTGCAGGCTCTGGAGGTTCCAGCTCCCCTTCCGCCTGCTTCTCATTACTGTGCTACCCGCAGCCATTGTGTTGCAGCCCTGGGTGTGTGCAGGGATGAATAAGCAGTGCTGGGGAAAATCTGGCTCTGGATAAAGCCGTGCAGGGTCTGCCGGGTGTGCGGTGCCCTCTGCTCCTGTCAGCAATGTGCTGGTGTGCAAAAGGTTCCTGCTTTGGGTTTGAGCGAAGAGGAAAAGGAAACCTGTTGCCGTCTGTCCCAGGTCTGTTGGAAGGAGGCGTTCGGTGCTCCGTGAGCCCTGGAGCGGTCTGCAATCAGCCATGAGAAGCTGTGCCAGCTGCACTGAAGCCCCCCGGCTGTGTTGGCACCGAGCTCGCCTCGTGCCTGTGCCCAAGTGCTGGGCACTGCGATGGGACAGCAGCGTGTCTCTGCAGATAAGCAGGGGACTCACTATAAATACATTGCACTGCTGCTTATCGATTGGCCGGGGATTTCCCTTCCTAAGCACGCCTGCTAAGAGGCCGCCCGGGCTGTCCTTGTTTTTAGAAGCAGTTGAGCTGATGGTAGAGGGCGGTGATGCTCACCTGGACCAGAGCAGCTGGGTTGTCAGTGTGGGCGTTTTGCAGCTGAGAGCCGTGAGCTGCCGCAGGCTGGGCAGGGGGAGATGTGGCCAGTGTGGTTGGAGCTTTCTCTTCTGGTTTCCGAGCCTGCTGGTTCATGTGGGTCACACATTTCGGGCTGCTTCTCCTGTGCCCGCTGTCTGTCAAGCTCCAGCTGCCCAGGACAGCACAGGTGGATGGATGGAGTGTGGCTGCTTCTGTGGGTGCTTGTAGGGAGCTGGGCTGAGCAGCTCCCCCAGCCTGCAGTGTGACCTCAGCATTGCAGGCACCATTTCCTTGAAGCTGCTGCTGGTTCCTTCCTGAGGTCAAGTTAAATCAGAGCGGAGCAGGAAGGTGACGAGGTGCTGATGGGTGCTGGACCTCCTGCCCGCCTCTCGGGGTGCACCGGGAGCAGCACTGCTCTGCCTCTGAGATCCCACCCTGCCCCCAGCAGTGCCGGCTGGGCTCCATGCAGAGCATGGTGAGCACAGCTGGGCCGGGTCCATCTGCGCCGCTTTGGGGAGGGAGCAGGCAATTGTTGGGGCTTGAATAAAGGCCCGATTGTGACTCGCAATGTCCCAACTGCTCTTTTTTTTTTCTTTCTTTTTTAAATAAAAGCAAACAAAATTGGAGAACAACGGGCTGGGGTTTGAGGGGGGGCTGGAAGCATTGGCCAAAGGCGCGCTTTGCATTGCAGTTCTGCAATGTTCTGCTTCACATCACTGTTCTGCATGGGGCAGCATTGGGGCACAGAGCGGGGCTGTGAGCCGCTCTGCCCGGTCCGACGCAGGGTGTGGGGCTGTGGGGCAGAGGGGGGCTCCGTAGTGCTGTGCTTCCTGCCGGTGTCACAGGGAGGAACTGGGGGCTCTTCTGCTGCAGCCTCGGCTCCTCCCGGGCTGTCTGTGGAGATGGATGGATGCAGTGAGCCGAGCTCTGCCTGCACGCTGCTCTGTGCCGGCTCATTAGGAAGACGGAGGAGGTGTCAGGAAGATGGAGGAGGTGCGGAGGCCGACCTGGCAGGGAGCGTCCCTGGGGTGCTGCTGCCACCTGGTGCCACGGCTGCCCGCAGAGCAGAGCAAGGTGCTGTGCTGGCACAGCTCGGGGGGGGAGAAAGGAGGCACAGCGTCCTGCACGGGGCTTTGTGTGATGGCTGACTGCCCCTTGGGACGGGGATTTTGCTGCCGTTGATGTGAGTGGCGGGGCCGGCTGGCAGGCGTGAGGCTGGAGCTAATTGCACTTACAGGCAACTTACAGGGGGTCTGCTAAAGAGCAGGGCTCTGTCCTCGTCCCCTGCCCTCCTGCACACCTGGGTCACAGCCGGGTGGCACAGTGGTGCCTTTCCCCAGAGGCGTTTCTCAGGCTCTGGTTTCCCCCCCAGGCTCTGACCCTTTCCCCTCGTTTCCATCTCCACACCCCATTCTGTGCTCCTGCTCCCTTCCCTCCCCCTTTGGCCCTCTTCACCTCTGCCCCAAAGCTGCGCTGTGCTCAGGGCTGCTGCTGCTCTGTGCACACCTCTGGCTCCTCCACCCGTCCTGTCCTTCCCCTTCTCGCTGCAGAGAAACTTATTTTTCCACCAGAAGACAAACAGCCGTGCCAGCACTGCTGCTCTTCTCTGCGCTTCCTGCAGCTTTCCCCACAGCAGACACGGGCTGCTCTCAGCTCTGCCTCCTCTCACCTTCCCCTGCACCCTTCCCCACGCCGCTGGTTCCTTTTGCTTTAAGCAGTGCTCCCTGTGCTGCCGTTCCCCTCCCATCACCAACATTTCCTTTCCTCGTGGTGTGCAGCCCAATGGCTGGCAGCTCTCACCTCCCTTCCATCTTCCTACCGCAGCACAACCGCTGATGCAAAGCCCTTGAGCCTGGCAGAGCTCTGTGCTCTTCTCACACCACTCAAGCCATTCACTTCTGTGGCATGGCCTGGTGTTACCACCACGTTCCTGAGCTCTGGTAGCCCTAACTTTGCTCTTGTTGCAGAGCAGCTGTTGGTGGCCTTGGATAGAGGCAGCCCCTGGGCCTGCAGAGCAGGGAGCATCCCATGCAACCTGCTGTGCGTGTCGCTGAGGGCCTGGCCGTTCTGTTTGTAGCCTGTAATGAGCTGAGAGGCCTGAGATGGCTGTTTGATGTCACTTGGGACCAAAATAAGGTTATCGTTGCTTGTTGCTTCTAATACCCCCTGTTTAACATCAGCCCTGCTCAGTGCATTCGGGCTAACTGCACCGTTTGAACTGAAATTGAAATAGATTTTTTATGAGTTCCTGTAACTCGTGATCCGAGGGCTCGGCTCCATGGATAGCAGTGCTGGAGCAGGGCATGTTAAAGGGCTGTAAAAGCTGTAAAGCAGGGTGAGCTGCGTGAGGCACTTTGCCCAACATGGGTGGGCCGGGCAGAGCTGTTCCAGCAGCAGGGTGAGCGATGGGCATCACTGTGTCCCCCCACTGCATCCACATGTGCTGGTGTGCGCTGCCATCAGGCAGAGCTGCGGCTTCCTCGGGGCCGTGGTTTGCAGCCCACAGGACTGCAGGAGCCCTTGGGCTGTCCTGGCAGAGGGAGGAGGAAGCCCTGGGCTCCCTGCATTCCTGTGTGCTGAGCTCACGGCTGCTGCAGGGCCGGCGCTTTGCGGGAGGGAGGAAGTGAGGAACTGCAGTGGCTGTGAGCGGAGGTTTGGTGAGCGGATACAGCAGGAAAAGTGCCCGCGTGTGGCCGGGCGGTATCAATAATTCAGGTGGCTGCAGATTGGCAAACAGAGCGTGGTTAAGCAGTTTCCTCCTGGAGCTGAGTGTGCTTTCACCTGCCTGGTGAGTCCCGCAGGCTCTGCTCCTCGCTGACCTGCATGCTGCTGCTCCCAGGGGAATGCATTTCCAAGCTGCTTCCTCACTGCTGCCATTGCTGTGCTGTGCGACCGCATGTCCTCCTGTGCTGGGATGGAGATGCCAGCATGGAGGGGGAGCACTGAGCAGGCATGCAGAAGGAAGGGCTGGCAGTGGTCAGATGGTCCTGTAGCACAGGAACCCTGGGGAAGGCTCTATTCCTCCACATAAATCCCAGCATCACCTGTAGGACCGTGCAGGACCCTGCAGGGACCACATCCTGGAGCAGGGCGCTGTGCAGGGCTGGCTCATTGCCTGCTGCCCCATAAACAGCTCCACCTGCGAGCAGTGCTGCTCTGGGCACGGAGCTGGCAGGCGATGCAGTGTCTGAGCTTTCCCCTTCCTGAGCCCATGGGTTTGATTTTAGGGTTATTTTCCTGAGGCTCAATGAAATCCTGAGCATCTGTCCAAGGGTCCTCACCAAGCCCTTGAAGCACAGCAACCAGACCTTCAGCTCCCCACACACACAAGGGGAAGCCATTTCCATCAGGGCAGCTGCCAGCGTGTGCTGCATTGTCGGGAGGAACGTTCCTCCTGGATTCCTTTCCTCCTGCCCTTGAGTAACATAAAGACTGAAAGCAGAACTTCTCCCTCATTAACGAGCTTCCCAAGTGTTAATTTTGAGGTTTGCCCCTTGCTTGAGCTGCAGGCTCGTCCCACTTGGTGTCTTGAGTGGCCATGGGGGTGAAACGAGGTGGCAAATGGGCAGGGAGCTCTGTTCAGACTGGAGTGTTGCTGCGGTTGATCTGAACTGCTGCAAATTACCTTTCTTTCGCTGCAGGTGTGTCTGGTGGAAGGAGGGCAGAGCTGTGACTGACCCAGGAGGTTTTGGACAGTGGCTGAGGATGGTGAGTACACGTTGTGGTCTACCTGTGTCCCAGTGCTTGTTCTTTGTGGCCAACAGCCGTGCTGCTGCTGCTGAATGTGAGAGGAAACACGAGACAGAGAGAGAACAGGAGCAGGTTGCCCAAGGAGGCTGTGGATGCCCCATCCCTGCAGGCATTCAAGGCCAGGCTGGATGTGGCTCTGGGCAGCCTGGGCTGCTGGTTGGTGACACACAGCAGGGGGTTGGGACTGGACGAGCACTGTGGGCCTTTGCAACCCAGGCCATTCTAGGATTCAGTGGTTCTAAGAACGCTGTAATCCTGTGTATGTTGTGTGGTAGCATATAACATAAAGAGCTCTGAGGCGTGGCTGTAGCCGTGATGCTGTAGGTAAGGTGAATTTACTTCTAAGCTTGTTCTTGGAATATACAAGCAAGGCCAGAATCCTCTTCTGCCTCCTTGGGGGAGAGATGCAGTCACCCACACGTTGCTTCTTGCTGATTTACTTTAAATCGTACAGGTGGGAGTTGTCCTTCTATTCCTCTCTCACTTCTTAATGAAGAATTAACTCCACGTTAACAGTGTGCTTTGGTGATGCTGAGATAGCAGAGACTGCAAAATAATTAGTCAGAGTAGAGCATGGCTTCAAAGAATGCGGGGGGGCTGAAACGCAGCCAGGACAGCCAGCCTGCTGATAACCTGGGCTCAGGGTTTTGTACTGTGCTTTTGCGATGTTTTATTTGCCCTTGGTAGGTTTTTTCTTCCACAAACTCATCTAACCTGCTTCCAAAACCAACCGAGGAGCTGCAGCTGTGATGTGCTGCGGTGGCCCCTTTTGCTGTGACCATGAACCCATTCCGTAGCGCTTTGGTTGGTGGCCATCAGTCTCTGTGGATCTGAATGCTGGCACTACCTGGGGCTGCTCCGGCCCCGCTGTTGTGCAGATCTGTCTCATTCCCTTCAGCTCTTTGACCTCCATGCAGATGTTTGCTCGTATCTCTCATCCTTGTCCCTGCTCTTGGGGCCTCTGCTCCTTTTTGGGGTGCGTGGGCTGGAACTTACAGAGACGTGGAAGCCTTTGCTTTTCAGTATGCAGAGCATAGCAGACCTACAACCTCTTCTGTCATCTTTTAAAGATCAGAAGATGATGCCGGCCATCCCCGTCCTGGTTTATAGGATATAAAGCAGTAACATCTCTTCACGTGAGCTGAGGGTTCTGTTTTTGGAAGGCCACCTGAGCGGCCCAGCCGGCCTTTGGCTCACCAAGCACTGCTGGAGGCTTTGAGGAAATGAGCTATTTTTGTAGAGCCCCGACACAAAGCTGCCCTTTGTGCTGCAGGAGCAGAGGAGGCAGGACCAGCAGCCCCACTGGCCGCAGCTCTTCAGCTGTCAGCATCCATCCGTGTGCAGAACGGGGATTCGTTTCCACTTCTGGGATGTGGGACCATCTGCCCGAGGCAGTGACCTCCTCCTGCCTGTTTCCCCTGCTGTTCTCCCCCAGTGGGGCGGATCAGGGCAGGGCTGTGGGTTCCTCCCTGCCTCCACAGCCCCTCTCTCTCTGCAGTTCTCTCCCAGCGTGATGCTGCAGTGACAGAAAGCCCCACCACCACCAGGCAGAAGCAATAGCAGTGCTGCCCTCTGCCTAACATAGGAGCACTGACAGCAGCTGGGTGAAATGGAGGACAAAGGTGCACCGGGATTGGGAAGGGCACACACACTCAGTTGGGTCCCCTCTGTGCCTGCATGAACGTGAGCGTGCACAGCGCTCGGGGAGCTGCGTCATCCTGGTTTGGTCTCACGGTGTTAGCAACAGCAGAGGGAATTCCAGCAGGGGAGACACCTGACTTGGCATTTAGGAAACGCTGTGAGCGAAGCCAGCTGAAAGGAGGCTGTACGGACACAAGAGCAGGGATTGAGTGAGGTGAGATGGTCCCAGGGGCTGCGCTTGCAGCAGGGAGAGGTGCAGGTGGTGCAGGTTGAAACTACAGCCCCTTCCATGTCGCTTAGGGGTGGGTCCGCTGTGCAGCAGGCAGGGCGTGGAGGAGAGCAGGACGTGCAGGGGAGCAGGACGCGGCAGCTGCCTCTTGGAGAGCGGCAGCCGGTGATGGCAGCGGCGGTGGCGTTTGGCAGCAGAATGCCGTCCTGCGGCTCCGAGATGGCAGCGCTGAGCTGGGAGCGCTCAGAGCACCCACAGGGGCTGCCGTGGGAGCGGCCGTCCTGCAAATCCCTGAGCGTGCTGGGCTGTCCTTCAGCGACACGCGGCGGAGCAGCAGGAAATGGAGAGCTCTGTGCCGGAGGATGGAGCCGAGCGCTGCAGCAGAGCTGCGGCACAAAGCGCGCTCCCCTATTGTTCCAGCAGCGGCGGCCATTGCCGCGGGCCGGACCGCATCTCCCGGCAGCCACTCGAGTTGGAGACCGCGCCGGGCTGCGCGCACGGGGGCGGGAGGGGGAGAGGAGGGGTGATCCCCGCCGGCCTCTCCATTTTCTGTCTCGCCTGTCGGGGAGACGCTCAGATGGCAGAGCTCCGCTCCGCGTCCCTGCGAGGTAGGTGGAGTCTGGCCGTCCTCCGCCCTCCTTCCCTCCATTGTCAGCGCTGTGAGCGCGGCACCTGCTCCGGCCGGCTGCAGGGATGCTCCTGCCCTCCGCCGAGCACTGGCGAGGCTGCGGCAATCCCTGCGCCGGCGCCCGGCAGCCTCTGCCGGCAGCAGCTCGGGGCCTGAGGAGGGAGATGCTGCTTGCGCCCAGCCGCCGCCTCGGGAAGTGAACATGAGTCTGCCGGGCCGCGTCTCCTGCTCCATGCTCAACTGCTTTGTAAGTGCGTTTTTCCTGTTGTGTTTTTTCCTCCTCCCTGTCTGTTCCAGGCTCCGTGCCGGCGCTGTGCTCAGCCGCTACCCCGGATCAGGCCCGTCCTTGAGGCCTGGCCCTGCTGCCCAGCTTGGCATCCTGCCGCCTCTCACGGAGGGGAGGCCCTTCTCCTCCCTGCACGTGCCCCAGGAGGCACCAGCCCCAACCCAAGGGCACAGCAGCCAGCTGACGGCCCGTGGCTCCCTGCCTGCTGCTGGGAAACACCGCGCAGAGCTGCAGCACCGGGGAGCTCCGTGCTCCCGCACAGGGCAGGGCTGTGGGACCCTCCCGGGGCCCTGAGCTCCATCTTTTGTGTCATACGGGAAAGTGTCTCTGCTCGGAGATCTGCAGGAACCCCCCACAGCGGGGACTTGTGGCCGAACGGCTTCAGTGAGGGGTGCCCAGGAGGGGCTGAGCTTCACAGCGCAGCAGGGAGGGACTCAAGGACGCCGGCTGCTCTGTCCCAGTTCCTGCTGCTCCATAGGGTTTCTTTGTGAGCTGCCAGGCACCGATGAGGGGCTGCCCTCCCTGCTTGGGCCCCCCCACAGCCCGGCCTGCACCTGAAGTGGCGCCGCTCCCTGTGCCCCCCAGCAGTGCGCAGAGCCTGGTAGTTGTGCAGGGAGGTGCTGCGGCCGTGCTGGGGTGGATGCTGGCCGTGACCCCCACACACTGCACACCCCCCTGCCTGTGTCCTGGGAAGGGCTCTGCTGTGGGGCCGTGGGTCTTTGGAACAGGAAGGCGTCCTGGGTTGGGAGTTCAGCACTGGATGTGGCCCACAGATGCTTTCCTTTTTATCTCCAATGAGATGATATGGGGATTTGGCATCCTTTTAAATATAACTGAAGCAAAAGGTTGGGTTCTCATTTCCTCAGGTTGAGATCTGGAGGTTCTAGGGCACCAGCTCAGCCAGAAAGGTATTTTGTTTAAAATTCTCCATGATACGTAACACAGAACGGTATTTCCCAGTAACTGCTGGAGCCTGTAGGAGTGGTGGGGAGCAGGGGGCATTCTGAAGGAGTCCTTTAACACGTGGAATGGATGCATCCTCAGCTGCTGTCCTCTGCTGTTTGGGTGCTGCTCACTCTCGTCAGGCAGAAACCAGGCTGAGGGTCGGTGAAAGGCTGGGCTGGGATTTGCTGATTGATTGCACGGTGACACCATGGAGACAGTCCCCGCTGCCAGGAGAGGTGTCCAGGCTCTGTGTGTTCCCTCAGGATGCCTCTCCAGGCCACGTCAGGCTTCCCAGGTTCAGCACTGCAGGGAGAATGCCCTGCTTTGCTGCTGGCACTGCTCAGGCCGGGCTTGTTATGGCTGTGTGTACCTGCACCCCATTGCTGTAGGATTGTTTCACATTTCCATATTAAAAGAATCCAGGGTCTGCAGTTATCTCAGGGCTAAGAATGAGGATAAAAGCTGCCCGAAGAAAGCAGTCCTTGGTAACAGCAGGAGGAGGTCACAGCTGGGCTGAGTGGAACCCTGTGTGTGTGCGCTGCTGTGGTTCCATAATGAAGCTCACAGGGTCAGCTCTGCCATGATAAGTCGCTGTCGCATCCCTCCCAGGTGCATCACTGAGGTTATCTGCTCAGCTCTCTGTGCACCGTGTGGCTTGAAGAGACACGGCGTGGAGACCCGTTCCAGACTGCTGTTGTGCTGTGGCTGTTGTGCCATAGCTGGGGTCGGGGAGCTGTGTGCAGAGGCAGAAGTGTTTCCATCTACAGGTCCGGGGTTCCCCGACACGCTGTGACACCAGGAGCATCCCACAGCCCTGATTGTGCCTTTTCATAGCGTGCGGTAGCTGGGGCCAACTCTCAACGTGTGTTTTCTTTTCAATGCAGGGCGAGGAAGGCCCCCCCAGTTTGGAGTACATCCAGGCCAAGGACTTGTTCCCCCCAAAGGAGCTGATAAAGGAGGAAGAGTCATTGCAGGTAAGGAAGTGAGAAGACAGAAACCATCCGCTTTGGATGCAGCAGGCTGAGCTCTGTGACGTGAAACCTGAGAGCACTTCTCCAGGCCAGGACGTGCTCTGGAGCCGCAGGTTCAGCAGTGCTGTACGTCAGCTCATGCTGGCAAGTCCTTCCATGTGCATGGAGGCAGGGAACAGCTGCCCAGTGCTCACTGCCCTCCTTCCCAGCCCTGCCATGACTTTGCAGTGCACACGGCGTCACATCTGCCTCTGGGAAATACATCTGGAGCATGATGCAATGCTGCCAGGCTGGGTGTTCCCCATCCTCCACCTGTGCTGGCATTGAGGAGCAGTGATGCTGCACTGCTGTGCAGCAGGAGGCCCTCTATGGGACAGGTAGCACGTCAGAGCTGGGCTGTGCCATGGAAGGCAATAGTGTGCCATATTGCAACAGCTGATGTGGCTCTCACATACGTTGCTCCTGGCATTTTCCTGCTGCAGAGCTGCTGGAAAGAAGAGCCTCTATATTGTGCCAGCTTCATGCTGCAAGAGGCCTTTGAAAGAGACCCAGCTACTATTGCTGCTGTGCAGCAGGGGCAGCAGAGCCAAACCTCCTGGCTTTCCTCACTCCTTTAGCACAGTCTGCTGCCACCTCATCCCAGCACTCATCATCTTGCTGTGGCCAGAGCCAGGCCCACTGTGTGTCTTCTTCCCTCTGCTGCGGCAGCTGGGTTTGCTCGGTGACCAGCATTGTCTGGTAACCAGTGCTGGTAAGGAGGGCTGAGATGTGGCAGCTGCAGGCTTGGCTGGGCAAGGGCACACGGGTGAGGATGCTGCGGGGCTGCAGCCTTCAGAGGGTGGAGCCCTGGGGTGGCTGCGACACAGGCCAGCTAAAAGCAGCGTAGGAAAGCGTGCAGAACAGGCGGCCAAAATGCAGAGTTTGTTTTTTTGCTGTCGAATAATTAATATTTCAAAAGCTTTTCAGACAGGTGCCTCAGGTTGTTATTTTTGTACGAGTAACTGAAGAAGGAAGGACTCTTTGGTACAACTGCTGCTCACCCAGCACATCGTGCCTGAAAGCCAGCAAGTTCAGTTTATAGGCAGCGTGTATCCGAACCATAGAATCAGCTCAGCAATAAAGGCTGTGTGGTCTGACTTGTACTAATTACAGTGTAATGAATTGTTTAATCAGATGCCCTGCCTGGAAAGCAAAGGGCTCCGGCTGAAGTGATAAACAGTTGTGACATTTCTGCACGACTGGTTACCAGCACCACCTGCTGTGGGTGGCATCCAGGGAACGAGGAGCCTGCTTAGCTGCAGAACAAGGAGCCCGATGAGTTTTGGGGTGGGCCATTTTTTGTTTTGCTTTTCCACACATACACAAACGGGATGTTAAGCTCGGCCATCTGCCAGCATCCCGTGTTTTAAAGTTGGCTGACAGGAAAAAGCAGGCGGGTGTTTGATTTATCTGCGACCGAGATTTAGAAACACATCTCACTCAGGTTACTTCACTGCACAGCCAAGCACTGCGCAGAGATTCCTTCACAGCCTGCTTAGCAGAAGGTGGGCCAGACATTGCTGTTTACCTGCGCTGATAGGCAGAAGCCTGGTGGTGCTGCTGACTGCTCTGTCTGTGGTTTACAGCACACGGAGGCAGTGGGAGGAGGGACTCTTGGCACTTCGTGGTGCTCAGAGCCTCGAGTGTGTCTGGAACTTGTCATGTCTCCCTTGTAGGTCCCATTCACTGTGTTGCAGGGTGAGGGAGTGGAGTATCTTGGCCATGCAAATGATGCCGTGATCGCCATCTCCAACTACCGGCTTCATATCAAATTTAAGGATTCTGTGATCAACGTAAGTTTGGATCTTCTCATTAACTGTTACCTCTTGCAGTATTTTGGAGGGGAGTGAGGGAGACAGAAGCAGTTTCTCTGGTTTGCAACATGAGAACTGGGCCTCTAAGTTGCCAGGCCTGACGTTGCCTCTTGTTACTGTTGGTCACGCAGTTGTTGGAGTGCAGTGGGTTGCTCCAGTGGATGGTAATTAGGACTTTCCCTTGCTCTTCTTTTTAAAATCAAGCCTTAAGCTCAGGGGTTTTAAGAGTGGTCGGATACCATCACTCAGCAAGAGAGAGCCAGCTGGTGGCAGCCTGGGGCTTTCTCTTGCTGTCTCCACTTGCCATCTTCTATTGGAGTGGGAGACTGCCCAGGAACAGAGTAGAAATCTGGTTGGTGATTCTTGAAAGAGACTCTGTGCTGCATCATGAAGCTTCATAAACCTTGGAGTGTGTTTGTAGCTTGGGCTCGGAGCTGCTGTTAACTGATAGAACCACATTAGGGCACCATGAGCCTGTGGGCAGGGCCGCTGTGTCCGCTGCTGCGGTGTGCTGCCATGCCCTCCTTCTGTCCCTTGCAGGTGCCTTTGAGGATGATGGAAAGTGTGGAGTGCCGGGATATGTTCCAGCTTCACATCGTCTGCAAGGACTCCAAAGTGATCAGGTATCCCTTGCTGTAGATGCCGCTGCAGTTGTCACAGTCTGCTCTGACACCTGCCTTTGCACTGTCATTGGAATGAAGCTGTTTATAGACGAGGTTGCTCTGTTTTTTGAAAGGGTTGATGCTTTATTCCTTTTTCTGGTTAAATGAAGCTCCCTGTCTGTGTCCCAGCTGGGTGTATGTACTCACTGAATATGATTTACATTTGCAGGTGCCATTTTTCCACCTTTAAGCAGTGCCAGGAGTGGCTGAAGAGACTAAATAGAGCCATTGCTCGCCCTGCTAAGCCTGAGGACCTCTTTGCATTTGCCTACCATGCGTGGTGCTTAGGAGTCTGTGTTGACGAGGAAGATCAGCATGCACATCTGTGCCGTCCAGGTAGAATCCCGGCCTGTCCCCTTCCTGTTTATCCATCTAGGAGTACAGCGATGCAATTGGAGCCATCGTTCATAACATGGTGTCTTGCTGCATCTTACGCTGTGCTGTAGCCATAGCCCAAGCCCGTCTCGCTCAGGGGCATCCCGCACTTGGCCTGGACATCCAGCTGATGTCCAGATGCAGCTGGATAACAAGCACAGTAAAAGGAATAATAATAATATGCAAAGTGTGGGGCATTCTGAGGCAGCGGCGCTTAAGTCTCCTTTTCCTTTCTCCTTGAGTGAAGGAAACGTCCCGTACTTCAACACTTTCATCACGATAATGAGACAGCTCAAGCAGCAAATGTCATCTGCACTGAGGCAGCATAATTAATATCAGCATGTCTCCATCTCTTCTCCTACACTTAGACGTGCCACGGCATCCCCAGGATCGGGTCTGCAGGGCTGCCTGGCTCATTCCTGCACAGGATCAAATAAAATATTTGAATCCAGATAGAGAGAAGCAGAGCTGTGGTGCTGCCCTCAGTGGGTCGGGAGTTTGCCCCCTCCTGGAACACAAAGTTCATTTGCAGTTGCTTTCTTTTGGTAAAGCTTCAGCATGGATGAGAGGAAATGAAGTAATGAGATGGCTTTGCATTTAGAAATCTGTTGCCATCAGAGGAGAGGGGCAGTGACCTGAGTGAGTATCCACCTTGGGAGGGAAAAGCGGATGAAATGAACGCTGCCATCCCAAAACACACCTTAGCAGAGAAGGGCTTTTTCTGTGCTGCTCCTGCACTGGGACTGGGAGGTGACCTGACTCGATGAGATAAGCAGAGGAACCCCTGCAAGGGACCGGGCTTTGTGCTTCCTGAAATAAGAACGCTGACATCCAGCTGTCCTGAGGTTTCTCTTCAGCCTCTGGTAGTTGCTATGGAGCTGCCACTAATGTTAAAGTGCTGTCAGTAAATACTTTGTGCTCTGCTATTCCAGGTGACCACGTAAGATACCGATTTGAGATGGAGCTGGTGAGGATGGGCTTTGACTTGCAGAACGTCTGGCGAGTCTCTGACATCAACAACAATTACAAGTGAGTGTTGCACCACCGGGCCCTCCCGGTTCTCCTCTTTCCTTTCTCTATTCCATCACAGTCCCCCTGCAGAGCAGTGGATGAGTCAGGCTCCTGCTAATCCTCCTTTTGGGTCGTGCTTACCCTCAGGCAGATCAGCATATGAGCGAGTTCTCCTTTCTTTCCTCCCTTCGTGTCATGGAATGGAAGCAGAGTATACCCTAAACGTCAGAGCTTGCAGCAGTTGTAGGTGCTGACCCAGGCAGTTTATAATGCGGCCATAACTCCTCCATGAAGATGGCTGAGGGGTGATCTGCTTCAAGCTACAGAGCTGGTAGGTTACAAAGCAGGTGGAGTGAAGCTTTTCTGACGGTGGCAGGTGGTAGAGCCAGGTCCATGTGGAGAGGAGGACTCTCCGTCATGGGAACATTTCAGGTCCCAGCCTATGTGGTGTTGCAGGTGGCCCCACTGTGGGCAGGAGGTTGGAGCAGGGATCTCCAGAGCCCCTTCAGCTGAGCACAGCAGCCCCTTTATCCCGTCCTGTGCCCCTGGAGCTCATGGGGAAGCGCTTCCGCATTCTTTGCAGCAGGTGGCACAAAGCCAACAGGTTTTTATTAGGCGTTGAGTCACATTCACTTCTGCATTCCCTGTAATCTGGAAATGACTCGGATCCCTCCGTCCTTTCTCTAGTTCACGGGCAGTAAAAGCATCTCCATCACCTTCATATCTCCACTCTCTTGTGGAGACCATGAGATGCTTCAGGTATGTTGGCTCGGGGAAATCCCTGTGGAGTTCTGAGTCTGCTGCCTCCTCTCTGGTGTTTTCTCAGGGTTCAAGGCATCAAGCACTGCACTTGGGATTTGATACTTTATCTTCTCAGCAGTCTCACATTGTTGCTTTCGGTCTGTTTCGTGACTTTGTTGCCAGTACTGACACAGCTTATCTAAGAACTTCAGATAGAAATTGTTTTCCCGACCTGCTCAGCAGCAGAGCGCGCAGCTCCGTGCTGCAGCTACATCTGTCTCCTTGGAAGCAGCCACGCTGCCCCTCAGTGCAGCATTCTGCACGTGGTTCCCCTCGATTGCCTCAGTGCCTCCAAGTGAGATTTCCCACTTGCACTTTGCTTCCTGGGAGCTTTGACCCCAGACCTCAGCCAGGTTCTCCAAAGACGTGTTTTAATTTTGACCAAACCATGGAGGAAAGAACTTGAAACGAAGCTGGGCAGGCTGGCTGTGCTTCCCTTGGGTTTGCTGAGCTCCTGCCTGGGGATGCTGGCAGGTCTCAGCTTCCCTTCTCAGCAGACATCCCGAGATCTCCAAGGTGGTGTAACTGGCTTGTGCAACTCTGAAACCAGTTCTCTCTTGCCGCTCCAGGGAGTGTGTCTTTAAATCCTGCCTTGGCTTTTGATCATTACCACCTGCCTCTATTCACAGGAATCAGGTTACTTTTTAACTGTTTATAGTCCTTTTATCTTTTATTTCCCAGCATTGGCAAAACAGCGTTATTAGAGACAGGATACTCCGAGGTAATGACTTTGTTCGTTGTCTTTCAAGTCTGTTCCGAGATGCCCTTATCTGGTAACTATTATCTTCTTCCTGGCGACAGCCATCATAAAAATAGAGCAATACAGGCATATAATGGCCGCTCCTCCAGACCTGATAAAAGTATACTTTTCAGCATACCATCATAATAAAACTATTACATAATCCCTCCGTGGTTTTGCATCCTCAGTCATCTACATGAGTGTGCGGTCTGAGAGCCCCCAGCTGCGCAGCCCTGCTGCCAGGGCTGAAGTTGTTTTCCTATTGCTCACAATGCTGAGGTTTGGTGCACGCAGAGTAATTTCAAAAGCAACAAAAAATCCCCACGTTTCTCCCACTGTTGATGCTTATTTCCAGCTTTGATCTTTTTACGGTTGTGGTTGTGTTTATTTTTTGGCTTTATGAGGAAAATGAGGTCTGTAACTGTTTCTTGTCTTTCCAAGAGTTACTCCAGACTCGAGGAAAGCTTCCTTTGGGCCTTTGGTGAGCAACCTGTAAAGAAAAAGAGCTCTGAAAATCCCAGTCTGCTCAGCCACAGGCGCTGTCTGCTCTGTGGATGCACGATGTGCCACCTCCCTCCACAAAAGCCGTGTTGACTCTTCCCAAGTGTGCCGTATTTACCCTTGCAGTGGCTGTGGCGGTCGGTGGCTTTGTGCAGCAGTCGGGCTTAAGTGGTTTCCCACGTTCAGCTTTTTACAAAACCAACACCATGTTTGCCACCTTCCATTCCTCTGGCACCAGAGCCAATGTAAGCAATAGCTTACACATCTCCGTTAATCATTCACCTGGTGCACATCTGGGTTGCTGTAGCAGTGTTGGGAGAGCAGTATCTGGTCCTGCTGATTAGTTGCTCCTCATTCCTTGCAGGTAGTTCCCCCGTGTTAATCTCGGTGTGCCTTTTCACCTGTAAAACAGGGATCGGTCTGGCAGCTTCTCTGTGCGCTCACACCAGCGTGGATGGTTTTGGTGTTCTGCTGTGCCCGCTCTTATCTCCCAGACCATCAGTGCAGCAGCGGGCTGACACCTCCACGGTGGTGGAAAAAAGTCTTCATGGTTTTAATTTCTTCACGGGGCATTTCCTAAAACCGGCCTGACCTGCCTGATTTTCAGTGTCTTTTCATTGAAGTTCATGTTTGGCTCTTCTCGTGTTTGTGCTCTTTGGAATCATTGCCCCAGGTTGCCCAGTGAGGTTGTGGCTGCCCCCTGCCTGGGAGCGCTCAAGGCCAGGCTGGATGGAGCTGTGAGCAGCCTGGTCCGATGGGAGGGTCCCTGCCTACAGCAGGGATTGGAACGAGGCGATCCTAAAGATCTCTGCCAACACAAACCATTCTGTGATTCTGTTTTACCTCTAACATCCAGCTCTCATTCACTGAGATGCCTCCTCCTGCTCCTCTCTGGTTGTTTTGTATTACCTCAGATAGCGTATTTCATTAACCATCTCTTCATCTGCAAGCTTTTCGTCCTTCATCTTGCCTTCTGCCCAGGGCTCTCTGAGCTGTCCGTACCCCATGTGGAGTGACATCTCCTTTCAGGGCAGGCAGGTCTGTGCTACCATCACATCCCAGCAGCACTGAATGCTGTCCCAGTGCCCATTACCACCAGCTGGGTTATCCTGTGCTGAGAGGATCACCAGCCGTGCCCTGCAGTTCACCCACTGGGTTATTTCACCCTCCTCAGCCCTGCAACGTTCCTTCTAAGCAGTGTGGGTTGGAGCTGAGACCTGAGGCTGCTCTTTGATGTTCGGTGGGCAGGATTTTGTCTGCAGGAGCTGCGGGGCTCAGCAGGCTGAGGATCCAGGCAGTGCTTTGTCTGTGGGTCTGTGACCTGCCCTGCATGCAGCCACACGCTGTGAGCCCTGGGGCTCGGCGGTCGCTCCTGCAGCGTTGCTGTACAGTTTCTCTGGTGCAGATTTTGGTTGCTGAGTCTCATTTTGCCTCACTGCTTTCTTTTTTTCCAGGCTTTGTTCCAGTTATCCACAGAAGCTGCTGGTGCCTGTCTGGATCACTGATAAGGAGCTGGAGAACGTGGCTTCGTTTAGGTCATGGAAAAGGATCCCTGTGGTTGTGTACAGGTAAACACAAAGCAAACAAGTGCTCTCCCCAGGTCCCTGATGGCTGATGGCTGCCCTTTGGGCAGGTTTGCAAGCTTGGTGCGTGCTGGTAAAGCAGGATGCTCTCCCAGAGGGAGTTTGGTAACTGCTGCTTCTTTCTTGCTTTTGGTTAGACCTGATGATGGGGGTGACTTTACTACTGTGGGAGATGCAGCAAGGGCACAGTGTCCAATTCAGGTTCTCTTTCTCTGAGATGCAGAGTATTTCGATGAGATGACACATGCCTAGCTTTGAAAATAAGTCTTGGCCAAAATGCTGCATGGCCCCTCCGTCATAGGATCATAGAATCACAAGGTGGACCTAGAATATCATTTAGTCCAACCGTACTCCTATAACCATCACTACTCATTAAGCTGCTAACGTATATCTCATAGCACCTCACCCAGACAAGGGGGTCCAGCAGGACCTGGATGTACTTTTTGGTACCCATCTGCAAATCATTTCTGTTTTGAGTGAGCTGTGAGGGTTTGTAAGCATTGAGGTAACAGGGAGGGTGAGATGTTTGCTGGTGGCTGAACGTGGTTGAGTCGATAGCTGGTGGATACAGGGAGTGCTGCTTCCCTGACCAGAGCAGCCTTCCAAAAATCATCTGAACGTGAGGATGGATGCGGCGAGGCAGCAAGTAAAGCAGAGCTTTTCAGGGCAGGGGGTGATTTCTCTTTAAGCACATCTTCTAGGACACTGGCATGTCTGAACCAAATGGGAAGTCAGTTGCATAGGTGTGCAGGAAGATACATCACCCAGCTGGTGAGTGTTGTTCTGTATATTGTGGTTTCTAGCATTAGACTCAGTGTTAGCAATTAATCCTAATACAGAAAGCTTTGAAAATACCAGAAGCACGCAGCAAAGCAAAGCCCTGGGAAGCAGTAGAGCCAGGAAGTAAAAACAGGGACTTTACACACACCTCACCTGTATGTCTCTATGTTATGTGGTTCGTGTTGCATGCTGTCAGATGCTGCCAAAACACAGCGTGTTGTTTCTACAAGACCTGAATTCTGCAGCAGAAGAGTAATGAGTGCTGGTTATCGTATGGGGCCTTGCCCTCTTTGTAGCCAAGTCAGCTAAGAAGTTAATTGTGTTTGTGATTACTTTTGCTAAAATTGGTCTGGCACTGGAGACGGTCCCAGTGTGCTTCCCCACCCCAGGGCAGAAGCTCATCTTTTTGCTGCTCTCTTACAATTATTTGGCTCGGCGCTTTATGATACCGCTGTGAGGATACCCGGTAATTTACGGGCTGAGCTGCAGCCCTCTGCAGCCTGGGATCAGATTAGAAGGTGCTGATGAGCGATGCTACAAGATGAGGCAAGGCCTTCGCCACCTCTCTCCTCTTCATGCGCTCTTCAGGCTTTGCCCCCAGAATGGAAGCATTGGCCAGGAGGGCCTGTGAGAGCCGTGGTGTGGTGCCTTGTGTGGCACCAGAGGAAGGGAAGAAATGCACACTTCCCACTCAGCTCCTCATCACCCACAGCTCAGGACAAGCAGGCTTGGGTGCGTGCACCCCAAGGACTCAGCCAGCACAGAACTGGTTGGTAGAGCTCAGAGTTTCACAGTGATGTGGCTGAATTCCTGGCTGATCTGTGGAGCATGACACCAAAGGTATCACGTTATCCATTTCCTTACAGAAAGTAGAATTGGGCTGGTAAGCAAAGCAGAAGCACAGGTCTTCAGTGCTGGGTTCTCAGTGGAGGTGCACAGTGGAGATGCAGGAGCCTGCAGGCACGGTTTGCTTGTGAAGCAGCGCAGAGGATGCAATTAATTATTTAGCTGACTACAGAGGCAGACGGGCATGGTGTGCCAGCCGCTCCTCGTCACTGCGCTGTCTGCACAGCCACCTTCACAAGTCCTTGGCACTGCACTAGCCAGGAGCTGCTCACGGATGCTCCCAGTCACCTTTATCTGTGCCCGTGCTGCAGCAAGCATCAGGGAAACAACAGCAAATGGTGGGCATTTCTGCAACCCTGCGGCAGAGCACACGACCATCAAGACTAAACTAAGGATTATTAAGGGATAATGCTGGCCCATAAGTGAAAATGCAATGGCACTCTGCAGTGTCCCGCTTTCAGTGGTCACTTTCTTCAAGGAAAACCAAAAGTAAAAACTGAAATGCTTCATGTGTGTGTGCTGAGCACAGAGTCAAGCTAAGTTTGTGCCCCAGGCTGGGGGAGTGCAGTGCAGGCTCAGGATAAGCTTTGGTTCTTCCACTGGCACCTGTTGCACTTTCTGCTTACTGATGACTTCATGCTCGCTGATGCTGGCTGTGTTTCCTTGTGTTTATCAGCACATCGTTATGTCTCGTGAAACTGATCACCTCCAGACCATGCCCTGCTCAGTGTTTGTTGCTCTGCTTAGAAGTCTGTGGCACCGAGAATCCTCTGAATGCTGTGTGACCACATGGCTTGAAGCAGTTCACTGCTGCCTGCAGGTAGCTTCGCACACCAGCACAGCCGAAGCCCTTTCCTACCTTCTGTGTCCCGAATGGAGCCGTCACACCCAGGCAGGCATGAGGAGCAGTCATGGCACAGCACCCGCATGTCCCAAAAACGTGCTCAGGCACTGGCTGGGAACGTTCTATTTGGCACAGGCCAGAAGCTGTGGGTGTGCTAACAAACAGGCTTGGGTGATCACGGGCCGCTGCTCCAGTCCACACCTTGGCTGTGCTTCACTTAGTAGTATAAACACAGCCTTTGCTGCTGTCAGTGCTACCCATCCTGCAGCCAGAAATAGATCCTGGGAGTGACGCCGCTCCTCATCTTGCAAAACAGAACTGCAGCACAGGATGGCACCAAAAGAAAAGGGCTCCAGAGAGTTTTGAGCTGAACGTGAGTGTCAGTTTCTTGGAAGTCTGCAGCAATACCATCTACAAGATGTCCTTAGTGAGAAAACATTCCTTGCAAGTTGCTTCGGGAGAACATTGACTCTGAGAAACAAAACCATCCCTCCAAGCTGCAGCGCTGCTGGTGAGATGCTGTGTGCCGCTGTTAGAACATGCTGAGGCTTTGGGTTTCTTCGTGCTGCCTTTCAGAGCAAATAATGGGAAGGAGCCACAGCTTCTGCTGTGGGATGGCAGAGCCCCTGAAGGGGTGACAGCATGAGGAAGGGAGAGAATGGCAGGGATGCTCAGAGCCCCACTGGCACTAAGCAGCCTTTGAGTGCTGGCTTGAGGCTTGTGCTGGTGTGCGTTGGGATCTAAACTGTTGTGTCTTCTACTTGGCCACCAATGCAGATTTTCAGTGTTGACCTACAAAAGGTATTTGGGTGTTGTTTGTCAGGTCCTTATCCGTGTCTCTGTTCTTATTCTGGCTCATCTTCAGAGAGGTGTTGCATGAGGGGCAGCAGGGCAGGGAGGGGCAGGTGTTGTTAGGAAGAACCGAGATACAGGACCATCCAGTTCCTCATCCCCTCCCTGAGAAGGGCCAGACACCAGGGATAGCATCTCAAGGGAGTGTAACAGGAAGGGGATGCAGATGTTCTGCCTCCATGGCCTTTGCAGCAGCTGGTATCTTCCATTTCCTGCCACATGTATTCAGGAGAACGCGAGGCTGTGCTTTCTGTGGTCACTCAGGGAGCCTACTCACCATGGACTTTTCGTTTTACATTTACTTTTCATTTATTAACATTAAATCCTATATGCTTTTTTATCACTCGAGATCATGAGATCCTCAGCAGTTTTTTTTCCAGCCAGCTGTGGGCTCTCATGGATGATCCTGTAGCAACAGCAAACTTTGTCACCTAATCCTCCATCCCCTTTCCAGGCCACTTAAGATGGATGTTCATGTGAAAAGTGCACACTTAGCCCTATTTCGGGCCTTCTGCGAGGCCTACAGCCAGGGTAGGGTTCATATTTTAGGGCTTATTAATAAACACCAGCTCAGGCCTCCACCCAGAAACTAACCAGTCTGATGCTGAGTGAGCTAATCCCTCTAACTTACAAGCGGTAAATGAAATGGTTTAACAACCAGTACGTCCTGCAAGGAAGAGGTGATAAGGGAAGAACAGAGCACTATGACAGTTAATAACTATGACTTTCCCAAAGTGCAGCCATCAGTATTTGAAGTTCTCTCTTGAGAAGCAATGGCTACAGCAACTGGCAGTTTCCCACTCCCTGCAAAGGTTCATTTCAGTGGGCCCTGCCATTGGGTCTGTGCATATGGCTGCCCCTGAGCTGCCACCATGTTCCTGACAGCCACTCCTGCAGGCACCTGCCCCACTGCCATTTTGCTTTGCCAGCTGCCCTGTTTCACTGCTTGGTGCAGGGCTAGATGCAGTGGGTGAAGCAGTGAGCAGGGCTGCCCAGGCACCAGCTGCTGGGGGTGAGTGGGGAGGTTTGCTGGGGTGTCCCTCACCTCCACGGGGCTTCCTTTGCAGACACGTGCGTAACGGGGCGGTGATTGCACGCTGCAGCCAGCCCGAAATCAGCTGGTGGGGCTGGAGGAATGCTGACGATGAGTATCTTGTGACATCAATTGCCAAAGCCTGTGCCTTGAACCCTGGAGCGAAGGCACCCGGCGGCGTGCCGCACAACGGGAGCAGCGATGGCAGCGAGGCCTGCGAGGCTGACTTTGGTGAGACGACACACTTCCTTCTGCTGTCCCCTAAATGTGCACGTTATGCAGCTCTCCCCGCACCTAAATGTCTCTGCTGTAACAGGGCTGTTACAATGCAAGTTTTAAACCTGATGTCCAGGTTCATAACCTGGGCCCTGCATGTGGGGTGGGTACGCTGCTGGGAGGTGCCAGCACTCAGCCTGTGCTCTCCCTGCAGACTCATCCCTGACCGCATGCTCGGGTGTGGAGAACGTGGGCACCCCTCAGAAGCTGCTGATCCTCGATGCCAGGTCCTACACCGCAGCTGTGGCCAACAGGGCAAAGGGAGGAGGCTGCGAATGCGAAGGTACGTGGGGCTGAGCACATCCCACAGCACTTCTTGAACCCGCTGAGTCGAGTGGGCCCTGCGGCAGTTTGTGTTGGGTTGGTGTTGTGGTGCTCCATCTGTGGGAGCACTTTGCCCTTCTCAGCTGTGCAGAGTCTGTTACTCCACAAAACAGCTGCTGGCACACAAGGCTTCCTAGAATAACTGCTTGTGTGCTGCTGGAACGGAGCAGCGCTGCTGGGGGGAGCAACCAAACCGCAGGGAGGGAATCGTTCCTGAACTGTGTCTCTCTTGTGCTCAGAGTATTACCCAAACTGCGAAGTCGTGTTCATGGGCATGGCCAACATCCACTCCATCCGGAACAGCTTCCAGTACCTGCGAGCTGTCTGCAGCCAAGTGCCAGACCCCAGCAAGTAAGTCACCGTTCTCTGGCTATGGGGCAAGTGCTCACAGTGCTTAAATGTGGCCCATTCTGATCCCAGGTAATCTGGAACGGATTGCATCGCAGACTTAAGTATCCGTTGTCTATATGCATCCTGTCCTCTATGTTTCAGAAGCATCAGGGAAAAATTGCAATTAGATGTTGGTTTGTAGTTATTCCCAAGCTGGTTGACTCCTCTTTTTGACATATTTTTTAAAAGACTCTTATTTTCATTGAGAACACAAAACCAACTTGGGTTAATGTGTTGTGTGCTGCTGGAGGACTGAGCCACCATCTGCCTGCTTTGTTGCACACCTTCTAGCTGGCTTTCGGCCCTGGAGAGCACCAAGTGGCTGCAGCACCTTTCTGTCATGCTGAAGGCAGCCATGCTGGTCTCCAGTGCAGTTGACAGAGAAGGACGTCCAGTGCTGGTTCATTGCTCCGACGGCTGGGACAGGACCCCGCAGATCGTAGCGCTGGCAAAGATTCTTCTGGACCCCTATTACAGGACCATGGAGGTGGGTGTTGTGCTACTCTGCTGTTTCGTGTCTGTCAAATGGCAGCTCTTGTCTTTGACTCTCAGCAGACAGGAGCAGAACTCCACATGGAAATGAGCTTACTGGCATTTCAGAGCTGTTATTATGGGCACTGAGTTTTTCTGTATGTTCCTCCTGCCTCTTTTTAGTGAATTGTGTGCCCCATTCCCAGTATGGTAAAAGTGCTTTGGTAAATAACCTGTTGTGTTCAAGGTGCAGCTGCTTCCCTGCTCCTCCTTGTGATTATTTCATTTATTTATGTTCATTCTCAAGGTTGTTTGTCATATAAAAATAACAGATGTTGCTTTCTGTTTGAAAGCCTCTGAGCTTCAAGTAGCTTTGCTCCCAAACCGAGCGTGGAGCTGCCTTGCCAGAGCTGCATTAGTCCTGAGGTCACTTGGCTGTGCTGGTAGATGGGACTTGCCTTGTCTCGCTCGGTGCCTACAGCAAAGTTTTCTCTTTCATTCGCAGGGTTTCCAGGTGCTCGTTGAATCAGATTGGCTGGATTTTGGTCACAAGTTTGGTGATCGCTGTGGTCACCAGGAGAAGGTGGAAGATCAGAATGAGCAGTGCCCCGTTTTCCTGCAGTGGCTGGATGCTGTTCATCAGCTTCTGAAGCAATTTCCTTGCCTCTTTGAATTTAACGAAGCCTTTTTGGTAAGAAATACGCATGCAAACTCTTCTTTATTCCTTACCAGCTGTTAGCAGAGGCAGGGAGGAGGCTGTGATATTTGTGGTGTTATGGTTGATAAAGGACAAGAAAAATGGAATTCTTTAAAAATTGGGAAGTGTCTGATTACTGCCTGGGCTCCCTGCTGGCATTCCTGACATACCTGTGCGGGCTCAGCCCTGCCCTTCAGTTGAGGCATTCTGACCTGGTTCTGTATGTGCAATGCTGCTGACAGCTTCTCTAACTGCTTGCGTTTCTTCCTTCTCCCAGTGGGGATTGCAGGCTGGGCAGACCAAGCAGACCAGGCAGCGATGAAAGTGTGATGTTCTGTAGTTTCTTTGGATTGCTTCTTTCCTAGCCCAGTGAATTCACATACCGTTTGCAGCTCTGTTCTATCCAAAAGCTTCCATCAGCAGCACTGTTTTAACCAAAAACTTGCTTAAAGAAGAAATACGGGGAAGTGATAGCTAGTAATCTGTCTGATCATGTAATACAGCTTGAGGTCATAGACATGGTATCAGTTGACTGTTGATTTCACTTGAATCGAAGTGCCCTCTGTGACAGAGAGGACAGCACTGAGGTCACCAACTGGGTGAGAATCTTCCCAGAGAGGCGGAAGATGTTGCCCTTGGAGGCAGGCAGCGCTTCCCAATAGCCATGGCAGCTGTTCTCCTTTTGGTGCTGCAGGTGAAGCTGGTGCAGCACACGTATTCCTGCCTCTATGGGACCTTCCTTGGGAACAGCCCATGCGAGCGAGAGATGCACAATATCTACAAGCGTACCTGCTCCGTGTGGTCCCTCCTGCGGGCTGGAAATAAGAACTTCCACAACCTTCTCTACATGCCAGGGTCTGAACAGGTGAGTATTGCTCCTGGCCTCGCTTTCTGGGGTGTCTACCTGCCAGGCACCAGGAACTGTATGAGGAGAGGCTGGAGAGGTTTCCTGCCGTGTTCATCTCTAACCACAGTGGTTGTTGCAGGTGCTGCATCCTGTGTGCCACGTGCGAGCGCTGCATGTCTGGACAGCAGTGTATCTCCCAGCTTCCTCCCCACACCCTTTGGGACAGGATGACATGGACATTTACATGCCCCCTGGATCTCAGAGCCAGGAGTTCAGTGGCAGGTGTTTGGACAGGTAAGAGCCCAGAGCTCCAGTCCCAGGTTGCCTCTGACCCACAGTCATCTGTTCCTCCTCTGCCTGTTATCTTTGCTGTGGGGAGCAAGAGCTGTGTAGCATTGTCCCATGCACTTGAAGGAGAACAAGTACAGCTCACTGCTGCCCTAAAAAGGCAGACTGCAGTGTTCTGCATTTCAGCTCATGTTGCTGCACCCTTCTTCTCTTCCCACTCCATCATCTCCAATCAGGAACATTTCCATTATCATAGCTACAGCTGAAATGAGGGAAGTTTCAAAGAGTTTTGTTTTGAGAATTGCTTTGCTTTGGGATTCCAGATTACCAAAGACAAGATCTATGGACGACCTGCTTTCAGCCTGCGACTCCAGCAGCCCACTGACCCGCACGTCCAGTGATCCAAACCTGAACAACCACTGTCAGGAGGTGCGTGTGGGCCTGGAAGCCAGGCATGCTGCCACCGAGGGAGCCGAGCTGCATGTGGGAGAAGGCAGCGTGGTGGCTGCTGCTGAGACACAGCAATTGGAGGAGCAGCAGGAAAATGCCCACCCGCAATCCAGCAGTGCTTTCAACAGCAGTGAGCATGAAGAGCAAAGCAAGAAGCTGAGCAACTGGGCTCCTGTGCCAGCAAACGGCGTGTCTGTGGAGGCAGAAAAGGGAAATGGAACATGCGTGGAGGAACTGGATGGTGCATGCCCAGCTCCAGATCCTTCCAAACAGGAAAATGTTGACAGGGTTTCCACCAGCTCTGGAAAGCAATTAGAATCCCGTTCCCAAGAACCTTTGAAGGCTTCTGGCTTGGCACCCAGTGAAAAAGGCTGCCCCAAGAAAGACACCACCTGCCAAGACATTCCCAGCCAGAAGCCACTGGCGCCCAGCGCTCCTTGTCAGGAGCCGAGCATCCCCCGCCCAGATGAAGACAACAGCAAAGGTTATGCTGGAAGGAAGGGGCTCTGTGAGGATGCCTGCCGGATGGGGAGAGTCCCACTAGAGCAATGGCGCAAGCCCATCTCCCAGAGCCAGAGCAGCGAGTTCTCCTTTTTGGGGTCCAACTGGGACAGTTTTCAAGGAATGGTGACATCGCTCCCCAATGGGGAGCCCACGCCCAGGCAGCTCCTCTCCTATGGTTGTTGTAGTAAGAGGTTGAGCAGCAAACAGCTGCGGGCACCGGGCCTGTGTTTCAGTGGCCAATGGTCTGCCAGGGAAGGTGCAAAAGGCTCAGTCTGCTCTGGCCACGTCGGCACGCATTTTGCAGGCTCTGCAGGGAAGCCCAGCCGTTCGTGGCTACCCTGCCACGTGAAGCAAGCGCCTGGTCCCAAGCACGTGCCACCAAAATGTCCTTCTCCCGTGCCTCCTCTCTACCTGGATGATGATGGGCTCCCTTTCCCCACGGATGTGATTCAGCACAGGCTGCGGCAGATCGAGGCCAGCTACAAGCAGGAGGTGGAGCAGCTCCGCAGGCAGGTGCGGGAGCTGCAGCTGCGGTTGGACATTCGCCACTTCTGCGCCCCGCCGGCTGAACCGCCCATGGACTACGAGGACGATTTCGTAAGTAGCTGCCTCTAACAGCTTCAGCTGCGCACTCTGTGCCGGCAGCAGTCCCTGCACACCCCCTCACACCGCCTGCTCCAAACCACATTCATGTTCCTATAACTCCAGAGCAGATGGTTAAGACCACTGCTGTGTTTCTTCAGCCCCGCTCCCCTCATCCACATGCCCTGTCCTGGTGCCTCCTGGAGGTATTTCTGCTTCCCGGGGGCCAACCAACGGCTGCTTTGCGGTCACGAAAACTTCAGTGCTTTCCCCCTTGCAGGGGGAAACTCAGAGCCACTCATGTGTCCCTCACAAGCACTGTGTGGCTGGAGATGGACGGCCCTTGGACAGGATTTGTGACTCTCTTTTTGCAGACTTGTCTGAAGGAATCAGATGGCAGCGACACTGAGGACTTCTGCTCTGATCACAGCGAAGATTGTTTGTCAGAAGCAAGCTGGGAGCCTGTTGACAAGAAGGAGACCGAGGTATGTGTGTTGTAAGAGCAAATGCTGTGAGTGCAGCAGGAGAGGATGTTTCCTTTCTGGCAGCTGATTTCCATGGTTACAGCAATGATGAATAGGCTGGAAGCAGGGCTGAGAGAAGCCACCCTTGTCCTTTAGGCAAGAGTCTGTCGGCATCCTCATCTGCTGCTTCCCACAGAAAGGAGCCTGTGGGATGGGCTGTCTCAGGGCTGGCCTGTTCTGGTCCAGAGCAACATCTCAGCCTGCATGCTGGTCCGAAGGCCTGGTCAGTGTGGTGTTAGACATGGAGCTGATGAGGACTGGTGTTTGCCCTAGGTCACGCGGTGGGTTCCAGACCACATGGCCTCGCACTGTTTTAACTGCGATTGTGAATTCTGGCTGGCAAAACGGAGGCATCACTGCAGGTAAACCTTATTTTTGCTGCAGTTCCACTTTTCTTCTCTGCCCATCTCTTAAACCTCCCCAAACGCTTGTCTGCAACATTCATCCCCTCCACCTCCGAGAAGAAACTGTTGGGACCTTGTTTTATTTGCCAGATCTCAGAAATTCCCTGCAGATTCCCAGTCCGCTGTGCTTTCCTTGTTTCCATTTCCCCAGGGTCTTTGGTCCTTCTGATCCTGAACGGGATCCTTTATCCTTGCTGAAGTTTTGCTCTGCTGTTCACAGTTCTCACTGCCTTCCTTTCCTCCTGACAGGAACTGTGGGAATGTGTTTTGTGCCGGCTGCTGCCACCTGAAGTTGCCCATCCCTGATCAGCAGCTGTATGACCCCGTCCTCGTTTGTAACTCCTGTTATGACCACATCCAAGTGTCTCGTGCCAGGGAGCTCATGAGCCAACATCTGAAGAAGCCCATCGCCACAGCTTCCAGCTGAATGCCAGACAAGGGACCTGTCTAAGCCCAGCCTTTTCTCTCATGGGTTTGAAGGGTGACTCTGCCTCCACTGTAATTGTGAAGGCCTTTGGTGCAACACTTGAACACCAAGCTTGAATGCACTGTCTTCTACAGTCTTATGATCTGACTGGAGCAGAGGAGCTCAGATTAGAGAGTACGATGTGCCTCCACTCTGGTACCGGTGGGTCCGTACATTGTAGTCTGACCTAGGGCAAAAGAGAGGATTGCAACCTCTTATGTTTGTGGGCTGGAAAGCAATGTTCTCACAGATATTGCCTGTGCAAAGTACCCCCAAAGCAATAGAAAGGCATGTTTAGAACCAACTCCCCCAACAAAGGCAGGCTGCTGTAACAAGAAGGAAGAGGGCAGAGTTGAGGTGGTACTATGTGCTTTGGAAGGGCCTCAGCCTGGAGCAGTTCTGTAGATTCTCTTTCCATGAGTGTGACTTGTGATCAGCTTGGTGAACAAGACTCATTAGCCATCACTGATTGATTTTCTCTTGAGCGTTGAAGAGAAATTCATTCTGGCTGAAAACAGGCCAAGCAGTTTTGCCTGTTTTCACACTCTGCTAGGATTGGTGAATGCACCTGACTCTGCCCCTGCCCGCCAGCTGTGCAGGGAGATGGGAGATTGGCTTTTTCACTTCCTGCTCTGCCCGTCTGCTTTGTCTGCAGTAGTGTCACAGCCTGGTGCTAACACAGGAATGGCACCCTGATCCTCTCCTGGCATGGAAACAGAACTCGTGTTCCTGTGTTGCTCCTCCTCCCCTTTTCTGCCCTCAGCTCTCCACTTCCTACTGCTCTGTATCCTGAAAACTTGATACCTTGAGGGTATAGGCCATAATATGTTGTTTTACCTCCTGGAATGTGCTGTCTGGTGTATGTGAGGGTTTCAGTCCAAATGCTGCTATATATTTCTGTGCACTTAATGTAACCCGAAAAAGGGAGAATGAAGCATCGATACCAAAACGGAGGTGGCTGACATAGACACTGCGGTCTGTGCTTTTCACTTTAGGATGTACAACCAAGCTACAGCGATAAACATGACACGTGGCATCTGTTCAGTGGTGGAAACAATATCTCTGGTTTGCCCCAGTGCTACCTAAAATGCCTCTTGAATTTAACTTCCTTTGTTTGTCTCCTGTACAGTGGTCAGAGTTCAGAGTTGCCAACTTGCGATTGCCTCTCTGCCTGTTCCTTGAAGTACAGAGCAGGAATCCCAACTCATTCCAAAAAAGAAAAGTAACTGGGTTTAGAAAGTAAGAAAGGTTTCAAAAGAAAAGATGGCTTTGGGTGAACTTGTGTTGAATTGCTGGATCTCTGTGGGAGATCCATCCTGCCTCCTGTCTGAGATACCTGCAGGTTTTAGTGAGGAAGAAGGGTTTGAATGTGGGTTTTCTTCCCAAAGACAAGAAAATGCCCCGTATGCGCACCGTGAGCCAAGACTTCTTATGTTTGGAGGGAGGAGCTGTGAGGGCGTTTGGTCAAACAAGGCAAAGAACTTTACGCTGTTGTCATCTCCCAGATTTTTGCTAGTGGTTTGTCATCTCCATCAGAGGGAACGGAACAGTGACCCTTTCCTGCACTTTGATATGTCAGCCTCTGGTTTTGTAAATCCCAGTAGTGCAAACAAAGCTAGCACCATCTGAAGACCCTGTACCTACTTGGACTCTGCTTCTTTTCCATACTGGGAACAACCGATTTGGCTTTGGGACGAGAAGGCACCTTGCTTCAGATTCTCCCCTGCCTTGTACCTTGCAGTCATTGCCAGACATGGAAGAGTGACCATTGGGCTGGCAGAAGAATTTGCTCCTGTTTTACACATGTTGGAATGACTGCAAGCAATAAGGAAGCCAGAAACTAGGTACTCCTGGCCCTTCTGTTCAGGCCATTAGTCCAAACTGCTTTTAGCTCTTGTGAGTTTCAGCGTCACAATGTGCTGGCCAAAAACTCTAAAATCAGTTCTATAGCATTGTGACAAACAAAATGTGCTGTACAACTCAATACAGTTGAAATAAAATCTCTATATTAGTGCTGCTGCGTCTGGACCCATTATTTCATTTGTGGTACGTTCTTGCTGACCATTTCCTTGGTTGTTACCTGCTGCCCTGTCCCTTGGTTAAGGTATGTCAGGAATTTAGTATTCCTTCCCACAAATAATAATCATGGCTAGGACGCAAAGCACACCATGTCATGGTCTTCTACTCCAAACAAACCCGGGGCTGCCCAGGATTCCAGCACCCTCCAGACTCTCCTTTAATGACACAGTGAGGAATTTTTCTCTTCTGAAGACGAGAGCTACTAGGGAGGATTCACTGGCTTTTCACCAACACGTTTGTACCACTTTTGCCTGGTAAGCTGCATTAGCTTTGAGCATCCCTAGGGCTGGGATGGTTTTACTGGCTTCTGCGTAGCTGGATCAGTGTCCAAGTTCCAGTCCAGGAGAAGCAGTGTTACTCTTGTGTTCTTTGGTGAGCTCTTTCCTGCCCGTTTCCACCTCTGTACCTGGTGGCTGGTTGTGTTCCTGGCTGCAGAACGGCAGCTGGGGGATGTTTGGTTTGGTCAGCCTGACCTGCTGAGGACGACAGGGGTATCATAACAGCCTGTGGTGGAGCTGGAGTGAATCTTTGAGAAAGACTGTCTTCAATTTAAAGCATTCAGTGAACTGAACTGGTCTCTTGTCAAGTGCCCCAACAGTTTAGGTCAGACAGGTACCTACAGTTTGTTTGTTTGAAATACTAGCAGAAAGAGCTTGTCACATTCAAAAATCATCCACTGACCCTGAAACAGTCATATGAAGGAAGATCACCTTAGAAGGCAACAACTGGTTTGTGGATGATAATCATGAATGATCTTTCTGCAAATAAAAACAAAACAAAACCCCACAGCCGAACTTCCGGGCCCTAGGCTTAACGTTTCCAGAGTCATCTGGCTGCACAGAGAAGGGCTGGCTGCTAGAACTGCTACATGACTCTTCTGGCATCTCATGGCCAGATGGAACAGGAACTGAGCAGAGCTGCCCCAAGTGCATTCAGAGCTGTCTGTGGACATTTTTGCTCAAGATACCTGAAACTTGTACTGTCAGGCTGGCCATGCCAGCAAGGACGCTGCACGTTCATGAGTACTGAGCACAGAACAAAGCATTATCGCTTCAGGAATATAAAGCCATAATTTACCAACACGTTCAGCCTGAAGTAATCTATATGTGCATGCTGAAATGCGTCTAAACCCAGCACAAACAGTGAGATCAAAGCCTTCCCCTGTCAGTGCAGTAACTGCCATGAATTCTTAGCAAATTAACAACCGGAACTGCTTATGATGTACCATAATATCTCATCAGCCACTGAACAAAATAAACACAGATTTAGGTGTAGTGAGAAGTCAGGTGAAGCTTGTGATGGCTGGATAGCGTTCGGTCACTAACCCATTAATAGATACTGCTAAAACTGCAGCAGATGTGAAGAGACATGTTAAGCCTTGGTTATAAAAGAGGAAAAAAAGCAAGAATGTGATAGATGGCCTTCTTGTGAACCCTGCGAGTACTGAGCAGGAAACAGTTTGAAGTGAGAGACAGACAAGAAGGATGCAGGCTTCCCGAGGTGTGTTTGATGTGTTTCCGACCCTTCCATTTTCAGTGCAACAGTTAAATAGTAGTAAAACACTCTCCCCAAATGGTAACACTTCCCTAAGTGCTAACTTTGGACGCTGCCATTTATTTATGGTACTGTGGGTAGAAGTTAATAGTGATATATACAGCAAGTTGTCCTGAGGACAAAAATGCTGTATGTGGTCTGTTAAAATAAAATAAAACAAACTAAAAATGCTGAAAGCAGAACGCGTATTCAGTCTCACAAACCTAAATCAGTTATACAGCTTCAGTCTCCAGCACAGCAATGCAAGCGTAGTGTTTACTCACATGGCTGTGTCTTTTCTCACTGGAAACGCAGTCAGTTGGAGCCCACATCAACCTTTGGGTTTGAAATGCTGGCGGCTGTGTGAGCCAGCTGGCCTGGCTGCTGAGCAGGAGGGTGCTGGGGTGAGAGTCAGCAGCTGAGTAGGCCTGGGTGAGGGGCTGCCTGTGTGCTTTACACGTCCTGGGACAAAACGCTCAGTGTCGCAACTGCCACTTTCCTTCTGTGGCTGTAACCTCATTGCATATCAGACAATAAAGTGCTTCCTGTTTCTATAAAGTAGTCACGGTGTACGAAAATGAGCAACAAAGAATGGTGTGTTTGTTTATCGAGAACATATAGCAAGAAGATGCAAGAACAGTGTATTTCCATTCGTGATTTAAAAGGAAAAAAAAGAAGCAAATTTTCTTTATATTTGCATTTAAAAAACAAACCAACAACACAGCTGCAAAGGCATCCAGAGCATTGCTAGTATGGGGAAGAAAAGCTGAAGTACGTGTGGGGTTGGAGGGGTGACAGGGCAGGTGTTGAGTGAAGGCTGGAGGGGAGATGAAAGCGTGCAGGAAAGGAGAGATGTGGGGAGGAAGCAGCAGCAAGGCTGGCTGAGAAGGCCAGAACTGCTGCCAGCTGACAATACAGATCTTGCACTGACCAGCAGCTTGCAACTGACCTGCACGTCCTACTGGGAAGCACTTCATTATCACTGATCTGTCTGAAGTGAGAAGAAATTTCCAGCATACCCCAGAAACGTCTCTGCTCAAAGACACAGATCACAGGCTGATCTGCCCCGGCACTGAAGGGGATCATTACCTTCTCCTCGTCGTCAGGCTTGCTGGGTGAGTCAAGCACACTCCCATCCGTGTGACACAGCTACCCCAGAGCTACGAAGCCGTTTCCTTCATGCTTCCCTCCTGCTTCATCTGCTGTCAGATCGTCTCGTGTGACCTGGCATGAGCTGTGAGGCACCGAAAGGTGCAAGCCGTGGCTTTGCCTGGAGCGTGCAGCACTCTGGATGCTGATGAAAAAACATTCCATCGTTAAAAAGTCATCTGTTTTGCAGCTATGGGCTCATCTACAAAGTACTGGAGGAAACACTTTGAAGGGACTTCTTAGTTTCAAGGACTCGTTCTCTGCACTTTAGTTATGAACTGCATATTGCCGAGTACGGCCTGAGTTCTGGGTAACACAATAAAACCACTCCTACCCCAACATCAGGCCTTTGTGCCCTTCTTGCACTGCAGCTGCAGAGGGAAAGAGGAGAAGCTTTAAGTAACTTCACCTACCAAACGCAGGGGGTGACCTGAGAAAACGTCCTGTGGGCTTCTCCTCGATTCTCAGGTTTCAAGTGCCTTCCTTCCAGCTCAGCGCAGCTCACACCCAGCAACCAGCACGTAGTTCTTAAGGGGATGAGTTATAAATTACTACTGAAGATACAGAAATGCAAACCGCCGGGACGATGAGCTGCCCTCAGTGGGTCGAAGGAGCCGACCAGAGCTGTGGGCCGACACCACTGCGTAAAGCCACTCTTCCACTGCCCAGGTCTATCTGTGACAGCGCTGACAACAGTCCTGCTCTTTGCCACCGTTGCTACCAACTCCGAATAAGGACACACGTGCTCCGCCTGCTCAGGATGGAGGAACCGTCGTTCTCTCCCTGTGGGGCTGGCGGCTCCCTCAGCCTTGACCCGGCGCTCCCTCACAGAAGCCGTTCCCGCCGAGCCCTCGGTCGGGCTGAGGAGACCCGAGGGGAGCGCGAAGGTGTGAGGGAGGGACGTGAGGGGGCAGGGCTGAGGGCAGAGCGGACGGCGGGGCTGAGGCTGGACGGGGCGGTGCTGAGGAGCCCGAGAGGTGCTGAGGGGACGGCGGCAGTGCGAGGGAGCAGCGGCACCGAGGGGGTGACGGAGCGCGGATGGACGGCGAGGTCCCGCGGGGAGCGCCGAGGGGACGCGGCGCCGAAGGGCCGGAGATGGCGGCGAGGCCGCGCGTCGGGCGGTGCTCGGGCCGCTCCGGTGCTGCCCTGCGGCGGCTCTCGCGCGGCGGCCGTTCGGTGGAGAGCGGCCGCCCGGTCCCGCGGCCATGGAGGAGCCGCTGCTGCCCGCCGCCATCAACCCCAACAACTTCCCCGCCAAGCTGTGGCGGCTGGTGAACAGCCCGCGGTTCCGCTCCATCCGCTGGGACGCCCGCGGCGAGGGGCTGCTGATCGACCAGCCGCTGTTCGAGGCCGAGCTGCTGGGCCGCGCGGGGCCGCGCTCGGGCGGAGACGGGGCGGCGGGAGAGCTGTTCAAGACCACCAACTTCACCAGCTTCATCCGCCAGCTCAACCTCTACGGGTTCCGCAAGGTGGTGGCGGGCCCGGCGGGGCCCAGGGCCGGCTCGGGGCCGGAGAGCGACGGCGGCTCGGGCGGCCACCTGCACCACTTCCACAGCCCGCACTTCCGCCGCGACCGCCCCGACCTGCTGGTCCATCTGAAGCGCATGACGAGCGCCAACAAGGCCAAGCTGGCGGCCGGCCTGGAGGTCAGCAGCCGCCCGCCCAACCGCTTCCAGCGCCCGCCCGGAGAGCCGCCGCCGTCGCCCCCGACGCCCGGCAAGGCCGACAGGCCCGGTGAGGGGCGGTGGGGCGGCCGGGGCTGGGTGTGGGGCTGGGTGTGGGGCAGATGTGAGCCCTTCTTCTGCCGGGACACCTCGGGCTGCCTTGAGCCGAAGGACAGAGCGCGGCCTTCCTGAGGCTGGCGGGGCGGGAGGTGGCACAGGGCTGTGCAGCCAGAAGGGAGCAAAGCAGGCGGATCGGGCCGTCCGGATGGCTGTGCTCAGTTATTGCCTCCGAACTGTAACGTAACTCATGCGGTGCTTTCCGTAACGTGTGCGGTTACACCTGTAATAGCGAGAGAACAAAAGGAAACCTGTCAGAAGGGTGGGAATGTGCTTTGATATCGAGGCCAAGAAACGTTTAAGGGTATTTTTTTCCCAGCGTTATTGCGTTTTGAGCCCCTCACTGCAAGAGAGACACGGAGGGCCTGGAGTGCGTCCAGAGAAGGAGCAGAGCTGTGGGGGCTCTGGAGCACATGTCTGGTGGGGAGCAGCTGAGGGAGCTGGGATGGGTCAGTGTGGAGCCCGAGTTTCTAGAAAGAAATAAAAGGGCAAAGAAAACATCAGTTCTTACAGCAGTCGAGTTCTGACAGGCTGACAGTTCCCTGCGCTCCGTGCTGTTTAGGGGCATGTCTTACTTTGCTGCAAATATGAGGTAATTTGATAGATGGGAGATATTTCTGTTTGCAGAGTGTCCCTCTGTTCCAAGTGCGTTGCAACATGTAGCACGTGTTAAATGTCCAGGAACAGTTCCTGTAGAGCAGCTGGCACATTGTAACCCAACATCCAGGGCTGTGTTGTTTGTGTGTTAAACCACATGATCTTAACTTCCCCATCTACAGGTTTAAGATAAACAGAGGAGTTCTCATACCGCTCTTCCTTCTCTGTTTTGTACCATAAAAATACTGAGCTGGAAATAAGCAGCCCTATGTCAATCTGCAGAATAACGGCTGTATGTTACCTGTTTCTTTGACTAGTTCCTATCAGAGGAGTGGAAGAGCTGAGCGTGAGGCTGTTTTTCAGAAAGGCTGGTCTGCTGCAGGCTGCTCTGGAGCTGGTTGTTAGCGTGGCTACATACAGTGCTGGGAAGAAGTCTCAAGTACAGAAATACTTGCCTGAACTCAGTGAGGCTTCCTGGGCTGGTGTTCCGAGAATGTCAGAAAACCTCTGACTTCCCAAAGAGAGCTGCAGGGCCTTGGCTGCTGGTGTTACTTTTCATCACCTGTGGTGACTCCTTTCATTAACGGTTGCTTTATTTTGTGCCTAATGCAGGGCTGCTGGCTGTAGGACAGTTTCATCGACCTTATCAACGAGACAGCTTATTTCCTTACTCCTACATCTCGGCCTCGCCACAGAACCACAGCTCTTTACCATCAAAAAGCTTAGATCGGACTCCAATCCCTCCCAGAACATGGCAGAGTTCTCTTGGGCTGATTCCAGGGCACAAGGCGTCCGCAGCCTTCCCAGACAAGGGGATCACCTTCCCCATATTCCAGAGGCTTCCCACAGAGGTCACGTACACCCTGCAGTCCAGCGCCTCTCCTGTGCCGCTTCAGCAGGTCTCCCAGGCCATTGCCACTTCCCCTGCAAAGTACAGCAGCTACACGTCTCCCCTGCACTACTCACAAGCCTATTATCCAACAGGTAAGAAAAAGAACCTGAAAGTGATACGTATAGATGTATAGATGTATAGATGTATATATATCAGTTTCACAGTGCTCTGTCGTGTGTGTTTCAGTGAGAAATAGAAATCGTAAAGACCTTTAAAGCAAAAAGATCTGTTCCACATTCCTGCCCTCCCTCCAGACCTGGTATCCTCTGGTGATTTTCCATCCAGCCTCTCTGCTGAGGCTGAAGGGTGAGGAGCAGAGCACCGGTCTGCAGCAGGGCAGCGTTAGCCCAACTTCCCCCTTTAGTTTTTATTTTTAATCAAGCAAATCTGAGGGGGATGGCATTCTAGAAGAGAACTGAAGCAAATTATTCTCCTATTTCTTGCCTTGAACTGGAGAAGAAACTTGCTTGTTTTGTTGATTGTTATTTTTTTTGTTTCCCTGGAACTTCTGAAACTCGGAACGTGGCGACTCTTGGCTTGGACAAACCCGAGCTCACTTATTACTCTCACTTTCTGCCTTTTCCTCCCTTGGCAGCTGCACCTTCACTGAGTCAGATATCCCTGTTTAGAAATCTTGCATGTGGTGGCTGCTGTCGTTCTCCAAAAAGTACACAATGAAATCTTCGCATCTTTTGTGTGTCTGTTCTGAGACCTCTGCTGGGAACGCTCACTTCCATTTCAAACAATAGCCCCTGGTTTCCGTTACAAACCTCTTGTCAAGGAGGGATTGGGAGGAATTATGCAGATCCTGAGGACACTTGTAAAGATGTAAGGAACGGGGAACTTTTTGCCATATGTTCCTTGCCCTGTGGTGCTTACAGAGATTACTAGCATTATAAGCTGCAAGTTATTACATCTTCTCCCAGGAGCAGGGTGAGCCGAGAATACCAGTTTACGAAGGGAGAGATGGGTTATGCTGTTGAAAAAAAGCTTTTTCCTCCTTTGAAAGCCCATGGGAAAAGTACAGGCAGAATCTTTTTGGGGGATGGCAGGAAGAAGGATAAAAGCATACCAAATTCTGCAAGGTGTAATAATGAAGGCGTAACTCAAATAGGGAATGTGATGGAGACGGAGGCTTTTGAAACGTCAGTGAACTCTTCAGTAGCTTTGAGAAGAAAGGTTTGATGTTTCATTAGGCAGCATTAAAACTCTTTTCATTTTCATGTCACTTTGGACAGTGCTTTTACTGCTGATGTTGTGTACCTCTTCATCTCTGTGCTGTCCTTTATTCTGTATATCACAGCATACGGAATGTTGAAAGCTTATTTTTTCTTATGTGTACATGAAAAAGTCTGATTTCCTTCATCCCGAGAGCACAAAACCAAGATTAGTTTATTTGGGAGGTGATAATTCATCTTGAAGTATATATTTCATAAGAGAAGGGGCTAAAGAATGCGTGCTTGCTCTTGGAGCTAATTCTTTTCATTTCATATTTAATGAACATAATGTTTTTGAAGTCCTGTTAAATTAAATCTACTTTGGGCTTTGTGAAAAGGTTTATCTCTGTGTGTGTTCAAATTTGTTTGTTAACTTAAGCAACAAAAAGATTTCCTTGTTTTTTTCATTATGATTCTCATTGCGAAGGCACTAAAACAGGAGATGTTCATCGTCTGGACTTTTTTGGTGCTATTAGAGCATAGTTTTAAGGATTTAATTTTGTGACTTCAGCTTTCTACAAAAGCTTTGATAATTGTGAGATTGCATCAAAGGAGTGAAGTTTGATTATCATAGAATATCCTCATAATGGAAAGTCAGTTGATGAGACCATGTTAGAAATATCAGCTACTGATGCCACCTGACACTGCGGGTCCAGTCGTGCCTTTTGAATACATCTGTGGCTGTAGAGCTGAATGATACATCCTCTGTAAGGATAAGTCTTTGTGAAGTTTGGAATTCACATGCGCCTTGGTCAAAAGGGGCTCCTTAAAATACCTAAGCAGCTAAAAACACAGTATCTGTTTTAACACAGCATAAATAGCACCACGTTTTCCCTTGAGAAAAGCAGACTGGGTGCATTAGTAATGCACTTGTAAAACTAGCAGTAGGATTTATCTTGCCTAAGATTCATCTGAATGTATAATATTTACTTGTATATGCCTGGGCTTGTCATCTAGATTATGTATGTAGTCAGTAGAGAGAAACAGGCACCTCCCAGATGTTGAGTCATTCCAGCTTTCTTAGATATAAACTGTTGGAAGACAATTTCTTTCTGGTGAGTCTGTTTCTTCATGAACTGTATAGACAGCACAGGCAACTAGTTCTGGAAACTGGTAGAGTATGAAGTGGCAATGCAATCCATCCTGCCTCAATGTCTGAGACAGTTCCCATTTTCCTTTAAGGAAGAGGCCTTGGATGTCATCTTCATTCTCCACATTCTGTAATTTGTAAGCTGTTGTGTGCAGGCCCATCCCGTTGTGCTCATTGATTTGGCAGGAGCAGGCACAGGTGCTCTTCACAATTTCCTGACCCTGCCATATGATGAGTAATTAGTTTCCCTTAGGCATAACTTCAGGACATGACATGATACGGACACACTGAAAGGGTGGTCTTCAACGTTCTTACTTAGTGTTTCACGTGTATGTTGTGCTTAAATGGAATGGAAAAAGCTGCAGAGTGTCAGTCTCATCTCCTTTGGCTAACACAGGATCCTGGAATCGTCGGGTTTGGAAGGGACCTCTCAAGATTATTCAGGCCAGCCCCCTGCCAGATAGTTCCCTACAGCAGGCTGCTCATTTGGGAGATTCTGCAGTTCTGCAGCTCAGTTTGTGATTATTGAGCTGCTTAATCAAAGTTAGCAATAGAGCTCTGCATTCCAAACACGAATTCTGGAAGTCTGATAACTGTGTTTGAATTCTTGTAGCTGCGCTGCCGTGTTGCTCCCCTGCTACCCACATCAGCCCTCTGACTTGCTGTGCGAGTCCTACAGCTCTGACCTACACCCACTGCAGCTTCTTCCAGGTGAGTGCAGCGTGCTGCCATCAGGTGAAAGCAGAAGAGAGCTTTATGGATGAACTCTAGGATTAGGGGCTGGAATGAAGGGTGGAAATCTGAAAGCTGATCTACTTGAGAAAGTAAAAGTAATGTGTTTTACAGGTTTATTTCAAAGAACCACTGAACATTTAGAGAGGTACTTTTGGTAATACTAGGTGGGCTTCAAGGTAGTAGAGTGGATCTTCTCTTCAGTGGAGCATTCTCCTCTGTATGAGATTTGTGCTCGACTTCAGCAGAATTTGTTCTAGTTAACAAGAGACAAGCAAAGCAAGTTATGCTTTGTATGCTGAAAAAAGGTTTACCTACCCAAGCTTGATTATCCAGTTCCTTGTCTTGCAAATATCAAACTTTGGCTTTTATTCATGGCTTTTTTTTTTTTTTTTTTTTTTTTTAAATATGGTCCTATCCAAGATGTTCATGTTACAGCCAGAATATTGTGTTGCTGTGGGTACAGAAATGGTCACTGGCCAATCATGCCACTGGTACTCTCGTATTTATTTTGCACACAGTGCATCTTTGTCCTCTGACTTTCGATTTGAGAGCTGTGGGAGCTTTTTTTTTGATTAAATCTGCTGATCTAACTGCAAGTAACACACAGGATTCCATGTTTTTGAATTTACAAACTCAGGTTCATTTACAGAACACTGCAGAACCAGTGCAGGTCCTGTCAGTGTACTTTGTGGAAAGAAACATTCACCACACTTTGTTTCTCCCAGAGTCCTCCAATGCAGTCACCTTATGCGATTGAGTTCCTGCCCTCTAACTGGCCATACCACACGTCTGATGAAAGCAAGAAGACAGAAGTAAATCTTGAAGCTGTGTTTCAGCTTGTTGATGAAATGCGTTCGTCGCCTAAAGTTGGAACAGTGAAAGTGGAGCCTGTGGAGAACCAGTGGTCAAGCCCTCAGTCCAGCAGAGGTCAGCCACTGCTAGCTGGTACTGAGAACGATGATCCACCTTCAGATGAAGAAGGCCGGCTGGAACCTCTCACCCCTGTGGTGTCAGACGTTACATCGTTCGTGGTGGGAGATCAAGAGGCAGCTTGTTCTCTGTCACAGCCTTCGGAGTACTTTTATGCTCTTCATACCACTGCGTCTGTAGAATGTGCTGCTGCTCAGATGGTGCGAGAACCTGCAGCCACACAGGAAGCACGAGGAAAACTGAGAGAAGAGCCAGACCACCTCCCAGCTCAGTTCTCAGCCATGATTGTGCGAGAAGTGCAGTCGTTCAGCCCACAGAAGGTAAGTGATGAAAACAGCCTGTGAAGAATCTGTTTGGGGTGTTCTGCTTTTCACTTGTCTCCCCTTGCCAATCTGGAGGCAGGGTTAACCTGTCGCCACAGCTGCCTCTTGTCCAGTGGTATTTCCAGGGCCTGGGATCGTGGCAGGTGCAGAACTCTCCAATGTAGATTCCTATGCTCAAACATTAAAGTAGGAGTCCATTAGGCTCTTACTTTATTTGCTGCCTTCCTTTTCTGGAAGGCTTCCACTGCTCTCCGCAGCACAGAGTCATGGCATTCAGGGCGAGCTTGAGGTAAAATACTGCCCGTGCAGGTAAGGCTGTTTTGTTCCTCTGTGTAGCAGCAGAGGAGGAGCAAATTCCTCTGGTGCAAATAAATGGACATCAGAACAGCTCAGCTGGGTCAGATCAAAGCCTGATTGCCGGGCATCAGGCCTCAAGACAATAGCTGTAACCTGATGCTCAGGGAAGAGCAAGAGCAAGGCCTGCAACTAGAACAGGGCATTCATTGCTCCTTGTATTTGCAGTGGCAGGATTTGGGATGATACTGGGCATCTGATGTTCAGTTTCTCTTCCCTGGGCTGAAGTCAGCCCTTGAAACCATGTCAACTGTAGCGCTGACCAAACGGATTCTTTGCTCACTGTGTGCTGTTGAAGAGCTTCATCAGTCACCTCCAGCCACTTTCTCCATGCAGTTGTGATTTCAGAACTCTGTCGCAGCCTCCTCAGCAGTCTGCTCTCCAGACTCCCTCTGGTCGTGTCCTCTGCATGGCAGCTGCTCTGCAGATCTCTGTGTTTGCTTTCAGCCTCTCCTGTTTCTATTAAATCCTTTCAAAAATGAAGAGACAGTGGCTGCACGCCACATTGAAGCTACAGGAAAACGATGGATTTTTGCAGTGATGCGGAAGTGTTTGATATTTTGTTCTCTATTTCTTCCACAATATTTCCTATCATTTAATTAGTTTTGGGACAGCTGTTGTGCCTTGAACTGTCCTCTCCATAGGAAGGTGTTCACCTGCCTTGTTCTGCTTCCTGGCTTAAAACCCAGCAAATTAAAGAGCAATTCTTTGCCTGAAAGGTCTGAGTACGTTCAACAGTCCAGGTTCAGCGTTGTCATCTTTGCCTCAGTGAATTCCTGCCCTTGTCTTTTATGCATTTTGGCCTCAAACAGGCATATTTTGATCCACTCTTACTCATAAAAAAATGTTTTCTTCTGTAAGTGGAAATGCAGCACATCTATAGTGCCTGTTCAAGGGAAACGTGCCTCCCGTGCCGCTGTTTCCTCGCTAGTATCCCTGGCTGAAGGCTGAAATTCCTGCTTGCTTTGGGGAAGGTTAATCCAGCAAACCCCATTTGGGTGAGACTGAGGCTACTTTTAGTAACGTTTCTCATCGTGGTTCCAGCTGGGCACTGCAGTCACGTAACCACTGAGGCACAGCAGGGTTTTTTTGGTGAACAATTTGGCATTTTTTCAATAACTGAAGTAAAAAGGCAAAACTTTCACATCTGTCAGCTTTGGTAGCTTTGATTGATTCCCTGCCAAGCAGCATTTGGGATGGAGCTGCAGCGGTGCTGGGCCCAAGTGAGGAGTCTGTCTGCAGATGTGGCAAAGCCATAATCAGAAGCACGTTCACTTTCAAAAGTAACAGAAATGAAGAGAGCTTTGGAACCAGATTTGTGTGGGCTAACCTGATGCTGCTAGGATGGAAATCAGATTGCCAGTTTCACAAAGGATTAATAGAAGAGTTGGTGGGTAAGACCCCATCTAGACAGTAGAGAAGGGAATGCTGCATACTCCTTTCCCGAGAAGGTTTTGTTATGCAGAAGTCAGTGGGGATGGAGAGGTTCAAATCATCAGGTGAAGAAGTGTTACCACACAGTTGCTGATGTCTGTACCTGCTCTGTGACCTTCCAGCCTTCCCTGTTTGTAAAAGTCCATCTGAAGATTTAACTCACTTTCTGTCTGGTGAAGATAATGAGCTGCAGACCTCCTTCCTTCTCTTTGTTTTTGCACTTAAGGAGAAGCTGTGGTTCTGATGTCAGACAAAAAGGCGTAGCCATCCAGATGGTTTTCCTATTAGCTAATTAATACTACTAATGCAGTACATGTAGACAACACATTTCAAAGAGCAACTACTGCCGTGAAGTGACAGAACATCCAGCAAGTCCAGGGGCTCGCTGGGGCAGCTCTCTCTGGGTGTTTCAGATGCTGTATCTGCGCAGGCATTTTGAAAATTAAGGTACATTTCAACAGGGAATCTGTCTGTGTTTGTGTTAATCTGCATGCACGTTGCCTTCTGTGTATTTAATGCCAAGCAATGGCAGACTCGAGGGAGAGAGTGATTTGTGGAACTGCTGCTGTCTTATTGCTGCTCGTGATGGCCTTTTGCCCTCTGCTAACTCACACGTACCAGTTTTCGGAAACATTTTTTTCCTTGGTGGAGGGAAACGCAGCAGGATCTGAACAATCTCCCATCTTATGGTGTTGATTGATGGGATATTTGCAGAAGAGCTCAGTGCTCGAGAACAGATGATAGTGAGAACGTCTTTCTGTCTGAAGGTAAATTCCAGGTGCTTAATGGTGCTTGTTTTTACTTCCTTATTGGGACAGAATCATTGCTGGGCTTTTTTCCCCTTGTTTTTAACCTTCAGATTTTGCCACATTGTTAGAGAAATACTCAAGTTCATGAAATGGTTGCCTGCAAAATGCTTATGGAGCAGCAGCAGAGGGCTCCAAAAAGCAAGCAACAACATTATAATGCAATGTCTTACCAATTTGATGGGGTGGGGTGAGATTTCCAGCCAGAAGGGCACCGCTCACCTGCGTAGTTTTGCATCACACAGCTCCGTTCGGCTGTCCGAGGTACAGCTGTCACTAGCAATGCAGCTCTTGGTACCAAGGAGTGCACCTGGGTTTCTTCTGCTTCAGTTCTCATGCCCAGTGTGGTGACCGAGGGTGAAGCTGACACTGTGAGTAAATGTACTGTTACGTTCTGGCTTTCTGACTTCATGTTTTGCTGAGTATGATATTTTGTAAGAGCTTGGCTTCGGACCTGGCAGCCTTAACTCTGAGCTAAAAATGCTTATACAATCCATCCAGGTACTGTTCAGCTCTTGTTAGATGTCCTTTTGGAGTGGAGAAAAGTACTTATTTGTTCTGTTGAAGTGATTCAAAGAAAACACTGAGTCATCTTTGCTTTCTTTGCTGTGTTGTGTTTCAGGTGGATACTGGTGTTAAATGTCCATTCCTAAGGTTAGAGACAGAAGAGGTGGGATGCCTCACTTCAGGAGCTGGGCCTGTGAAGAAATCTGTGGAAAACACTGTTTCATCTGCAAAGACCAGAAACAGAGAGAGAAGAAACAGCTCACAGGAGTGCAAGTCCCCAGGTAAGGGGATTCTATTTTGTTTTTGGAGATGAGCAAGACAGCTGCTCTGAAACCAGCCGTTACAGACAGGGGAAATCAGACCAGGTTAGCTCATCTGCAATGTATTTCTTTGTTACCTTCAGTTAAAATACTGCTTCTGTACAACCTCTTAGTGCACTTAGTGATACATGTCTTGAGATACACCAATTACTCATGTGGGAAAGAGTACAAATTATGAGTAAATGAAACCTGCTGTTCTGGGGGTTGTGTGAGAAACGTAGATGTCACAATATTGAGATGAAGCCCATAGATAATTGTGCTGGAGTGTGACAGTGCCACAGGGAACGATTGAGTAATGAGATGACAATTGAAGTAGCAGGGGAAAAGAAAAACAATGCAAACACAAAAACCCCAAAACCAATGAGCACAAGTTGACAGAAAACTGCGTTCCGGGGTGCTGATGTGTTTGCTGACAGATGAGAGAGAAACAAGGAGGAGAGCATCTGAGGCCAAGCAGTTCACCAAATCTCATCACCAAAGGAAAACCTCAACATCCTCGCGACAGAGAAACGTGAGAGGACGCCAAGTCTACTTCAGATCCGTTCTGGAGCAGAAGTTGGTGTGGCATCCAGGTGTTGCAGGAAGCCATTTCCCTCTCAGCTGATCATTGGAGAACAGGTGGTAGAGTTTGAAGAGCCATTCCTCACTTCAAAGGGTAGTTTCCAGGTTCCAGTTATGCTAGTTAATAATTCAACTCAAGTGCCCATCAGTTTCAAATGCGCAAATGAGGAATAATGTCTTTTTATCTGGAAGGCGTAAAATAAACAAATAAATGAATTGGGTGCCATCTTGAACTTCTGTTTAAAACGCAGAACTGAGAGTTCTGGTCCACTTAGTGACAGTGCAGACAGTCAGCGTGCTTCTCAGTTCTTGTAGCTACGGCAGAAGTTGGTTTAAGAAAAATGTATGCTGTGAGGTCACAGCCTGAACCAGTGGCTGAGCACCTGGTGAAGGGACACAGCCAGCCCTGGGAGCACAGGTGGGTCACTCCTCCCTGCAGAGGTGTTAGGAGTTTGTGCAGGGCCAGGTTTGGCCCAGGGGCACTGCAGCACATCCAGGGCTGGAGCAGGATGAAGTGAAGGTGCTCTTAGGACTCTGAACTGCAGCTTCTCGCTCCAGCTCAGCTGCTATTGCTTTGGTTTCATTTATCTGTTCAGCGAAGGAGTCTCACATTTCCTATGCTGCCAGTCCTATGTTTTTGATGAGTGGTCCTTAGATTTGAAGTTGTGTTGTTACCAGCTGTCTCCCTTCTCCACCCACGTGGCTCTTCAGTCTTTGTTCCCAGCAGTCTGCTGCGGAGAAAGCACAGAGCTGCTGCCATTTCTGCAGGCACAGAAGAACAAGAGGGCCAGAATTCTTTTCCTAAGATGTGAATGTGTCTGTTAGGAGACTGACGTTCACGAGGGTGGTGGTCCTGCTGTGACTTTATGCTGGTGTTCAATTCCTTGAGCTGTAAGGTGCCGAGTTGTATCTTTGGTCTGGCTGTCCATTGGAAACGTTTCCATTTTGCCATGGCTGAATGGGCTCGTAAATCACTTTAATAAGTAAATCATTTTTTTCTTTGTTTTACACTTAAAGTTTAGCAAAATGAGAACAATTCCTGTAGGCCTCAAATCCTCTGGCTGCAGCCTCTCAGGCCTTGCTCCACGTTACCTGCTGAGATTACAGCCCTGCGTGTGACTGAGCAAAACACGCAGACTGATATTTACTGTTATTTCCTTTTCTTCCTAGATCTCCATCTGCTGGTGGATGTCGCTTGCAAGCAGGAGCACTTTCCAAAGGAAGAAATAAGAGAGTGAGAAGTGGGTGACAAGTATGTGAGAACGTGCAGCAGCTGCCAGCTGGGTGCCCTTGTCAGAGCCGTGGCGCAGTGCACACAGCAGGGCTTTGTTGGGAAAAACAACCCCCACAACAAAGGCGCTGCTTTTTAACAACTTTCACTCTGTGGGATGTTGGTCACCCCGTGGTTTTTTACACCTCTTCCATGACGTTTCCTACCTGACAAGCTACAAAGCATCAAAGTGATCAGAACCTTTAACATGAGGTCATTATTAGCTGCTCATCTTCTCAGACGTGGAAAGGCTGAACTCCCTGTGAACAACCTTGAGAGCTTTGTCTGAATCTTTCTCACCGGGAAGGAAGCGAGTTGTTTTCAGTGCTGTGCTCAGAATCTTTCTGTTGGACGTTGCTGGAAGACGCAGCGCTCCCTGCTCCCGGTGCTCTCACCATCTCTGCTTGAAGTCACGCTGTGAGCCTGCAGTGGGAGCTGTGTGTGACACAGAAGCGCAGGGAAGTCACAAGATTCCAGGTCTGAACGGGTCAGGGGCTGCGGGGGCTGCTGGAGTTAAGATGAGCCAATTTTCTGAGTGATTACCCAGGAAATGCTCTTCCTTCCTGAAGCAGCGCTCCGTGCAGCAGCGTGTCCCTTCCAGTGGGTATCCATTACACACAACAGCTGCTGATCTCTTACACTGACGGAGAAATCCTCTGTTTCAGTCACTTCTTTTTGGTTCTGATGCTCTCTGTAATGGTAAGTTATGTGTTGTCTTAGTACTCGAATAGGTCTTAGATACATTCTCAACTTACTGAACGTGGTAGTATTTATAGTGATAGTAGGTTTTAAGTTTTGAATAGCTGTGTGTGTGCATTTATGTTAACACATTGTTTGAAGGATAAAGGGGGCACAGACTGTATTTATACTGTCAGGGAAACGCACATGAAAGAGTGCTTAGGACATAAATTCAGCTGCTTCATCCCTGCTCATATTCTTTAAGAATTAATTAGAGCCAGTCCTGAACAAAAACACACACGAGAGGAGCTGCCCAGACCACCCCAGCTGTACCCTGCAGGACCTCATGCAGCCTCCGGCCGTGGGCAGGATGTCCCCAGTGAGTGCTGAGTGCTGGGATGAGCTGAGGCAAAGCCTTTAATTATTCACCAGCCATCCAAACAAATACAATCTGAGGACGCTTTTAGGTCAAGGCCGGTGGGAACGTTTCCATGCTGGTTGTCCTCAGATTTGCTCTGGTATCGTGTATTACCTATGTGCGGTACAGCTCCAGTTGGGGTGAAGGGTGAGGTGGATACATCCAAGTCCAGCTTCCCAAATGGATTCCATCACTTTCCTCGTGGGTTCAGTGTGTAAGGAGATGGGGTTCAAAGGACTTCAGCCTTATCAGACTGCAGCTGCTACCTCTTTAACTCACGCGCAGCTCAAAGGGAACTTCTCAGCTTACCTTTCTTACTCCTGCTTGCCTCCAGAAGACTTGGCACTTTAACTTAATGTGAGGATGCTCTTGTACAGTCCTGCTCAAACAGTGCAGCTGCAGCAATCTGCAATGAATTAAACTTTGAAACTGAACTGTGAATGTTGCATCTGTATTTTCTGAGGGTTCCAAGTTACAAAGGACACATCACCGTGGTTGGAGCAAACCCTTCGTGTTTCACAGACTCTTAGAATCGTTAAGGTTGGAAAAGACCTCTGAGATCCGCGAGTCCAACCCATCCCACCGTGCCCGCTGTGTCGCTCAGTGCTGCATCCCCGCGGCTCTGCAACTGCCCCGGGGGCAGCGACCCCTCCGCTCCCTGTGCAGCCGTGCCGCTGCAGCACCGCCCTTTCTGGGCAGCTTTTCCTGCTGTCCCGATTTCCATTGCAGAGATACCCTGATTTCCTCAGTTCCCACTGCCGGTCATCGGCAGGCACCCATCGCCCCGACAGACCCGTTCTTATTTGTCGAAGCGAACCTGTTCTCCTTTGCATAACCCACGGATTTCCGTGGGGCTCCCCCAGGGGCGGGTCAGGCGCTATTTAGGAGCCCGTCATTCATCTGCTTTGCTTCCTCGGCTGCCCCTTTCCGTGAGCAGCGCTGGGCTCTGCGCACGGCTGAGCACCGGCCGTTGTTCCCGGTCACCTCGCAGCGCCCTCCTCGAGCACCGCTCCACCGCGGCCGCTTCACCCGCTTCCAGTCGCGGCCCCGCTCCGAGGTTACGGCTCTGACCTGCAGCATTATTCACCTCTCGGCGATGTCAGAGCCGCATTACAGCTGAATTCCAGACCTCTGACATCAGCCCGACCCGAACCCTCCGCGGCAGCTGGACGAGGGCTCCCGGATGGCGGCGAGCGGGGAAGGACCGCGGCCGCGGGGCGGAACCGGCGGAGAGCCCGGGGGAACCGCGGCGGTGCGGAGCGGCGCCCGGCCCGGACCCCGCCGAGCTGCGGGAGGGGGCGCCCGGGAGCGGGGCCGGGCGGGGCGGGGCGGGCGTCGGGCCGCGCTCCACCCTCACTTTGTGTCAGCAGGTAGCAGCCCGCAGCCGCGCCGGGCAGCTCCGACGGCCGCGGCGCTCCTCCGCCCTCCGCTCCCGCAGGCGCTGCCCCGGAGGAGCCACCCGCGGGATCCGTTCGCGTCCCGATGATGCCCGAACGGCCCGGCCGGACTCTCCTCGGGACCGCGGCCGACGCTTCGGGCTCCGCCGCTCCCCGCGCGTAGAGCCGCCGTGCGGGACTCCCTCGGAAGGGCTCCGGCGCCGCTCCGTGCCCGGCTCTGCCCGCACAAGGAGCGCTCCGCCCCGCAGCCGCCCCGCGCACCTCCGCGCACCTCCGCCTCGCGCCGCCCCGTCGTGCAAAGATCTCCGCTTTAAACGCCGCTCCGTGGCGAAGGAAGAGAAGATCGCGAGCACGCGGCACGCGCTCCGTGCGCTTCACCCGCTGGAAGTAATTGCGGGCTTCTGGGGCTCCCCGTGCGCTGCAGCAGCGTTGCGTTGCGTTGCGTTGCGTTGCGTTGCGTTGCGCCGCGCCGTGCAATTCCGCGCTGTGCAACACGGCGCTGCCCGCCGGCTCTGCAGATGATTCTTCATTTTGCCGTCCCTTCTGAGCGCGCTCCCTCCCGTCCCGGCGGCGCGCCCCGGTTCGGCCCTCCAGGTGCGGAGGGCGCGTCGCTGTGAGCCCTGGGCGGACCATGGGATTCGCCGCTGTGCCGCACGGGGCCTTCGGTCGGGACCGTGTTGGACGCGCTGCTCCCGGAACTCGCGGCGTGAGAGCAACAGGAGACGCTGCGGCGCCGCGCTCCGTACCTGCACCGCTCCGCGCTTAAGGGCTGCCGGAGTTCGGGGCCTTTCGGACGTTTCCCGTCGGCTTCGCGCTGTGACCGTCCCGGGACCCGCGGCAGGAGCCGGACTGAGCCGGGAGCGCGGGGGGAGAGAGCCCGAACTGCCCTGAATGAAGCATTTCTGGTGCGACGAGGATGGATGGGATCAACCCGGGTCGGACGGGGACGGCGCAGTAGCGAACTTTTCGTCCTGCCGCAGACTCGAGCAGCAGCCCCGGTGCGGTTCTTAGGAAGGATCGCAGGAATCACCGACGGCGTTCGGCGTGTGGAGCTCCTGCACGTGCTGGGAGGTACCGTGCCGGCGTGGCCCAGAGATGGGCGCGTTGGGCCCAGCGGGACCTACACGGGAGCCACGGGGACAGCGCGCCCGTGCGGAGCCCTCCCCGCTCCCCACGTTGCGGGGCTGAGCTCCGGGACCCCCCCCTGCACCTGAACTGCCCCCTGCCTGCCACCTGCTCGGCCTTTTCCGCCGCTCTCCCCGGATTTACCGGCCGCGGGACTGACCGGAACCTTAGGATTCTTTTTCAGAAACTTGGGATTATTTTATTATTATTTGATACACACCCGCGTACCTATTTGTTCAAAGTATGCTTCCAAGCTCCCAGCGGCCTCCGAGCACGTGGCACCGAGGAAGAGAAGCGGCGATGGCTCGGAGCCGGGCGGCCGTGCAGTGAGCAGCCGGCTCCAAACGTCCCCCCTGCGTGTCCCGCACGCCCCCCTGCGCCCCCCGCACCCCCCGGAGCCCCGCGGCTGGGAGCAGGGCCGAGGGCGCAGCGCGTCCCCAGCGGTATGCGTGGCCCGGGCACGCGGCCGCAGCTGGGAGCATGAGCGGTGGCCCCCAGCTGCAGCTGGCGGTCCTCTGGCCTTGGCTGCTGATGGCTTCTCTGCAGGCAGGGCTCGGCCGCACCGGGCCAGCGCTGGCGGCGGCCGTGGAGTCGGAGCGGGCGGCGGTGCAGAAGGCCATCATCAGGGTGATCCCGCTGAAGGTGGAGCCCATCGTGCTGGAGGGGGAGTTCGCCAGCGTGGCTGAGGTCACTCCCGCCGAGGGAAAGCTGCTCCAGGTAGGGGCAGCTCCGCTTCGCACGCGTCCTTCCGTGCTCCCGCCCTTCTCCTCACCCCTCTTCCTCTCCACGCTTCCCAACCAACGTGTTTGGTCTTAGGGCTGCACACGCACGAGGTGGTTTCGACGCGAGCTGTCCTCCAGTTTGCTTTTCGCCTTCCATAGAATCAAAGATCCCCCCCCGCCCCGCCGTGCCCATAACCACGTCCTGCAGTGCCGCATCCCCACGGCTCTGAACAGCTCCGGGATGGTGAGCAGCACCTCCCCGTGCAGCGCCGCTCCTTCAGAGGGATTCCTGACACCCATCCTGACCTCCCCTCTGTGCTGCTCTGTCCCCTGCTGTGCTTTCAGGCCCCGGTGTTTATGTAAGCGCTCCTTTGCTCTGCGTGCAGCAACGTTAATTTTGGATGCAGCCGATCGATTGCGCGATTATCGCCTATCTTAATGGATGTTATAAAGCTGAGTGTGTTGCTCGAGTCACATGTTGGGCACTGAGCATCTGACCAAAACATGGTTAGTTTTACTGTGGGAAATCCATAAAGCTTTGTGCATGTAGCTGGGCTCTGCTGCAGCCAAAGACACCTCCAGGTGCTGCCCAGGAGAAGTTCTGCTCTTTGCTATGAAGGGAAAGCCTCTGGGCAGGGTGCAGTGGATGCAGGTGCTGTGAGCTCAGAGCTTCGTGTCTGAGCTCTGTACTCGGGTGGCCGTTTGCTCGTCAGCCAGGTGCTTTGCTCCTGAAAAGCAAAACCGATGGAGCACCCTGTGTTAACGCTGAAGGTTTTCCAGGTTTGGCTTTCAGAGTCTTTATGGGCAGCCTACGGGAGAAGAAACGCCACTGAGGCGGCCTTAGTGCAGTCATGTGGCCGACGATGAAAACAGAATTGGTGACGTTTGTAGATCCTGCTCGCAGAGCCTTTTGAACTGATTGGAATGAAAGTGATGTTATAAAGTTATATTACCGGCGTAAAAACTATCTTGGACAAATGCTCTCAAGGTCCTGCTGTGTTGTGAGGCAATGTCCAGGAAAGTCAATATTTATTCCTTACAAAAAACTACAGCGGTGTTGCAACTGAGCACAAAGTGTAGCGCGCGAACCTTTAGGGATCGCGGAGCCGATAACCCCTCCTGCGTGACGCCGGGCTGCTTCCAGCCAAATGCAGCAATGCAAAACGTGCTGCTGTGTCACGTGCGGCCGCGGGAGCCCACCCTGCACACCAGGCACGGAGCTGTTGGCCCTCCTCAGCCATAAACAGCACAGTGTTCCAATGAACTTCATTCTTTAAAGCCGTCTGCTCCGGTGCTGGAGCTCTTTCTGGTTCTGCTGCTGATGCTTTGGAAACGACGTTAAAATGTTGCAAAGGGTCCCAAAAAATAACACTTGGGTAAAGGTGAATGAAGTGCTGTACTCATTGCGGGGAGGGCAGCGCCGTGATCAGTCACCTCACACGGCTGCATGCAGGGAAGGAGGCAGATAGCAGAAGTCCTGCTTTATCACAAGTCTCCCAATGCTTTGTTTCCTTTCCCGACAGGCAGTTACATAATTGGGTGACTGCATGAGAAAGCCAACTTCCATTGACCTGCCGAGCGCCTTGTTTTGGGTTATGACTGCAGAAACAACTCGACAGCACAGAACTCCCCAAAGGCTCAGGGCAGGGACTTTCCTCTTTGCTCTCCCTCCAAAGAAGTAAATCATTACAAACCAATGATCTGCTCTTCTGTTTGGGCTGGAACGAGTGAGATGATCCTAAATCATCCTTGTTTGAAGGTGTTGTACACAGCTGAAAAGCTGAATGTCGTATGTCAGTCCTGAGAGCAGCGTGGTGCATTTTTAACAGAGATGATAATGGAGCATTTACATGGCCTGGAAGTTACAGATGGGTTGGGTGAATCCAACACGACCATGGTAGAAGTGGGGAGCCTCTCCTGTGTTGCAATGCACCGTGCCGTTGGGGCATTACAATGGTCTACTCAGCTGCTTGTAGAGGGTTACACTCCTTGCCCATAAGAAGGTAAATATATTAGTAGTCTTTATATACTACCAGCTCCTGGATCAACAAAAGGATGTTAAGTGCATAATGTTGACAGAGATCAAAGAAGTGGGAAAGTCTAACCAAATGATAATGGGGACTTAAATTACCTGTGAATAAGCTGGTCAGATAGCACAAAAAGAGTGAGTTCAAAGAGGCAATTTCTGCCTCTTGGAACAGCCAGTACTAGAGTACACAGAAGGATATTCTAGTGTTAAGTAATGCACAAGAGCCAACTCAAAGCTGCAATAATTGAGCCACTTGTATTGCCTGTGGTATGAAAACAGTCATTGTCTGAGTACCCAAAAGTAGAACTGTGCCACCAACTCTCAGAACTGGAACTGCAGTGAAGTGAAACACAGAACGGCTCTCACAGCTTGAGAGAAATGCCTTTGGGTGGGACAGATACGGCTCAAAAAGGTGAAAAGGGACAGAGCCTTCAGTTATAAAGGCAACAGCTGCCTAAGGAAAGTGCATTGGGCAATCGGACTGGGTGATCTTGGAGGTCTTTTCCAACCTTGGTGATGCTGTGATTCTCTGGCAGTGGCCAAGAAACTATTTGAAATGTGGGCACATAGTATGAGTACAGGACTGGCATAGTACACACTATAGTGTAGGTTGGTTTAGTGTAAGTCATTGGCACTGATATGGTTGAAGTGTACCTGAAAGGTGCTCCATTGCAGTCCACCTGCAGAGCTGAGCTTCGGGGCAGCGTCTGGCCTTCTGTGCTCCCTTGGAAGCACAGGCGGTGTGGGCAGGGTGGGGGGCAGCCCCCGAGGGCTCCTGGCCGTGCACCACGTCCTGGACGGGCTCCGAGCAGCAGCTGTGCTGTTCCCGCAGATAAGATGGCAGGGCCTCACAGTCCAGACAGTGCAATCAAATGAGCCTGTGGCATCTTGCTGAGCTTCAACCACGTTCTTAAATGTGATTTTTTCTGGTAGCAAGAAGTTCTGCCAGAGGGCGAGAAGGACCCTCGTGCCGACATCCACTGCCTCCCGCCTTCCTGCCAGGATCCTGTCTTTGCTTTTTGTCCCTGAGGTCTTATCCGTGTTTCGCTGGAGCCAGACAATAACCCTCCATTCCCCACAGCAAGGCCCAGGCCTGCAGGGATGGCGGCACGTTTCTTCAGACACCGCTGTCAATCAGATCGCCTATTTCTGTCTGTCTGTGCAGAACCAAACTCGTCAGGTGGCCTCGGTTCGTTTGTGTCACGAACGAGGAGATACAGAAGAGCAGTGATGCTGGTAATTGCATAACGTATCGTATCTGGAGATGGTAGGATACCATCTCAGTGTTCGTGCCTGCGGCTGTCAGTGAGTTCCATCAAAGGTCAAGTTGTATAAAAGCCTCTAGAGCAGAGAATGGCTCCATTCTTGACACCTGCAGAGCTGCTGCGGGCTTCCATGAAGCTCTGTACCTCTGCAGATGCTTCCAGGACTTATGCCAAATAGTGAAGCTGATTGTGGTTTGCAGACTGCTCTGTGATACTTGAGATGCTGATCGCCCATATCTGCATGTGGGCAGAGAGAGATGGGGAATTACTGCGTGGAGTTACCTTCAGAGTGTGCATGTGCACTGCCAGGTGAAGCAGAAAAGAAGATGACTCGATCACCTGTGGGTTGTTTTGAGGTCTGTAGTGACTGACTGCTTTTCTCTGCTTCCACTGTCCTGTGGCTGGGACTTTGGAGCTGATGGAGTGGAATGGAGCTCAGCCATTCTGGGTGATTCTTCCTGTTCTGTCTCACCCGCAGTTCCCTCAGCACATAAAGTTCCACCTGCAGAAATGTTTGAAGTCTCGCTGTTCCGTCTACCTGAACATTAAGGAACTGCACCTCTGTTGTTCCACCGAGTTCTCCTTTCTCTCTTCAGCTGGTTAAGCTCAGCTGATTTATGTGCTCGTGTAGAAATCATCATTTCTTAACACAAAAATGTCATCCACTAGGAAAGAAAAAAGCTGCTTTGAATTGGTCAGGTCCATAGAAGGCATTTGTGAGCGATGGCAGAGAGAGAGGGTTGAGATTCAGAGCAGTAGCTCTCATTTAAATGCTGTTATTCAGTCATGTTTTGCCAGAGCTCAGAGTCAGGAACTCAGCTGCCTTCCAGATACGTTTACAGGGAGAAGATGTCTGTGTTTCCACTCAGCCTGCACCTGTAAGCCGAGCCTTCGGTTCCTCTCGGTTTCATTGTTTTGTTTTGCTTTGTTTTCCACCATGTTTTAACAAGATAAGCATCTCTATGCATTTCCCCTTCACTTTAGTAATTGCCTTCTCTAGTGACTATTTCCTGTGCACTTTTGTTCATTTATTATAGGACCGAGGCGCACAGCCCACATACACATATGTGTAGAGCCCCGGGTTAACCATATTGTCATACAGAGCGATGCATTAAAAGCCCCTCGGTTCATCACATGGAAAAAAGAACTGGGTTCACTGAGCTGCCAAAGGCGCAGCCAGAGAGCTGCGAGTCTGACCTCAGACACTGAGGTGTGAGATGAGGTTGTTTGGGTCCTTTCAGCCCTCCTGGAATTCAGCGCAGGTGTTGTATCATCTCCGCTCTGTGCATGCAGAGCAGTACTGATGGAGATGGGTTTGATTATTGGTGATTCAGGCCGTAGAGGAGTTTGTGACTAAAGCACAGGGGCTGGATCAGCACGTGAAACAAAGCAGGAAGAGGTTCTGTTTCTTGAAGCCCTATTTAACGTGCTTAAAGTGGTGCTTCTCAGGTCTGCGGTTCCATTCAGCATCCTCAGAGCTCACCGTGGGGATCTTGAAAGCATGTAGATAAGGGTAATGCAATCCCACCTGAACTGAGGAGATGGGTTCCTTGGAGTGAAATAAGAATGAAACGTACTTTTGCCGCTGACTGGAAGTGCAGGATCAAATGAGAAACCAGGGTTGTAAATTTGGATAACTGAACGAAAGTCGAGCTGATAATGCCTCTTCTCTTTCCTCTTATTGCCCAGTAATACGATTTCTGCCTTACTCAGTCATTGTTGATACAGGCCCAGTGCTCTCAACTCAGTTGGGTATAGCTGATGGCAATCTTCATTCTTCCAAGGTGCTCTGTGTGCGTGCAGGCATGCTGGATAGGAGGTTAACAGGCATGAGCTAAACCGTATGGCAGATGGCAGAGGAATGATTGCTGTGCCGCTTTTAGGGCCTGCCACGGAGACGTGGTGATAACCACAACTTTACTGAACTGCCTGATTGGTTCAATTATTTGTCATACAATATGCAGCGTGGTTTAAAGGAAGTGTGAAATGCTGAGTGGAGAGTTTCATTTCTTGTGGGTTCTCCCACATCCATTTATTGTCATGTTAGATGGCACTGAGCCTCTTCTATCAGCACGCTGGGCAGCATGGATACCCACAAAAGGCTGGGGGAAAACCAATGACTCGGTTGGGTTTCAAAGATCGGTTTTATCACATTTGTCAGAGGGCATTAAGTCAAAGGTCTGTACCTGGAAATGAAAGGTCAGGGCTCTGTGATGATACTTGTTTCTTGAGGGAATCCCGTCCATGCTGTGAGCACCCTCCAGAATGGCTGCACAGCTGAGTTTTACCCCTTTTGTGCAAAGTCACTGCAGAGAACTGGGACTTCTTGGGATCCACTGACCTACTGCAGTGCAGGCAGCTATCGCAGGGCACGTGAACTGTGTGTTACAAGCACACGGAGCTTCTTGTTCCATTGTCTTTAAAGGGAGGTGAGGCAGCTGGCTCAGCAGCACGTTAGCCACATACATCTATGTGATCGCTGCTTGACGCCAGCTGAAATGATCCTTAACTGGAATGACCTTGGTGTAGGCAGAGGAGCTTTGCTTCATTTCCAGGTAAAGATCTTTTTTCCTTAAAACATGGGGAAGAGCTGCTCTCCCTGCCCAGCAGAAGAGAAGGGGGAGGTTGGTGTATCTATATCCCCAGATCCCAGAGGGAAGTAGCTCTGGGTGTCTGTTCCCTTCCTTGCTCCAGCCCCGTCGCTCTGAGTCCCTTCCCCAAACTTGTCACCAAAACCGCAGAAAACGATCAACATTTTTGCTGGGTCATTTGCTGATGTTTTCATGAGTTAAGTGAGCTCAAGGCAAAGTCAACCGCAGGGTGAACAGCAGGGGAGATGGAGCCAGGAACGGGTGGAGGTGGGCATGGGAGCGGAGCCGCCGGCGTGCTGCTGCTCATTAAAGCGCACACCAAGCAGCCTGAGAGCCTTCTTTCAAGTCTTCACAATCAGCTTCAGAGTGGCAAATTCCAAACAAAAATATGGTTTCATCTGCAAATGTTGTCACCCCATTCGTTTTCCCTTCCCCGGGTAATTTATGGATATGCTGAAATGCTCCTCATGGGAACCTCCTGGCTTCCCCTGTAGTGAACCGTGATGCAAACAATTCATTTAGTTTTTTTGCAAATATTTTTTGAGCGCATCTTTCATTCCCTGCGTTATTTGTTAGCCACAGAAACTCACTAATGGGCTTCTTTCTTTCTTCTGATGTGCTGAAAAAGGCTGCTTTGTTTGTACGTAGGCCCCTAGCATGTTTTTCCCTCTCGGTCAACCTGCTTGCCAGGACTGTGGTCCTTTCTGCTCTCACCGTTTGGATCCACGTTCCACTCCCCAAAGTTGCCTTCTCCTGCAGTTCTCCTTTCCTTTACTGTTCACTGTTGGCCTTTGGGGTTTATGGAGGGTCCTTTTGCCCACTGCCGTACTGTTGCTTCAAGGCTTTAATAAGAGACCTCGAAACGGTTCTGTGTCACCTGCAAACGTTTTATCTTTTTCGTTTATTTCCTAAAAGTCTTTTTAACTACTTCCTTCATTCTTAGGATTGGTCACGGTTGGAGGTTTTTACTTTTCATTGTTAATTTTCCTGTACACACATTGCAGGGCCACTCTTGCGTGTTTCTGCCCTGAACCAGACCCCTGTGACCTGTGTAGGGTGGTACAACCTCCTGTCCCAGATGAAATCTGTTCTCTCATTTCAGAGCAGGCAATTCTTTTTACCCGTCTTGACCTTCAAGCTTGGATTTTGTGTCTCTAAGGTATATGTAGATACAGATACTACATACATATACATATATATGCACACACACCTGTATATGTACAGTAAATATGTGCATTTCTTGATGCACGTTGCATTCTTGCGTGACAGATATCAGATTAACATCCCATTTTTAGGTGCAGGAATTAAGAGACAAAGCTTACATCCAGATTGCAGCCCTGAGTGCACAGTGCCTGCTGCACTGGGGACCTGGAGGAGCACTGTGCTTTTTAGCTGCTCGCTCAGGGGAGTGCTGAGTGCTCTGCATTGCCTTTTGAAAACGTAATGAATTGGAAAATGTTCCTTTAAGTGACTAGCCCAGAGCTAGGCACAGAGGCAGAGCCTGAGTCAGGTACAGACGAAGGCACCGATCGAATGTCTGCAGCACTTAATCTCTGCAAATGTTAATAAAAGTCTTAAGCAGGCAACATGTTTCCTCTTGTTTTGTTATGGTTGAATTTCATATGCAGACGGCATGCCACAAACCTCATTTTCCCTTGCCGTCCCTTCACACCAGCAGCAGCTTTCCCAAGCCTCAGGCACCGCAAGCTCTGACTCATTTACTTAATATTCCTCTAATGGAACTGCCCAGAGCTCTGGACCTATTCTCCTCCAAAACAATCTTTCTCCTCCCTATTTTTCCACACCCTGCACTTTCTTCTCAGCTCCTGTCACATTCCTCATCAGTCTCTGGCTGAGCCTCCTGGAGCAGACCTCAGACCCTCCCTCGCTCCCACCCCCTTCCTGCCCGGCTTCTCCGAGCCCTGCCAGCCCGGTTGTGGGGATCAGCTGCTCCGACATCTCCAGGCTGGTGTTGTGCAATGGGGGGCATGGATGAACCAGGTGGAGCTGGCACCCTGCAGTAGGATGGTGCTGGCGGTGCCGGTGCCGGCTGCTCACAGAGCTCTGCTGGGCTCGGTGCCTGTACAGGCAGGTCTGCTCGCCTCAAAGACAGCGATCGGATTCTCGCCCTCCGGGGGTTTCCAGCAGCGCTGGGTTCAGAGGAGCCCTTTTCTTTCTGCTGCTGTTCACACCCTGCAAAGAATTTTCTATCAACAAAAGAAATGGTTTTATAGTCAGCGATGATCAGCCCCGGTCCCTGCATGGCGAGGGGGTTTAGGAGGACCGGGGGGATCTGTGAGGGCCCAGGGGGAAGCCTGGGAGTGAAGGCGGGATAGTGGCCAACAGCACAGGGCAGGAGAGTTTGGGCTCTGCAAGACTCAGCTCAGAAGTGGCAGCAATTGAAGCAAATGCCAGAGCAGCCCCTAGAAAGAAAGGGGAGGTCCCTGGATGGAGCTTCGGTAGATCAAGGAGACTGCTGGGGAGTCTCATCAGCACCAGGTTTATGAGCTGTGGTTCTCCGAGTTCTCTTGGAGAAAATGCATGCTGTGTGTTTTGCACTGCTTTGTTTTCACACGTGTTCGTGTAGGCGACCAGGGAATTTAATTGAGCTCTGTAAGCAGAGGTACCACGGAGCGGTCGTGGTCCACAGCTGCTGCTGAGGGCTTGTCAGCAGGCCTTGCAGCTGGAAGAGCAGATGTCACTCTGTCATTGGGAACGTGGAGCACAGCTGGCCAGAATGTGGGCTCTACCTGCTCTGAAACACAGCAGCCTCCGGTATCTCCTGGAGCAGGTGCCCATCTGCCATCAGTGTTATAAATGTTTTCTGCTGGGACACAGAGCTTGCTGGGCTGCAAAACCTCTTTTTGAGTTACCCAACCATTCTTCACGTTTCTATAAAGCAGCTGCTGCTTCCCTTTGCCATACGAATGTTCCTGCATGTGTTTGTGATGGTGGAGCCTATAGCTTCTAGAGGAGATGGAAGTGTGATCTCAGAAGCTGGGCTCAGTAGTTTTCTTGGCTTCCATGAATGTGTGCCAAGGCTGGTGAGCATGGAAAAGAGTTTTTTTGTGTTTGGATAAGGCAGCTTTTAATGTCAAAGTTGAAAGTACTTTTCCTTAGCAAAAAAAACCCAGCAGCAAGTCATTCAGAACTGGCTGAGCAGGCGACCGTCCGAGCAGCTGTGCTGAGTGCATGGCATTTTGAAGGAGATTTTTAGGGCTTTAAAGGCAGACCCATGTCCATGTTGCACCTCCTTTGAGATACAGCAGCCTTTGAGCTGTTTGTGTCAGTTTTGTTTGCTTACTTAATTTTAAAACGACCACATTGGCAGAGGGATTGCCACATCATGGTACTCCAGCAGTGTCCTTTGATTTATAACAGCTAAATAGCAAGGGGGTCAGTGGCCAGCTGGCCACCAAAGCAGGAAACTGGATGACAACAAGAATAAATAGAGTTTCATGGAGCTGGAGAGTCTGACAGCGTTAGAGGCTGGAAGGATGGATCAGCATCCAGAGTGTTAGCTGCAGGACAGGCTCTCAGATGGCTGCTGAGCTGTGTGCCAGCAGGGCTGGCAGTGGGAGCAAGCAGCACATGCATTCATATCCCTCCCCACACACATCCATGGGCCCAGCAGGAACAGGAGCATTGTATTGCACACGCAGGTGAGGATTTCTGCTGAGGATGGGAGGAGGGACTGATGCAGTTTTACAGAAGGGGCGTTTCTGCAGGTTTCCAAGGAATGAGAAGCAGCCTCCGTTGGACACAGCGCTGGGAGAAGCAGCGTGTGGGAAATCCCCGGGGTTGGAAGCTGAAGTGATGGATGAGATCGGTGAGATTATAGAACTGGTGAATGAAAAGTATCGGCCGGGCTGCACACACAGGATAGCAGCGCTGTCACTTGGAATGCATCGAGAGAACAGTGGGTGCTTCGCAGACATAAAGACTTGAGCACAGAGCCAGGAGGAAAGCACGGGTGGGGAGAGTGGCCAGGAGGGGCTGTGACACGTCCCACGTCTGTGAGATCCAGCGAGGAAGGTCATTTCCATGCTAGTCTTACAGCTTTGGATGAGGGTTTGAACGCTCCTCCAGGAGAGGTGCCACCCCCACTGCCTCACTGCAGTCTGTCCAAGTTGACCTTAGTGGTTTCCTGCCAAAAATACCTGTGAACAATAATGACTCGTTAATGATTTATCCCTGTGTTCGCAAGTGCTGCACTGATTCCTAATGTACCAGAAACCATCAAAGCGGTGCTCTGCAGGCTTTAAGGTTTTGGCTACGGTGGCTTTTTGTCCTTACACAATGACAGTAATGCAGACTGTATGAGGAAACGGAGATCCTGGTGGATTGGGTGATGTAAATGCGTGTTATTTGATGTATTGTAGGAGTCTCGGTGGGAAAATCAACCAAATTGTAGTGCTGGAGAAATCAGCTGAACTGTAAGGAAGGACTGTCCCTTCTAGAGCCTGCACGGCAGCCAATGGCCACATCAGCTGCTTGAGGAGTTCCCTTCTGCAAGGAGATCTGCCAGTTGGCACCGCTATGGCTGGGTATGGCTCTGGTAATGGGAGCTGTGGGAGCAAGCTGTGTCCTTCCCTGGGAGATGGACAGCTGTCATTGTCACAGAGCAGAAGTAATGCAGGCTTACGGCACAGAGGGACGGGATGCAACGTTAAAAAACCTGTTCTCTGTGCTTGGAGCATGGCTGTGTAATAAACCCTTGATCAAACATCCTGCCTCGGTGCGGGAGAACACAGGGAGATGAAAAGCAGCCGATACACACAGAGGCAGAATTTGTGATTGCAACAACTCCAATCCACCTCCACCCTTCAGAGCCAGGAGGAAAGGCGAGCAAGCCCAGGAACTGGAGTTTGCGTGAGTCAGTTCAAGTGTAGAGGGCTGATTATCCACAACACAGTGTTGTTTTATCACCAAGAAGCCGTATCAGGAGCTCTAGGCAGTTCTAGATCCTCTTTTCCAGCGATCATTCTCTGACAGGGATTAGAGAGTCCTTTCTTATTAAAAACAAACAAACAGCAGAACAACCCAATCAGAAAACACAGAATTGGCTGGTGCCGGGCTGTCAGCTCCTTCCATTAGATCCCCTCATCTGCAGTAACTGGAGATAAGAGAGAGCTTTCCATCCAGTCAGCAGGACTTTCTGCTTTCAGAGTGTCTTTTTCTCCTAACTCCAGTGACTCCAGGTGTCCTTGCTGTCCCCACGCTCAGCTCCCTTTCAGGTCTTTGCCCCCTTCCATACTGCTAGAGGAGAGGTTTGTAGATGGGAGTTGGATCCTCCAGCTGAGGTGATGCCACAACTCACCTACTTTCACTCCCTAAACAAACCCTCTGAACGGCTCCTTTCCCATTCTGATGAACGAAATAAAGGCTCCTAGAGCTCAGTCAGGCTGTTCCATTTCAAAGTGAGGCTGGTGAAATGGTCGGGTGGCCTCGTGTGAAGACAGCAGTAGGTGATCTCCTACTGGTCACATTCTGTCAGGCAATGAGTTATTGTGCTTTCTGCCCCGTTGGTCCCCGATGCCATGTCTTCCCAGCTCTGCTCTGTCCATGTGGTGCATTCACAGCTCTGTGCTCCTCTGAACACTGCAGCAGAGGTGCCTGAAAACAGAAATTTCTTCACTTTTTTGGCCTCGGTCTCTCGAGTGCTGGGCCAAGAGCTGTGTCAGCCTCGTCCCTAAGAACCTCTGTGTGGAGACGTGCCCTTTGGTGATGAATGTTGGGTTCTTCAGAGGCTCCCAGCAAGCTCAAACTAAGGGGAAAAGTTATGCTTACCTACTTCAAGCTCCTTTCAACATGCCAGCCAAGCTTATTGAATGCCTGTGCAATCTTTGGTTGGAATCCCCAGGGTGCAAGCTCGGCTACACGCAGAAAGGTCCCAAATGGAATCAGTTCTGAAACCTTTCAAACTTTTCTGTTTAAACTGGTGCAGACCTGTTGTGTGGCCTTAAAAAGAAAACATGCGTGTATGTTGGAAGTGAAAGTCTGCAGCTGTGCCAGGGCTGGGACCCAAACACCCCTTCTTTATGCCTCCTGTAGCAGGAGCTGAGCTCAGCATCCCCAAGAGCCCAAAGCTGCATTCCCTGCATTCCTGTAGCTCCTTAGATGTCAGTGATGTCATCGATAGCAGCCAGGGAAATGTGGATCCCAGAGGGCCCAAGCTCATGTCTTAGCAAGTAAGCGTAGGAGGAACTGATTTTTGCAGTGTGCTGTACTGCACCAGCAAGTTTTATCCAATCAAATCACTGCAAATGTACCTGCATCTACGTTTTGTCCCTTGGCAACACCACAGCGTCCAAGAGGAGTTGTTCTTCTGTCCATCACCAGCCATTCTCTCATGCCAGTGAAAACAACTGCATCTGAGCAACAAGGCAATGGGAAGTGGAGCGTGACGTGTGACCAAAGAGCAAGGCGTGTTTTCCTTCAGCTGTTCTGCGTTCTTCACCATTATTCCTGGAAGCTGCTGGCACTCCGTGTTTCACACGGCGGGTTGGTGCCACGTGAAGGCACCCCTTGTAAACTCCAGCCTTGCTGTCATGGACAAAGCCGTGCCAGCCTGCAAAGGAAACCCGTTTGCATCTTTTTGGCAGGACAAGCATGCTTTGTTTTGGGAACACAGTAGCAAAACTTTAATGCAAATTTTCATCCTTCCTTTTTGTTCTGTCCTTTCCTTTAGATGCTGGCATACCTGCACTGCTGCAGCCTCCTGGCAGGCAGGCCATCCATGGATTGCTGGGGTGGCTTGCCAGATTTGAACCCCCGGCTGCACTGAAGCAGAAGCTTTTAAACAGTGCTCTGTGGACCACAGATGCCTTGAAGCCGTGGTAGCTCAGTCTGCAGATGGCCTACTGACCCGCATTAAATAACAATTTCCAGCATAAGCTTTGGTGACTGGGGGAACCGGACTGGGGACCTCAAATCAGTTTGTTTCTTCCTGGTTGTTCTTAGGAAGCTTCTTTGACAGGAGCTTCTGGGAGACGTCGTGGCCCAGATTCGCTTTCTGCTGGCACCGGAGGCGGCGCCGAACCTCCTCTGGGTTTGGAGGTGTAGGGCTGGCAGTGGGATGGAGCGGTCATCGGAGCTGTGGCATTTCCTGCCTCGGAAGCAGTTCACTGTGTAGCCTCAGTGTTACTTGAATGTGGCTCTGTGTTACCCGTCTGTAATTAGAGCAGCTTGCCAGTTCTTGATTTCATCCCTTCATTTCTACAGTGTTTCCAGACCTTGTGCAGTTTGCCCCAGAGAGCTGGGGTTTGTTTTCTAAACCAAATTTAGGCAGGTCTTATACCTACACCTGCACATTTCCAACTACAAGTAACAATGGAAGCGATTTTATCTAATCTCCCACCACCTGGTTTGTTCTTGTCCACACTCTTAGGCATGAGGGTGTTGAAAACACTTTTGGCAGCAGTAGCTTTAAGCTGTGTAACCACCAGCGTCAGCACAACCACCCAGGGCTGTGCAGGCAGCATGAGGGGAGCGAGGTACGGGCAGCAGCGGCCTCGTGCAGGCAGGGAGCAAGGGAAAGCAACCCTGGCTGTGTGGAGACTGAAGGAAGGAGAGCAAAGCAGTGCGGGCAGAGCCCTCAGTGATGTCCTGCAGGGAAGAGCCTGCACAAACAAGCAGTGCCCGGGGGCTGCTGGGTGCTTCGTCTCTGTGTGACCCGGTGGCCGGTCCCAGCACACCTTGCAGAGCAGAGCCGTGACTTTCTAGCTTGAGGAGCGAGTGCTGAAGGCCCCTCCTCTACGGCAGCATTTCAGCGCCGAGCTTTGGAAGGACTCCAGGCCAGCAGTGAAGGGCTCTTTGATAATATCTGACGGGCGGGTAAGAATTTTGGGCAGCGGCCAAGATACACATTGCCTGTAATCGTTAACTTAGTCTGTAAACAGTTCAAACGGCACTGAAGAGGCCGTCAGTTATTACATTAGAGGCAGCCTTTCATCTCCCCGCTCAGAAGCCAGCCGTGCAGCGCTGGCCCCCGCTGCGCTGACTGTAGCTGCAGGTCTGTAGGCAGGGCAGGCAGTGCTTGGTCATACAATGCGCCGCTCTGAATGGCTGACCTTCAAACCTTCGGTGCTGAAGCAATAACTAAATCATTAGTTTCCTTTTGTTCTGCACCTGGCTGAAGCCAGGGATATTTGTGGGGGAGGGGGCGGGATACGGGAGTTGGACGACGTTCCTGCTCTGTTGCACAGCTCAGGACCCCCAGCAGGGCTGTCTCCTGACCCCGTGCCCACCGCATGCCTGCATCTCTTCCCCGGTGAGCACAGGCTCGTGGCATGTAATGGCCAGGCAGGGCTGCCCCACTGCTGGTTTCCCCAGCAGCAGCCCTGCTGATGGTTCAGGCCCACATCGGGGCCTTCAATGTGAAGGCAACAGTCAAGGCAGCAGTGCTGCTGAGCTTCATCTTCAGAAGAGCACTGGAGGATTCCCCAGCCCGTGTCAACCTGGGGAGAGCCCCTGGGCTCTTTCCAAGAGCTGCTCAGCCCTCCTGGAGATGTGTGATGCTTCAGTAGAAATAATGGTATCATCTGCCCCAAGGAGAATTTCCTTATCCATCTTTGCTCTTCTCGATCTGTTATCTCTTATCTGGAAGAGCAAGAATGCTTTCTGGCATTCACTTTCAAGGCTTTAGCTTTGAAATCCACTTTAGGAACTTGCCAGTTGAGGAAGCAATGTTCTTGTCTGTGTGGTAGAGTGGCCTGGGTTTGGGTGAATGTTTGCATCTGGCCCATCGCTGCAGAGTTGCCTCTGGCATCAGAGCTTTCTGCTTCATCCATCCTGACTGGTGTGTGTCTGTGCCATCCCGGAGCTGGCCCTAAGTGAGCAGACAGCTCCGTGTGGTGATGGCACGGCTCTGTGCTTCACGTGATGGGATGGATGCCTGTTCAATCCACACTGCTTGGGTTGTGCCTCTTGCTGAGGGGCGAGGGCTGGCTCAGGGGCAGCACTTGAGGGGGTTTTTGTGGAACGGTTTTAAGCTGTGGGCTGTAAAAGGGGTCAGTGTGGTGCAAGAGGCTGTTGTGTAAGAGAGCACTGGGGAACTGGGACTGGTGGTGGCATTTTCCCCTCTAGGGTATATGGAACAGGCAGTAAACACGGGTTGGATGCACTTCACTTGGCCTTGACTCTCAGACTGTCTGTGCGTGCTCCGAGGCAGCAGGAACATGAGCTGTTCTCCCGTGACTTGGGCCAGCTTGCCTTTACTTTCATTTAGCGGAGTGAGTCAGGGCTGACCAGAGAACCTCCCTTTGCCTTTGATATTCTAAATGGACCAGAAGAGTCAGGCAGACATCGCGATGAAATGTTTCCCCACATTCCCTTGCTGACCCGTATTATCATTGTAGAGACCATGCAAGAACAAGTGACACCTGCTTTCTGTGTAGCAGACCTCTCTGTCTTCACTCCAGCAGAGCTGCTAAAGGACAGTGAAGTGCTTAGAGTTTTCTCCAACACCGTGGCCGTTCTTGTGCAACTAGACAGAAAAGATCCAGACTTGGTGACTCACCTTCAGCATCTAGCCCTGCAAATGGGGTAATCAAATCAACATCGCTGTTGGGGTTCAGCACTTCTCTTTGTTGCTCACCGGCTTTGCAATGAGAACAGGAAGGAGATGTGGTTGTTGATTAGGGTCTGATTTATTGTGTCAGACTCCCAGACACTGCTTTAGACAGTCTTAAGACATGACAAAGGTCACGAGCACAGGTAAGGGACCGGGCACAGGAGCGTGGCAGTGGCAGCACGTCGGTCCTTTGTCTCCTCTCCCACCTCCCACCACACCTACAGGAGACAGGGATGCTTGGCTGAGCTACTCACATGCAGAGGTAGGACCGGAGTCTCTCTAAGAATAATGTGTTTGTTATCAGCGTTCGTGTTTGTCTGTGACTCATATGTGGGTAAGGTGTGTTTGCTTTTATAACAGATCTTGAAACTTTATGCAGGGAAATTAAGAAGCCCCATATCCTGATGGCCAGGCTTCATGCCCAGGAGTCATGGAAGCTGCAGTTTTTCCTCAGGCCCTTTGAAACACTCTGCAGTGCTCTTCCTTTCCAAACCAGCCATTTCCATCTTCAGTTCACTCCATCTCCCAGCCTCACCCTTTCTGGTTCTCCTACATGTTTCCAGCAGCATCCCACAGTGCTCTTCAGCTCCAGCTCATGTACCAGCTTTTTTGTAGCCTTTCCAATAGCTGTGCCTGCAAGTAGTGACAGCTACAAACTGGAGTTGTGTAAGTGGGGCTTCTGCTGAGCTGATACATCAGAAGGGTTCAGATAGACAGGGAAGACCCTCATCCAGGAACAAACATGTTCACACAGTGTGAGCTCTGGAGGAGGTCAGGGAGGAGGATCTGATGGCTGAGGCAGGGCTGCTTTTCAGAGCTGGTAGGTCTCCCTTGCTCCTTCCTGTGGTGATCCTACCGCAGGTGCCTGGGCTGCATCTTCTGGTGGGCCCCAGTGAGGGATCTTGGCCAGTCATTCCCACCACAGTCGTTTTTAGCAGCAGAGCAGGGAGGATGCTGGTAGAGCAGTTCCTCTTGCTTTCTTGAAACCTCTGAAGGTTCATCACTTAGCTCAGAGCCTCACTGACAGACACTCAGCAAGGATGAGGATGAACCAGTGTGGACCCCACTATCCACAGATACAGAAACGTGTGTTCTGCCCTCATGAGCTCAAGTGCTGTGACGCCTACAGGACTGGGTGAAGCAAGTAGGTCACTGGGGAGCAGGTATCTCTGGACGATAAGCAGTGGCACAACAAACAGTGCCTGAGATGCTGCGTGCCCTCCAAAGGCTGCTGCTTGCCATGCCCTAGGCTCCTGCTTATCTCCTCCCCGTTGCCAGGCTGCCTTGTTTTGTTGTGCAGCTCCCTTGCTTTTCCAACAGGGGACTTCCATGTGCTGAGCCTCGCTGCACCAGCAGCCCATGCAAAGCAGCGATGGGAACGGCAAACTGGAAAAATCAGTGCACGCTTCTCACGCTTGAGTGTTCCCCAGAGTCATGTGCGGGAGTGAAAGGGATGAGGCCGCTGGCATATGTGCTGGGTCAGAGCCCTGAGTCACGGAGCTGCTTCCCGTGGGCAGCAGGAGCCTGCAGGGTGGAAGAAGCTCACCCAGCTCTCTGGCACTGACCACAGACCTCAGCTTTACATTAGTTCTAGCCCAAATGTCTGTGGTGAAGGTATGTGTGCAGCCTGTGGTGCTGTGCTGTGCACCCACACTGCCTGTGGCTGCAGGAGGAACGTGGGCAGCACAGAGGTGGGAGGATTCAGGTGCAGAGACTGACAAGAGGCAATGGGGAAATGCACAGCCCCCACATGTGAGGGGAGGTTGGAGGGTGAAGACTCCACTTATGGACACCTAACACCAGTGGCACGGGGGAGAGGCCTAAGAGAGAACGAGGTGTATGAATGAACCTGCCTGAGAACGTGGTGTGTAAATGAGGCCCACTGAAGCTCCAGCACAACAACCTTCTGCTTCTGACAGCAGACACTGTCAGATGTGCGGTGCCCTGTGATGCTCATACATCCCCTGTGATGCTCATACATCCCCTGTGCCGGGCAGGCAGTGCTCAGAGCCGGGGCTGGCAGCCTCCCGGTTGTGCAAGGCAGCCTCCACGGTTTCCTGTTGCACCGATGTGGCTAATTGCTTTTTAATCCGTACCTTTGGCATTCCCAGCATCCTGCGGGAACCAGCCGTGCCGTTTGACCGGACCGTGGGTCAGCTCCACTTCTGTTTGTTTGAAAATTCTTGCCTGATAATTCCACTCGATGGCCCTTTTGTTGGAGGAACAGTAAAGAATCGCCCTCCATTTGCTTTCTCCATATTTTCTGTGATTTCACGTAGCTCTAAAATATCACATCTCTACCAGCCTAAAGAGCTCGTGTTTGATCTCTTCTTGCACAGAAACATTTCCTTCTCCTTAGTGTGGAGTGAGCAGAACTCGTAATATCCGAGGTGTCGACACACTGCAGCTTTATCTGCTAGATTTGCTGGTTTGGCTTTTGTAATTGTTCTGCAGCAAGGCCTGTCGGTCTGTTTGCCTTCTGACAGCTTCAGGTGATTCAAGAGCCGCTTCCACAGGACTCCCTGCAGTGACAACAAGCTCTTTCTTGAGTGCTACAAGCGGACCCAGGGCTGCTGCTCTCCCGGTGGCTGCGTGTTCCGTGTCCACTGCTTTGTTTTCCAGCGTTTGCTGTCGCTCTGTCACTCGGGGTCAGGAGATCCTTTATGGCCGGCGTGAAGTTTACCAGCTTGAATATTAATGTGTTATTGAGAAACTCAGCTGCTTCATTATTCCTCTCATTTTCCAAATCCTTTGTGAAAACGTTCAGACAATGCAGTTTGTTTCTGGGGCTTAACTGGGAAATGTTCTCCATTGTAAAGGCTGACCTGCTTTTTCTGTTCTTGGTTTGGGCAGGACTGCATAATATTCTGTCATCCTTCATAGAACAGAAGTGGAGATACCAGTGTACAAGATCAGCCAGACTTCCCCTGTTCTTTAACTTGCTTTGCAGAGCCCTGTAGGTTTGCAAAGCGTAACTCCTTCTCCAGAAGCACAGCTGGCTCATCCCTTCCCCTTGTCCTGCTGTTTGCCTGGGGGCACCTCGTGGTTATCGATCTGCTGTTCCCAGGTTGCCTTCAAATTCTCCACGTTCAGTTTTGCATTTGCTACATCCCTTTTTCCTGCGATCTATTGGTTGATGAGTTGTCCAGTGCTGCTGGGAGCCAGTCCATGATGTGCAGTAGGGCCCTTTGACGGACACTTTCTTGTCCCGTGCTCTCTTTCCTGAGCCCCTTTCAGGGGGATTTTGTCACGATGTTCCAAATCAAATCAAGCCTTTTGTCTCATTCCCCACGAGCAAACTGTGTGGAGCACTCTGAATTCGGAGAATGCGGAGAACACCAGGGCAAGGCACGCACTCAGCTCTGGTGCTGGAGACCTCGCTTCACCAGCCTTGTCCCTGGAGCACAGATGGCTCCAAGTGGTTCTGAGAAAAAGAAAACAAATGGTCTCTTTTCTATGGGCACAGCTGATTCAGTGGGAACTAAATAAGCCTGAACTGCAGCAGGATGGATTCAGATAAGTCATCAGAAACTGCTGCCATGCGGGGGAGAGCGCAGCTCTGGACTGGATTGCCTGGGGTGGGTGAGGAATCTCCATTTTTGGAGGTCTCGAAAACAGGTTCAGCGAGTGTCTGTGAGGAATGTTTGAGGTCTGGCTGATCCTGCCTCCAGGCAGCAAAGTGGGATCCGTGACCTCTCAGGGTCATCTTTTTTTCTGCTGCCTTAGAAGTGAAGCCCCCAGATGAGCAGCTGGCACTTCCCTGCGCCCGGGGCATCTCCGTGGGCAGCTGTGCAGGTGGGCTCCTGCTGCTCCGTGCTCAGTGCGGGCAGGTCGGTGCGCAGGCAGCAGGGCTGCTGGGAAAGGCTGCAAGAAGTTAGAAAGACGAGTTTGGTATTTTTGGAGGGATGGTGTGGGTGGAAATGATAGAGAAGAAGGAGCTGCCACAGGGTAAGGAAAGGAGGGCAAAAAGGGGCAGCAAGCGTGTAGGGATGTGGGGGAAGCTCTGCATCCTGCTGAGCGGGTGGCAAGGAGAAATGGAGTGACAAAACCAGAGGGTTCACAAACCTGACTGACTGGATTTTGCCCCTTCTCTGCCAGATTTGAGAGGCTTCCTAAGAGGAGAAATGACTTCTTGGTTTGGTGGTGGGTCCACCTTCCCCTGGGCTATTGTCCTGGTGAATCAAACCTTTGATTTGCATCTTGTGTCATTCAGAGCCTCACTGACACTCAGACATTGCTGTGGGATGGAGAGATGCCCACTGGGTGTCCTGCACCCTCTGTGCAGGTCCTTGAGGCACGGATGGTTTGCAGTGGCCTTCAGCCACCCATCGCCGAGCCTCAAGATCTGAGCTTCCTTTGCTTCTGTCCCGCAGTCCCACCCGCTGTCCCTGTGCAACACCAGTGAGGATGAACACACGGAGTCAGGATTCATCACCATTGTCAAGCTCGAGCAGCCGGATCGAGATCCCAACCCGTGCCTGTCGCTGGCTAACAAGGTATGTGCAGAAATGCCCCAGATGGCACCAGCTCAGGAAATGATGCGATACAGGAAAGAGCAACGGTGCAATACTTCACCGGGTGAGGCACGTGAGGGATCAGCACTGATCAGCACAGACAAAGGCAAACCAGACAGACTAGAAATGGGACGTGACTGCCTTGGTTACCAGCTATCTGCCTTCCGAAGGAATGGGAATCTCAGAGGTCTTCGGGCTGGGTCTGTGTGGGACAGTGCCTCCGTGAGTGGCAGTTACTGTGTCAAAAGTTGAGGTCACTGGTACAGTTCTCTGGTAATAAGGAAGCCAGGTGGGAATGAGGGCCATTTTAAGCCTTAAAATCTTGGTGTCTCTGATAAAGTTGAGCGGATAGAGGCTAACATTAGCTTTCTCGTCAGGGGCTGAGTCTGTGTCCTTTCATTGTCCCTGTACAGAGCACTGTGTTATTTTCCACAAGCTCTGAACAAGCACGAAGAGCCTTGTTTAGCTCTTTGCTTTGTCTGGATTGCATTCGGGTGGTGCAGCCTCGCTGTCTGCTTTCTGTGCATGGTGACGTTCTGCTGGGGACGGGCTCCTTTCCTGTCCTTGGCTGCAGAGGTTGGGCACAGTTTGTACCAAGCAGCCCTTCCTGCAGTGTTTGTTTCTTGGAGGCTGTGGTGACAAAAGCAAGGAAAGGGGAGCGATGCTGAGACGACCCCTGCGATGGATTTTACAGCTCCAGGCTGCTTTCCCACAGCCGGACAGGCAACCAGGTGGCAACATCCATCCCTTTCTGCACCGGTGGTGCCGGCTGCCAGCCTGCCTGCAGGAACTGCTGCTGCAGGACCTCTCCAGGGGATGCTCACAGCTCTCTCCCTCACGCAGTACCACAAAACACAGGCAGATGTTCTCCAGCTGGCTGTGTCCCTGGGCCCTGCTTTGGATCTGTGCCCTGACTCCTTCACCCCCTGCAACTGCCACCCTTCTGCACTGGGGTTTGTCTACTTCTCCGTCCTCCTGACTCCTCTGCCTCACTTCTTCCCTCCAGCACTACGCAGATCTGTCCCCAAAGCTTTGGCTGGCATTTCTCTTTGAGAGCACAAGGGCAGCTGCAGGCTGTGGCTGGTGCTAGGGCAGAAGCCTTGCTCCCTTGGTGTGCATTGCCTGTGGCAAAGCTCTGCATGCTGAATTGCAGCGCTATATCAATGCTGATAAAAATGGCCGTGTGCAAAGTGTTATCATAACCTCTCCTGCAGCTGTCACCCAGCCAAGCAGTGCACACAGACAGCACTTTTAAGCCCAGCATGAGAATGACTCCATCAGCCACCCGATGCACTTTTCTGCTTCTGTTCTCTGAGATGCTCGCCCTGCTTCAGCATCTGAGCTGACGTTGGTAGGAAGGAGTATGATCTGCCTGGGTAGAAGCAGCTGTAGAGGACACATGGAGTCAATTCCAATCGATTTATTCCTATTCCTGCTGCATTGTTTGCAGTGCTGTGGTGTAGCTTTTCCCCATGTGAAGCACTGATTCCAAATCTGGTTGTCAGACTGCTGAAATCTCCTAAACCAACGTGTGAATACTTCCAGTCCTTAAAGGGGGAGAAGAGCTGAAGGGGGCTGACACAAAGACAGTGAGCACTCAGCAAGCAGGCCTTCAGCCCAACCTCCTGGAGCTCCGTGCTCTTCCCTGCCTTCTCCATTCCATTCCTACCCCCGAACCCCACAGCCAGCCCTGACCTCCGGCTCCTCCCCACCGATGAGATGAGCTCGGAGGCAGCTTCCCCGGCGCTGCGTTTGATATTGCAGCTGGGAAGCTGCAGCACTGACCTCTGGCCTCTGAGCTGGAGTTTGGCAATGCAGCGGGTAAACTGCTGCAGCAGCTCCGGCAGATCCCTGTTTGCACAGGCGCTCGGGACGCCCAGATCAAAGCACTCCGCATGAGTAACAGCGGCCCAGCCCTGCACTTTGTTCACGTTCCCGGCTCCCTTTCACAAGAGCTGCCTCTGCCTGCCTCGAGGGCTTGGAGGGTTCGGTGAGAGAATGTGGGTAACTCGGTGAGGTCCTTCAGCGTGCTTTGAGCTCACCGGCATGGTATGCACGCTCAGTTGTGTGGGTCCCAAAGCTGTCCTCATCAAACTGCAGCAAACGCTGGGCAGTGAGGAGCAAGGCAGGGCTGATCCTGCTTCTCACCCTGGGCCTGCAGCCCAGGGATCACCTGAGCCTCTCCCTGATGGCACAGAGGACAGGGAGCAGAGAAGGGAAAAGCAGGCACTGCTATCACTGCATCACAGCACCAGCACAGAAACCAGGATGTGAGCTATTTCCTCAATCTGAGCATAGGGGATCTGTCCTGTGAAGGGCTGGGGAGGCAAACATCCAAATGGTAGATATTAATGCAGATGTACAGTACAAAATGTTTACTGAAGCTTCTGTTCTTTTGGACAGGCAAAGCTGGCAGGGGAGCGTGGAGCTCGTGCAATCCTTTTTGACATTACCGATGATGAAAGTGCTGCCGATCAGGTACAGACCCCACAGATGTTACCAATTAATTGCGGTGCCCCTTCGCCGTCCCTTAATGTGCAGAGGTCAGGACCCCCCCACGCACATGGTGGGAGGTCCCAGGAAGGCAGAGTAGCCTGTACAGAGCGTTAGCGCTTCCCCAGCTCAGCAGGCAGCACAAACAGCTTGTAAACAGCACCTTGCTGCTCATGAAGGATATTTCCTCATCTGTTAAAGGTGCTTTCCAGAAGCTGAGTGCTTCCTTGTGGGAAATCATAGATTACCAGAGCCCACCCTTTAGGGCTGGTGTAACTCAGAGGAAAGCTGATTTCTCAGGTTTTCAGGCAGAAATCATGGCCACTTGGGGATGCTGTTAGTGATACTCTGGCTACAGGTTAACATCGGTGCTTCCACCGGCACTGCTCATCTCTGCAGTGGAATAGATTCCTTGCTGAAATAATCAAGGGATAATGGAAAGCATCCAGCACAGATAAGAGCACAGATAGGAGAGCTGTGCCTAAGGTCAGCAGAACCTGGAGATCAGACCTGGCAGGATCTGTCCTCCTTTCAGGCTGTTCTGGAACATCTCTCACCACGTTTGTTCCGTTACAGCTGAGAAAGCCCAGAGGTCTGAGTCAACCCGTGGTGCTGATCAGGGGCCACGACGCTGAGCTGCTCATGGGCGTCGTGAACAAGAACAGAGAGGCCCACGTGAAGATAGAGGTCAAGGAGCCACCGGCTTGGGTGAGACACGCTGTTAAATCAGACATCCATTGAAGTGAGCGTGCACTTGGACATGAAGTGTGCCGCCCTTTTTCTTCCATCTGTAAAAACCAAGGAAGCAGAGTTTGGCCAAAGATGATGTATCCAAAGGCACGGCAGAGACCAGAATTCCTCTGCTTAGCCTCTAAGTCCCATCCACAAGAGTAATTTCTTTCCTGTTTTATTCAACAGCCTGACTACGACGTGTGGATCCTTCTCACCGTGGTCAGCACTGTTGTCGTCATCATTCTGATTTTTGTCGTCCGCACGAAGTGCCAGCTGAACAGGACGCAGGTAAGAACCTCACAGAGCAGACGTGTCTGAGCAGACAGGAACGCATTGAGGGCAGCTCTGGACAGAGGTCTGGGAGAAGAAATGTGTGCCCTGGAGACAAGGCAGCTGTGTGCCTGGTGTGTATGGAGCGGACCCGAGGTGGGCTGGCAGCATCCCTTGTGCAGTGATGTTGTTCTCCTCCTGCCACACCACCATGACAGCGCATGGCTGAGCATCTCCTGAAAGCCTCCTTTCCTCTTGTCAGGACTCGGTGCAGCAGCAGACCATGCAGGCCATCGGGCAGCTGGCCACGCGCAAGTACCAGGCCAGGTGCCGGCAGGCGTCACGGTGGGACTCGGCCAGCAGCTGCAGCTCAGCCCCGGTCTGTGCTATTTGCCTGGAGGAGTTCACCGAGGGCCAGGTAGGCTGCAGGCATGGCTGTGGGTGAGCCTCAGCTCTGAGCTGTGGTTGGGCGGAAGCTTGGCGGGGCTGGGAGGCCCTGGGGAGGATTCCTTCAGCAGCTCCTGAAGGCTGGGAGAGGTTCAACGGTGATGGAAGTCTGTCTGCCCCTTGGCCTGAAGGCACTGGTCCTGCCTGCAGATTCCGGTTCCCTAAAGATGAGTCTCCAAGTGTTATGGAAGGGTATGATGTCCATCATGTGTCCATGATGAAGGAGTGAGGCAAAAGTGGAGTTTGCTTCTCCTTACCAGTCGGCCCATAATCTCCCTATTCCCAGCTCTCTGGACATCACTTCCTAGGGCTACGTGCAGTGAGCAGAACCAAAGATGCCAGACAGCTGCACAACCTCCTCCATACAAAGCTGGGCTGCAGTGGTTTGCTGCATATCTCAGATTTTTCCCAATGTTGCCTCCTGGAACATCCCGAGCTCCCCTCTGTACCCAGCTCCTGGGACAAGGTTCTGCTCACTCACCATCCTCCTCCTCTCTGCTTCTTTCTAGGAACTGCGGATCATCTCGTGCTCCCACGAGTTTCACCGGGAGTGTGTTGACCCCTGGCTGCAGCAACACCACACGTGTCCACTTTGCATGTTCAACATTCTTGGTAGGTATTTCCCAGTCAGGGGTGGGGGTGGGTGCAGGGATTGTGCCCAGGAGGAACATGTACCCTTTGGGCAATGCACGCAGTCAGTGCAGCACAGGAATATGTGTCTGTGTGTGTGAGGGTGCTGGGCAGCATGTGCATGGATGTCTGTGCATGTGCACAGTGAGATTCTGGGCTGGGGCACAATCTGTGCCATTTTCCGGGACTGTGGGAGTAGGAGTTGGGATGTGGGGCCAGGGCACAGGTGGGATGTGGCTGTGGGTGTGCAGCGGAGGCTCCGTGATGCTGGATCCACCGCAGCCAGGCCAGGGGGAGGACTCTTGATGCTGCCTTCTCTCTTTGCAGCCCGAGACTCAGTGGACCAGGTAACAGTGGCAGGCTCCAGGCTGGCTCCCCAGGACGTGGAGCCTGGACGGCGGCTGCACCTTTTCCGCCAGCACCCAGGACATTCCCTTTACCACCTTCCACATCCCTACCCTCAGAGGAACCTCAGGAGCTTCCCCTCGGAGCCAACCCACAGCAACCCCTTCTTCCACTCTCCGGAGCTCTCCCAGCTGGATTTTGGCACTATCCACTACATGCCATACAGGCCAGCCGGCTCCTTGCCTGCCTGTGGACACGCGTCCCCCCTGGCTTCCAGTTTGCGAGGCCAGCAGCACCCCAACCCTCCTGCTTGTGGGCAGCCCCCCCACAGGACGTGTTCCCTGCAGCCCACGCCGCCCTGCCTGGGGCTGAAGGCAGCCCTGGCACAGCGGCAGCACCGCGCGCCCGTCCCACGCCGGGGGATCAGCCACGGGCAGCAGCACAACAGCAGCGGCTCTGGGGAGAGCTATCTCACGGAGCACAGCGGGTACCTGGCGGACGGGCCGGGCAGCGACTCCAGCTCAGGGCCCTGCCACGGTTCTTCCAGCGACTCCATGTTGAACTGCACAGACATCAGCCTGCAGGGCATCCATGGCAGCTGCTCCACTTTCCGCAGCTCCCTCAGCAGCGACTACGACCCCTTTGTGTACTGCAGCTCAGATGGGCCCACCGCAGACAACGGGCCGGAGCGGCAGCGGGCGCTGAGGGAGACACGACCCAGGTCCTTGGACCTGATGGTGCCCGGCAGTGCTGCTCCAGCCAAGGCCCAGGTGCTCAGCCACATCCACTACCACCACCACCAGCACCACCACTACAGGAGGGATGTGGATTGCCCACCCGGCCGGGCTGGCCCGGGCCCTGGGCAGCGCAAGTCCCGATACTCTGGGGCTAAGGTTGGCTTTCACAGTGCTCGGACGCAAAAGAGGGCTGAGAAGAGCCACCACTGTCAGCAGCCCCTGGAAAGCAGGACAGAGTTGCAGGAGGCTCCTCTGGTGGGACAGCCAGCCTGTCCCCAGCAGGGTCGGGAGCCCCCACATGCCCCCTCCGCTTCTCCCAGCAGGTTGGACTTCAGTGTAGATGCCAACAGACATTCGGGAGCAGCAGGCACGTCTCCTGTGCTGCTGCCCCAGAGACACAGCTTACAGAGCCGACATCACCGAAGGAAAAGAAAGTGTCCCCTGGAGCTCGACCCCTCTCTCCTGCCCGAGGATTCAGCCTTGCTCAAAGCCTGTGATGCTCACATGCCTCACAGCCACCCTGCTGGCCACCGCTGCTCGTCTGAGGTCCAACCCCTGATTCCAAGCTCTCCCTTGCCCTGCAGCACGGGGTCTCGGCCGCTTTGGAAGTGTTTGGTACCTCAATCCAGCTCAGAGCTGAAGAAGCAGGAGGAGGGGATGTCAGGACGGGAGGGAAACTGTGCGGTTCCTGCTGGTTTCTCAGGAACAGGCACCCCAAGGCACAGCCTCCACCTGCACTGCCCGGCTCAGCAGTGTCAGCAGGGTGAGTCCAGTCTGGGTTTTTTCTTTTGGCAAGCAGATGATGAGGGTGGGATGCTGCAGGCAAGGTGGGAAGGCGCTCCGGGTGCCTGTAGGCTTTTCTGCAGGACCACAGGTGACAGAGGTGTGCCAGAGCTCACCCATCCTCAGGTGATGGCTGGAACGATTGGATGGATGAGCTGAGTGCACCAAACCCCGTGGTCTCATCCTAAAATAATTGCAGTGGGAAATAAGGCAGCTTTGTAGGGGTCTCTAGCAGACAGAGTATCTCAGAACCACATTTCTGGGTGTCCTTCCCTCGGTCTGGATGTTCTGATGGCAGAGCCCTTGTCGTTAAGGCTCTTTGGGCTTTACTGTTGCGGTCGACCCCAGCTTGCTGGCCTCAATAAGGAAGTGTGTGTGCATGGCTGCGGGTGGCACGGGGACAGACTGAATGAGTTTATGGATTTGCACATCCCTCCTGTCTCACCTGCCCCTGCTGTGTGGGAGTTGTTTCTTAGTGTCTTCTGGAAATTAGAAGTAATTAAGATCTGGCCCTTTGCCTAACTGCCCTAAGTCAGTTCTGCCTCCCTGCGTGAGTTTGAGAGCAGGATGTTTGGGGACTCAGCTCCCTGGTTCCTCTCAAATTGCAAGCTGCAGGCAGCAGGGGCAGGTGCCGGGCTCCCCTCCTCATCCTGACACTGACTCACTGCCGGTCCCTGTGCAAATCATTTTGATTTAGGTACCCTAGACAGAACTAGCAGCCTAATTTCTGGCCTGCAACTCGTGACTCACCGTGCCCATTGTACCACACAGATAATAACTTCCTCCCCACGCTGTCTATCCAGCCCCACACCCCAGCCAGGCTCCTGGTCACACTGTACCTGTGTGGAGGCAGTGGGAAGAGGAGAGGCCAGCTGGGCACAGGGCTCAGTGCGGTGCCTGCAGCCTTTTCTCCAGCACAGACAGTGCCTCTGTCCTCTGCTCCCGGTCTCAGGGCAGTCAGTGCTGCTTCCAGATATGGCCGTGGAAATGGTGTGGGGAAGCACCTGGTGAGTGTGACAGTGCAGGGCTTTGCATTGTCCTCTCCACCTTGCACAGCAGATCTGGATGTTCACCGAAGATCACTGCAGTCTGGGACTGATGGGGTCTGAGGAGAATGAAGGAGTGTGCAGCAATCAGGGAGCCATCCCTGGAACCGCCCATTCTGCAGGGCAGAGGCAAGCAGGGCAGAGAGGATGGAGCCTGTGCTCTTGTCCCTGCAGTGTACATGTGGATTATCTCCAGGTCGGGAGGTCAGCCTAAGTGATTTCTTGTTTGGCAGTAGAGGTGCAGCCATCGTATCTCTTTATTTCATAAACCCCGTACCACGAGACATAACTGCTGCAGGTTGCCCTTCCTGTTCTTAGCTGCTCCCTAAAGGAAAAGAATATGGGAAAAGAGTGGACGAAGGAGCAGACAGCTTTAGGGATGGAGATGCCTCGCGTGTGCAGCACCATTGCTTTGGCTGCCACTGCCCTGCTCCCCTTCTAGATGTGTGATGTTCTCTCGGTCCTAGCTCTGACAAAGCCCTCATCTCAAGCAGTGCCTGTTTCCTTCTCTCTGTCTCAATTTGCTGATGCTTTCTGGACTGTTGCAGCAGGGGTCCCCTGGGATATTTGCCAGCCCCACTTGGGCTCTGTGTGCCTGATGTGGAGCTCCAGGGCATTGCTGTGCTGTGACACTGCTGCTGCTCTGTGGGTTTGTCCCACAGGCTCCGAGCTTGCCCATCCCGATGGTGTGATGGGGAAGGCACTCTGATGCCTGCCCAGAGCCATTGGCAGGGTGACATTGCAAGCCACCCGTCCCTCTTACCTCTTACAATTGACAGTCCTATTTAAGTGGGATGCACAATAAAGTAGCCAAAGAGACCAAGGAGGAATGTAAATATGTGTCTAACTAAAGGTTGCAAGCTAGAAATGTAAGTGGATGAATTCGGAAGCCTGGCTTTCGGTGACATTTTTGCCACTAACTTATCAGAATGCCAGTAAAAAGGAAACCAACATGACGGGACTGTGCAGTTTCCATGTGGAATATGGAGAGGAGAGAGTCTTCCTGGTGGTGTGAGAGGGGCGCTCTGTGTAAAGTCCAATGACAAGAAACACAAAATCCCCGGTTGTGCTTAAGTACAAATTAGGGCATTAGGGTTACAGTACAGCCCATATAAACACGAGGCTCTTGAAATAATAGTGAAAGAAGCAGTGGAAAGAATGAGATGCTTTTGGGCACAGGCATTGCTTACAGACACGGGAGCAGAAGCCCAGAGTCACACATCTGACCAGCCAGGAAAAGGCCCCAGAAAGGGCTGGCGGGGCAGCGCAATGACAAACAATAAACCATTCTTCAAAAGTGAAGGTGTGGCCAGGCGAGAAATCAGAAGGGTTGAATATAAAGCAAAGAGCAGAGCTGCATGAGGCAGGAAGGGAAGAGTTCTGTGAGCAGCTTGTGCAAAGCAGAAGGGCTATTAATGCAAAGGCGTTCATCTCCATCGGTAGGAAGAAGCGCGCCGGAGGCTCAGCAGCAGCGAGGTGTGTCTGAGAGGGATGTTCAAGGGCAGAGCGCAGCAGAGAAGCAAAATGAACTTCCTGCATCACTGATCAGCAGGGAAGTGCTCGGGGAGGTTCTCACCCCAGCGCAGCTCATGGGTTAGAGGATCCCTCCCAGATCACAACATCGTCAGTGTTTCTGAAACTCATCAATGAAGCAAACGGTCCAAAACTGCCAGGGCTGTGGATTACTCACCAGGGCGTCGTGCAAGGGCTCTGACCTTAAAAAGGGGCTAAACCACAAACGTGGACTGTAATCTGCTACCCATGCCCAGAGCCAGAAGGAAGAGCTGAGGGCAACATCAGCTTCAAATAGCTGGAGCCACAAAGCAACGAGCCTGACTTTCCTGCCAAGCAAATTGTTACTGATTCAAATCCAGGGTCTGACTTATAGATGAATGGCTAAAAGTGTGAAATCCAGGGGAGAAGGCAGCACAGCTTCTGTAGGGAAAGGTAACGTGCCCCAGGTCGTGTAGGGGAAAGAAGCTCCCAGAGCATAAAAGAGAAGGTGCTCTCAGAGGAGAATAAGTGGCTGAAAAATAGGAGACAAAGTGCAGATCAGCCTTAATGGAGGAAGTTGTTGGGGAAGGGGGCGAAGTGGAGTTCTCCAGCTGCCAGCACCTTTCATCCAGCTCATAAATATCCTGGGCGAGGAGAGAGCAAAGCTTGTAGGAGACAAAATCCTTCAGGACTGTCAGCTTTAAAACCGGTTACAAAGTGCTACAGGAGAATCTCCTGTTGCTGAGTTATTGGGCAACAAAGTGGCAGGTGAAATTCCGTGTAAGTAACACAAAATGCCACACGGGGCAGAGCTGCTTCTATGTGCGCATGCACAGCAATGGGCCCTTCTCACAACAGCAGGAAACTGTCCTGGACTCATTGGGAGTATTTCTGCCAAGGAACTGCTCTGGGCTGGCTGGAGGGGAGCAGCAGAAAGTGCAGTTGTGTGAACCTGAGGTGCCTCCGGGGCTTCAGTGCAACTCAGCACCACCTCTTATGAAAGGATGGAGCAGACCTGGGAGAAGTACAGGAGGGTGCAATCAGTGCTGAGGTTTTTCTAAGGAAACAGAATATGGAGATTTTCACATGGGAAAATGATGATGCAAAGTCAGGGAGAGCGGAGCAGATGGCAGCTAAGAGATATTCACTCCTTCTTGTAACAAAATAAGTAGTGGCACCAAGTGGGAAACGGAAGCTTTGCAACACCCAGTAAGGTAAGCCATGGTTCGTAGTGGTGCTCAGTGCCCAGGGGATGTAAATGCCAGAGGTAGAATGAGTTCAAGAGCCTACATCAAGAGTTCTCAATGCAGAGGTGCAGATACCATCTCTGGCTCAGGAATTCCCTAAAGCAGGGCATAAAGCTGACGGTGTTCCTGTGGGACGTGGCACCCTCCAGGTGTGTGCATACTTACCCAGCTCAGGTAGGTCTGGATTTTGGTGAGGCTGAATCACAGCCCCTGCAGAAACTGCCCTTTCCCAGGCAGTGCCACGCACTGGCATTGTGGCGTACCAGGGCACCAGTGATGATCCCAAAGATGCCTGCAGCACCTTGGAGTTCATACAGCTCTTCTTGGTGTGGTTTGCATAAAGATACATCCCTGCTTCTCCTGCCTGAGAGATGAGCCTGGGACTTACAGCTCTGACTCGTTTCTCTGAAGAATCAGTCCCCGAGCAGCGCTGAGAGGATCCTTTTAAGAGAAGTCAGACAAGTAGCAGTGAGTTACAGCTAGATGGCTTCCTAGGCCATGGATCTCACACTTGGATCTCATCCCTGAGCAGACGAATTGCTCCCAGCACACAGCGGTGGAACCTCATACTTTCTCTCTGGGAAATCTCATCCACTGCAGCATGTCAGCATCCTCCCTCACTCCCCACCTCCTGCTCCTTTTCACAGCCATTCCCTTTCATGTCATGTCTTTGATCTTTACTAGGGAGGGAGAAAGGGACTGGGGGAAGAAAAGGACCACCATTACAAGTGAACACCTGCTGGACGAGATCTCTGTTCTATCAGCAAGGTGTGTTCCTTCAGATCTTCGCCCTCTGGGGGTCTCCAGCTCATCAGCTGTGGATCACCCACCTCTCTGTCTCCTGATTCAGGACCCTTTTACACTTCTCTCTCACTCTGTGTAACGGGACCCTGCAGGAGCAGAGTTCAGAAAACAGTTTGGTAATCCTCTTTGAGACTCAAGGCAGCGGAGGCTGTCTGGCCTCCTGTGTGCTGTGTGTAAGTCAGCACAGCCAAGGAGCAGCTGGCAGAGGCTGTCTGAAGCAGTAACCAAGGGCGCGTGGTTACTAGGCAGCCCCTACACGGAGTGTTTCAGTGCAACCTGCTCAGATGGGGCTGGGGAGGAAGGAGGCGCAGTCCTTGCTGGCTGGGTGCAGGGCATTGGGGTCAGTGGCCAATTGACACTCATTGGGTTTGGTGGTTTTGGGGACTCAAGTGATTTGTGAATACCTTGAAACACCTGCGCTCTACCCTTCTTGCACTGCTCCATTGCAGTCTCTTTTTGTTGTCTGGAGTTTCTTTTGTTGTTGTCCCTTGTGCCTGCAGGGTGGTGCCATGGTGTGTGTGTGAATATGAGCCTGCAATACTTTCTGGTGCTGATCATTTTCACATGGCTGTACAGATTCACCTCAAAGAGCACACATCAAAAAGCCCCCAGAGCAGCACCCAGCAGCAGGATGAATCCAGGCGTGCACCGCATCCTCAGCCCTTTTCTGAATATTCAAATAGGAGTTTGATGTCTTATATTTATGTTTTGTTCTGTCTTAACATAGAGGAATAACCTGACTGTGGCCAGAAAAGTCCCTCCAAAATACTGAGAGAAACATTGTGGCTTCCACTGCAGAATGTTCCCTCTATTGCAGTGGTCAGCACGAGGCCCTGGAACGTTCAGCTCACGCTTTCTTTATTCTTCTTTTGACTGCAGGATCTGAAGAGGAGGCCCAGGATGTCTGCGAACACTCAGTTTAACAAGACACTGGCGGCTCATTTGCTTATAGGAGAGCTGGAGTGGACAAAGATGTTCAGCAAACCAGCCGGAGCGGAGCTCACACCTCAGTGTCTGCACGTGTTGACCAGCCCTGAGCCGCACGGCCCAGCCGCGGTCAGACCGCACATAAGCAATGTGATGCTTGTGGTCTCCTCAACATTTCCACATTGCAATGGTCACAGAAACACAGAGCTGTGTTCTCCAGGTCCTCTTCTCCTGTGAAGGCACAGGCAGCCCACCTCCATCCCGAGGCATCCGTCTGCGTGGGCTGGCTCACTCAGAGGCCGGTCCTGGGCGTCCCCAGCTGGAGAGCTCGCAGAGTGAGTGCAAGCTGCTATTCTGGCATCTTCGTGCCGCAGAAGGTTTTGAAAAACACTTCAGAAATCAATAAGCCTTCAAGAGCAAAAGCTGCAGGAATGGCTTCCTGTGGCCTGCTAGCTCCCGACTTCATTTCCATTCTTAGGTCAAAAGCCGGACTTCTTTAGCTTTCCCACTCTTATTTCAGATACAGGAGCGGGGTGTCCTCCATCCCAGCACTCACAGGTCCACCCTGAAAGGCGCCTCTTCCAACTTCATAGGAAACCGACGTCTCTCACCACTTTTGGCCACTTCGTTGTCCCTCAGCTGAAGGCAGCTCAGCCACGTGCTGCGTTTTCCAGCAGTGGAGATGAAGACCCAGAGACAATGTCGCAATTTCTGGGAAGAAGCCGGGTCAGATTCTCTCCATCGCGAAGAATCTACCCCCTCATCTCCTAATGTGAACACATCTCTTTGTCCCTGCAACACCTCCATCTACTCAAAGCAGGTGTGGACGGCTCTGCTCAGAGCTCGTCTGTTTTGAGCATGTTTTGAAGTTGGGGTGGCCCCACCACAGGAGCTGTGACAAATCCTTATTTCACATGGCTGCTGCTTGTCACCCCGCGTAAAAAAACAATCCCAGTAAAAGCATGTGGAATAAATGCAGAGCCGAGCCCCATCTGTCACCCAGCCCCATCTCTGTACTTCCGTGAGACGCCTGGGATGCCACCAGCTCTTATTTCCTATGTCTCCTAATTTGGTGACATTCAAGTAAAATAAAATCTGGCAAATTCACACCACGATACCCAAACAGCTTTCACACAGCGAGGATTTAGACTGGAGTTCACTGCCTTAACTGATCATCCAGGCCAAAGACTTAGCCAGGATCCCGTGTTTATAGGGCACCAAGACTATCTCAGGTTTTCAGAGTTAATGAAGCCTTGGGAAGGGCAGGTCATTAGAGCTGAAGGTAACTGCTGACAGAAACCTGGCTCAGGGACAGAAGTTCCCCATCTCCTCTCTGAGAATCGCTCTGTACCTTCATGTGAAGCAGCAGCTTCTTCCTCAGTTCAGGAGCAAATAGGAGAGATGGTCCCAGTTCAGATTAATCCGGCCTATTCCTTCTGAGGAAAGCTTTCATGGGGCTTGCTAGCCCTAATCTTTGAAGGAGACATCTTTGTCCCAGCTTCACGTCACTAACATGATGTTACTGAAAGCCAACCAGTAAGACTGCTTTAAACAGAACATGACTTCCTTGCTGTTGTTCCTTTTCTTGTCTCCCATGATCGAGCTGCTGCAGGACCTTTCAGACTAGAAAAGAGCTGAGTTTTTCATATCAAAGAACCCAGCAGAACTGTATTCTAACCTTCTCAGGCTCCTCATCTGTCCTACAAAGCAAGCAGAAGACACAAGTCCAGATGTTTTCTCCCTTGCGGGAAAGCCAGTCATGAAGAGAAGAAAGGAAGCCAGGAACGGGTCCAGATTCCCCCTGTTCAACTTCTTGTGTATGTGGCACGTGGCTTGTCTCAACCAGCCCCCTGCATCGTCGGCCATCCCAGAGGCTCAGATGACTTCACAGATGGGGGTGATGAAGTCAGGGTTGCTCCCACTGGTTTCTTTAGGAAAGGAAGGCTGGGAGCCTCCAGGGACGCATTTCACTGCCTCAAAGGAACGAGTGCCTGCGTTGCAGTCTGGAAGTACTCCTTTCCCTCCCAGTCCTAACAAAGAGGAGGACCGGATCTCAGCAAGCCCCAAAGCTCCTTGGAGAAAGTGGTCAGTACTAACAAACCCTCTCCACTTCCCACTGCAGTATTACCGGGCTGTGCAGGGCAACGCCCACCTTAAAGTGTTTTCATTTCCTGATTTTTATGCTGCTGCTACTTTTCATTCAGAAAACAGACATCTCCGATGCTGGGCCCTCTCGGTGGGGCTTGCTGAGCTGAATGTGTGCAGGTTGTGCAGCTGGGTTCTCAGGTGGGATGAGAGGGAGGAGCTCTGCAGGAAGGTGGTTTTTGGAATGCTTTTGATGGACTACAATGCTCAGCCACCTCGAAGGGAAGCGACGTCTGAGACATGGGAAGTGGCTCCTCTCTGTTCCTGCACCTCTCGCTTCAGGGCGATGCCTTGGAGTGGTCAGTACCCTTGGGCCGGGCACTGCGCGTCCTCAGCACCACCGCAATGAAACAGCATCTGCTTTCCTTTACCGAGTCCAAAGACCCGGCTGAAAACTGACGGAATCCGGAGCATCCCCACCTCGCTCTGCCCGCAGCTGAACCGTCAGTCCCTCCCCAGGGATCGCTTTCTTCCCAGGACCTTCAGCCCCCCCGCTGTTATAGTGGCTGTGGGCGGTGCCTGGGCCGGCCGGACCCCCCCGATTCAACACGGAGCCTCTGCTCCTTTTTGAAAGTTCAGATCCTTCTAAATGTGAATCCAGGTTCGTTTGTTGTTTTGTTTTGCTGAGTCTGTCCTGGCCTCGGGAATAAATTATCAACCGAAAATGGAAGAATAGGTTTTATATATGTGCAGAACTGTGTATTTATGTCTGATACAAACGAAGATGTGTGAATATGCTGATGTGCTCAGAAATATATTTATTTACTAATATATTTATCCACGTACCCGGCCTGCTCGCGTCTTTTTGTTCTGCACAAAGCCGCCAGGTGTGCTTCTCAAGGAGCTTTGTGGCTTCATGGCTCCGTGAGGGCTGTGAGGGGTGGGCAGCTGATCTGACACGGCTTCACCAAGGGCAGAGCGTGCACAGCACAACAGCATGCATGGCACAACAGCACACACAGCACAACAGCATGCACGGCACAACAGCATGCACAGCACAACAGCATGCACGGCACAACAGCATGCACAGCACAACAGCATGCACGGCACAACAGCATGCACGTCTGGTGCCCTTCTGTGATGTGATGCTGTGCAGCTGGACTCCTGTGTGGCCTTTGACGTGTCCTACACCACATCCTTACCTCTGAACTGGAGAAATGCGGGTTCAGGGGGTGGTGTTTGGTGGGTGAGGGACTGGTTGGCAGGAGAGGAGGTTTGGATTGGATGCCAGGGGAAAATGCTTCACCCAGAGGCGGTGAGGCGCTGCCCTGGGCTGTGGGTGCCCCATCCCATCCCATCCCACCCCATCCCATCCCACCCCACCCCATCCCATCCCATCCCATCCCATCCCACCCCATCCCATCCCATCCCACCCCATCCCATCCCATCCCACCCCACCCCATCCCATCCCATCCCATCCCATCCCATCCCATCCCATCCCATCCCATCCCATTCCATCCATCCCATCCCATCCCATCCCATCCCATCCCATCCCATCCCACCCCACCCCATCCCATTCCATCCCATCCCACCCCATCCCATCCCATCCCATCCCATCTCATCCCATCCCATCCCATCTTATCCCATCCCATCCCATCCCATCCCATCCCATCTCATCCCATCCCATCCCATCCCATCCCACCCCATCCCATCCCATCCCATCTCATCCCATCCCATCCCATCCCATCCCATCCCATCCCATCCCATCCCATCCCACCCCATCCCATCCCATCCCATCCCATTCCATCCATCCCATCCCATCCCATCCCATCCCATCCCATCCCATCCCATCCCATCCCATCCCATCCCATCCCATCCCATCCCATTCCATCCATCCCATCCCATCCCATCCCACCCCATCCCATCCCATCCCATCCCATCCATCCCATCCCAACCCATCCCATCCCATCCCATCCCATCCCATCCCATCCCATCCCATCCCATCCCATCCCATCCCATCCCCGGCAGTGCTCCAGACACGACGGTTGCTGCTCAGTCCCGGCTGGTTCCCGCTCTGTCGCTCAGCAGCGCTGCTCGCGTTGGTTCGATGTGACCTCCGAGGTCCGTCCGCCCGCAGCCGTTCCTCGATCCCGATGACTCCGTTCCATGCCGGCAGCCCCCATCCCCGCCGCACCGCCCCCATCCCGGCCCCGCCGCCCCCCGTCCCGCCCCTCCCTTCTCTCTGCCGCCCCCCTCCGGGCGCTGCCCGCTCCAGCCCCGCTCTGCGCGTGCGCGGCGGCGGCAGCCATGGCGCTGGAGACCGTCCCTAAAGACCTGCGGCACCTCCGTGCCTGCCTGCTCTGCTCCCTCGTCAAGGTTCGCTCCGCCGGACCCGCCGCCTTCCCCCCGGCCCGCACAGCCCGCTCTGTCCGGCCTTCCCCCCCTCCCCGCCCCGCCGGAGCCCGGCCCGCCCCGCTCGGCCTTTCCTCCGCCGCCGTTCCTCCCCCCCGCGCGGTTCGCTGTTGGCGCTGCGGGGCGCTCCGTGCTCCCGGTGCTCCCTGAGCTCTCTGAGCTCTCCGCGGTCCCGGTTTCCCCGCAGACCCTCGAGCAGTTCGAGTACGACGGCTGCGACAACTGCGATGCGTACCTGCAGATGAAGGGCAACCGCGAGATGGTCTACGACTGCACCAGCTCCTCCTTCGATGGGTAACGGGGCCGGGCCGGGCCGCGCGGTGCTGGCGGGCGGTGCCGGTGTCCTCACGTCCTTCTGTCCCGCAGGATCATCGCCATGATGAGCCCCGAGGACAGCTGGGTCTCCAAATGGCAGCGCATCAGTGAGTGCCACCGCTGTGCTGCCCCAGCCCTTCTCTGATAGCCCCAGCCCTGCAGGTGCCCCAGCCCGTGGTGGGCGCTGGGCAGCCCGAGCTGGAGGGACACCCGGCGCATGCAGGGATGGGCTGTGAGCTCCTTCCAGCCCAAAGTGCTCTGTAGTTCCGTGATGCTGGGAGCAGGATTTGTTCCTTGGGCGCTGCAGCTCCCGAGGGTTGGGCGGCTGCACGGGCTGATGCTGTGGGGCTGTTTGCCCGCCCGGGTGCTGCACTCAGTGCTCTCTGTCCCTCAGGTAACTTCAAGCCCGGTGTGTACGCGGTGTCGGTGACCGGCCGCCTGCCCCAAGGTAACGGGGGGCACTGAGGGGTGGGTCCTTTTGTATCCTTGGCGCTGTCTGTTGCCCTGCTGCGCTCTGATAAAGTCAGCATTTGGGGGTGCATTAAACAGTGTTACAACAGAGAGAGCGCAGGCCCAGAGCATGAAAGGTGACTGCACGAAGATGTGCGATGGGAGGCAGGGTTCCCTGTTCTGCAGGCTGTGGTCATCCAGCATTCTGCTTGCCCAAAGCTGGTATGAAAATCCTGCTGAATAAAACCTGTGGTGCCAGGCTGCACATCGGAGTGACGATGGAATGTGATGAAAGCCCGGCTATGGAAAGTGTGCACGCGTCAAGCTGCACAGCTTCAAGGAAACGAAAATGAATGGTGTGGAAAGGGGTGCTGCTGGGAGAATGGTCCTGAGCACGGGGGAGCTGACGTCCCTTCCCACTGCAGTGCTGCACTAAGGGCTCACGTCAAGCTAAGGTGGCATCTGTTTGTTTGTAGGTGCAGTGAAGGTGCAGTGGGTTGGCCCGGCCTTCAGAAAGCAGAAATCCCATTTTCCTTTTCTCCTGTGCAGCCCCAGATCAAACTGCTGAGCTGAGTCACGTGGGGGCTGCAGTCCCCCACACCCGGGGTAAAAGCTGCACTGCTGCTTGGAATGGCAGCTCCTTTGTTCCTCCCCTCAGCTCCACTGTCTGGTAGGGGACAGCACGAGGCCTGGCACAGCTTTGGGCACATCTGAAGCAAGTAGAGCATAGCAGTGATGCCATGTGCTCTGTGCAGCTGCAGGCAGAGCGCAGCTGTGAGCACAGGACAGGAGGGGACGCGTATGGGAGATGCTCTTGGGCCTTGCTTCACTGAATTCTGATGTGTGTTTGTGTCCTTGTTGCAGGGATTGTCCGAGAGCTGAAGAGCCGCGGTGTGGCTTATAAGTCACGAGACACGGCTATCAAAACCTAAATAGCTCTGGTGTTGGATTCCTTGTGCTCTGCTGGGCTGCTCAGCGAGGCAGCCGGTACATGGAGCACTGCTCTGGAACCTTTTAGTTTTAGCATGAGGGACCTGGACTCTGAGGGAGCTGCTGGCTCGGCTGCTCTCGCTCAGCACCTCTGGACTCAGCCAAGCACTGCTGGACCACAAAGACCTTCAAATCAGTTGCATCCTTGACAGGGAGGGGGGTGTGAGTAGGTCTGGGAAAGAGGTGTTTAATGGTGATGCACAAAGCCTTTATAGTCAGGGTGGGTAAGAGGAGCTGGGACACAGCTGTAAATGATTCAATAAAACATGTTTTCTGGTCAGTGGAGTCCATCGTGTTTAATCGGTGCTGGTTTCACCCACCGTGGGGGGCAGAAGTTGTGGGAAGGGGTTTTGCACTCAGCTCCAGTGCTGCTCCATGAGGTTGGTGAGAGCTGATGAGGTTCAGATCAAAGCGGGTCCAGGAGGATGAGCTGGATCACCTTCCGTGGGCGGTGGGTCTGGGAGGTTCTGGCTCTGGCCAGGCCGGAAGGACGTTGTGCGTGGCACACACACGTGGACGATCGTCGCGGCCGTGCCCGGCTCTGCTGCACCGCTGCTCAAGTGCCACGGGGTGGCAGCAGGGCTTTGCGGAGCAGGGCTGGGCCTGGGGACGGCGGGGGCTGGAGAGTCACGGAGCGCATCTCCGCATCCCATCTCTCCTTTCAGCTCCTTGGGGGCATATTTCAGGCTGTCCCCACCTTCCCGGTCTCCAGAGGTGGGTGGGCTCCTCTAGAGCACATTAACTGTCACGTCCCCTGGTGCAGGGCTGGCAGCTCTGTGCAGGGCTCCGAGCAGTGCAGGGTGCTCAGCCAGGATCCAAGTGTGGGGCTGTGGGCTTGGAGGAGGTTCCGGTAACTCACTCAGCGCCCGCAGCGCAGGTGGAATGGAGCCAGGTGGAATGGAGCCCGCACAGCGCAGCCGCCTGCCGGTACCGGTGGTCTTTCGGAGGGATCTGCGCCTCCTCCGCCCGCAGCAGATCACACAAAAACGCGGCGCCTCGAATAGGGCCGACTCTGTGCGCCTCTGCCCAGCACCCACCGCGCACCGCATCTCCCAGCCCACGCCGTGACTCATTGCTCCCAGGCTGCTGGAGCTGAGCGCCGGGCTCTGCGAGGCGCCTCAAATGAGCGTTTCGGTGAGATTCCAGCCCTGGAGCCGCTGCGGCTTCATAGCAGGAAAAGGAAATGGATGCAAAGCTTTATTTGCTGAGCAAAGTAGGGCAGGGAGCTCTCACGTTGAAGAAGTCGGAGGAAAAATGTGCGGCAGCCTGTGCCGAGAGCTTCCAACGGGCAGGGAATGTGGATCTGAGTCAGTTCGAGACAGCTCCTCCCCCTGCAGCAAATGACGGCAGAATATCTCGGGCTGCGGGGCTGCGTCGCTCGGCTCGGGCACCGCGTGGGAGCTGCCGGGAGGGCGGCGGAGCCGGGGCCGGCGGGGCAGGAAGCACGAGTGAGCGCGTTTCTTCGCGCAGGTTTTGAGAACCGATACCCGGCTGCCCCTCCGGGCGAGAAAAGCGACTTTCCGAAACCGCAGAGCACACGGTGTGTCAGGCAGGCAGCTGCCGCCGCGCTGGGAAATGCCCGGCCGGCCTCACCGCCCCCAGGGGGCCTCTGCTCCGTGCGCAGGGCTTCACACGAGGCACAGGGACCCCCAGGCCGACGCGGTGCTCCTTTGTCGGGGCCGCGTGTCTTGGGTGAGCCGAGCCCCGCCGAGCACCTGCAGGTTAGTGCAGAAGTGCTGGGAGCGCCTCTGCGGGGCTGCGGGCAATGCAGGGGGGGAGCGCCCACCTCCACCCCCCGGTTTTGCCCTCTGGTTGCCACTCTGTGCTCACGTCAAGGTCAGGCAGCGGGGATGCTGTGCAGGGCCCTCTGGGGAGGGTCAGTCCCCCTTTGCACCAACCTCCAGACCCTCAGTGCCTCTGGACTCTGTTTTATGAGCTGGGGGGCCGGGACCCTTGATGGTGGGTGCTGAAAACAAACAAAAAAGGCCCTAAATTGAAGCAGGGTGGTGGAACCAGATTGGATGACCGAAGGTACAACAGGGCGATACCCGCCGGTAGGAAGATGGCACAGCCAGGGTGTGAGCTGCTAACTGCAGGCTGAGGTCAGGGGGTGCAGCCCCATCTCCCTGCCACCCAACCTGAGCACACAGCTCACAGGCAGCGAGACGCCGGGTGCCTCTGATGTGGTGGGGCCGGGGGTTCTCACCAGGAGGGGCTGCAGGGGAGGAAGGTTACAGTAACGGTGGCACAAGGGCTGGATGCAGTTTCGGAGGTGTGGGCGGATGTGAAAGGCTTTGAAGCGTGGCAGAGCTGAAGCACCGCGTCCCTGTGTGGGGCTGCAGGGCCTCCTGTGTGCCAGTGATGGAGCTGGTGGGTGAGGTGCAGTGCAGGAGCTCTGACCTGCGTTAGCAACCCTGGCGTTTGCTCCTCACCAAGTGCAGAGGGAAGGAGGAGACCTCGTGGAGAAAGAGCTGGCCGCAGGGTCATCAGTGCGTGGGGAAGACCTGCAAAGGGCTCATGAAGAAGGGGCTGCCACCCTGGTGCTGTCACTGCTTGCACACGTGGTGCTGTCTGCAAAGTGTCCATCAGCTGCTTCTTGTTGCCCAAACCTGTTATAGAGTGTCAGCAGAGCTGGGGTGGTTTGGGAACAGCAGGAGCTGGCAGAGGGTCCCAAACCTCCCCTGGGCAGGAGACGTCCCACCTCCCCACTGCACTTCCTGAGGGTACTCGGCCAAGTGGAGCTGCAGAGCTGGAGTCACAGGGGGATGTGGCAGCCTGACCATGTCTGTCCCATCCACAGCATTCCTGGGCTCTCTGAGTCCTGGCCCTGCAGCTGGTCCTGCTGCTCACCAGGCTGTGCAGCCACGTGTGCTCTGAGCAGTGGTGTTCTGTCTATCTGGTTGCAGCCTAAGTGTGGTGCTGGAGCTGGACGGAGCCCACCAGCCAGACCAAGGCCCCTTGGTACCTGTCCCTCTGTGTCCCTTTTCCACCCACCCCCAGGCGCTCTCCTTCTCAGCCACCTGTGCTGCTCTAAATGTCTGCCTGGAGCACAAAAATGGCCCCAGCTGGGCTGAGGGCTCTGAGGCCTCCATCCCTGCACTGCATGCTAGGTGCTTGACTCCTGCTCAGGCCCTCAGGGACATGGCCGCTCTCCCCACGGTTCCCGGGATGGAGATGGGAAGGGGGGGACCAGCATTGCCCACACAGCAGTGGAGCCCTGGGGGGCACATGGCCCGGCCCACCGCCCCTTCCCCCACCTGTCAGCCGGTTGCAGCAGGTGACATGGAAGATGTCGGAGCGCTCCGTGCCGCACCGGCACCGCAACGGCCCCACATCCGTCATTGGCGCAGACGGGCCGCGATTTGTCTATATATGGGCAAAGCAAAGCTCTGCGTTCTCCCCACGGCCGCTGTGCCCGCCCCATCGCGTCACTTCGGCTTTTTGAGGTTTCCCTTTGTGCTCTCATTTGCCCTCCGCTCGCGGCCCGTTTCACCCTGCAGTTTCTGGTTGACTCACTCCCAACGGCCGCTCTCCCGGTGCAGCGCTGGGCCCAGGGGTGGCACCGTTCTGGCCCTGCAGGCAGCTCATGGCACCAGGTGTGGGCAGCAGCGCTGGGCACAGCCCCGGTGCAACCCTGGTGCTGCATGGGCTGCTCGAAGGATGGGGGCTCAGCCCCTCAGGGTCCTTCCCTGCCTCAAAGCATAGGCAGAGAGCAGAGCACAGCTGGCACTGAGCCTGCTGGGCAAAGCGGGGGATGCCAGCCCCTCACAATGTGTCCCAGTCTGTCCCAGCTCTCTCCTCTGGGCTCAGTGGTGCTGCAGTTCCTCCTCGTGCCTTCACAACAGCCCTCCTGGCCAGAGGGAGGGCAGCAGTCACTACTCTGCCAGTTTTGGCCTCCATGATGCAGTGCAGGCAGGCCTACAAGCACGTGGGAGCTCAGGGCGCAGAGCTGACTCCATCCACTGGGGACATTTGGGGCTGCTCTGACAGGGACACTGGTGGCTTGTGTTGGGAATGCTGTCATTAGGCTTCAGAGTGAACAGTGGCACAAGGAAGGCTCCATCTGGGTCTGGCAGGCACTGCTGGGTGGAGCAGGAGGTGCTCCCAGAGGTCTGTGCCATTGAGGCTTAGGAAACAGCAGCACGCAGACCCCTTTCCCACTCCTCAGGACAGCAGCGGGGGGTCAGACAGCCTGTGGCTGAGAGCACTCTTTCCTCTGACACAGCTCCATGAAGCACAGCACAGGCCCGAAGGCAGCCGACCCAGCCGCCACTTCCCCTGTGTGCAGCAAGCACCCCGACCACAGCCGAGGAGGGGAAGTTGCTGCAAAGAGAGATAAGAAATATCAGCTCTTTCGCAGCTCCTGGGCTGCACGGCTCGACAAGGGCCCTTCCCCCTGCCCGAGGGCCTGGGTCAGCCGTGCTGCCGTCCCTGGAGCCCCAGCACCCGCTGCCCTGCGCTCATTGATACTGGGAAAGTTACTGGAAAAGCAACAGCAGCGGGGAGTGGGGCAGGGCTGGCAGCTCCACGAGCCATCGGCACTCAGAAGGGAGCAGAAAGGGCCACGCAGGGGGATGCTGCAGGTGGCCGAGCCACAGCCGAGCGCTCTGAGATGACGGCAGAGATGGGAGCAGTGCCAGATCCTGCTCCACTGCAGGGCTCGGTGTGTCAGGAGCTGCCCCAGCACCGTGGGGGCTCCTCTGGTTCCCTGCACACCCGTGGGCGCAGAGCGAGGCTGGGAGCGCTGGGGGCTGGGTGCTCCCACGAGACCCCCCAGAGAGGAAACTCAGCTGCTTCACCTCCCCCCACCAAACCCCGAACGTCTCTGTGATCTCAGCAGCTATTTTGGCCGCGTGTGGGGACAGGGGGCGAGTTAGGAACTGCTGTGGCCTTGTTTGTCACTTGGCAAAATGAACCAATGCCGGGAGATGCGGTGAGTTCATCCCCAGTTGGAGACCTTCAGCCTCCTCAGCCCTGAAACCAGATCTGCTGATTTCCTTCTTTTTGAGAAACAGGAGGTGGGGGGTTGGGGGGGGGGGCTCTGCCGGAGGAGGAACCCAGCCTGGGACGCCCGAAATGCTGCGTCCCGTCCCCAGGACACGCTCTGCCGCGCAGCCAGGAAAGAGGAAGCGTCACCTCCCCCACTTCCCTGCCGGGAACGCACCCGGGTTCGCTTTGTGGGGAACGGCCCCCAGAGCACCTGGTACGTGTGGGGCGCAGCTCCGCACCCTGCTGTGCTCCGTGGGTCACGGCACCCCTGACCCCACTCCCGGCCACGTGCTTCACCCTCCCCTTGCCATACTGCTCCAGCTCTCCTCCTTCAGGGAACAAGCTCCACCTTTCCGTGCAGCCCTATTAGCACTAAATGGAGCTTTTCTCCAATAAGTGATCCCCAAGAGCCTTAGTACCTGTCACCAGCCACCCAGACACAGCTCCAGCAGGGCCAGGCTGCCCTCGGAGCAGGGTGTGCTGCCAGCAGTGTGGCCTGTGGTGGGGAGAAAGTCCCTCTGCAGTAACATGGCTCCTTCACTTTGCTTCAGTGTGTGGGGGGCTGCTACTGGCTCACCCACTGCATGTGGTGCCTTTGTCCTCCCACCCCACTGCAGACCAACCCACAGCACCCCGACAGCAGGCAGCACAGCAGGCCCTGTCAGCTCGGGGTGCTGTCTGGTGTGGGGGTGTCTCTGGGCCAGGAAGGACCCGCTCACAGCTCACCTCTCCTCAAAGCACTGTCACACTTCTTGGCTGTCCCCAGAAGTGGCCGCACTTTGGGTTGGACGGGGCCCAGGAGGAAGCCAGGCAATGGGAACCAACGCTGCAGGATCAGCTCAGCCCATTTGGGAACAGCCCCACAGCAGGTTCCCGGTGTGCCCAAAGCCCCTCCGCCTGCTGTGAGCCCAGCAACTGCTGCTGGAGGAGGCCAAATCTCAGCGGCTGCTCGGCTGATTTTGACTTTGCTCCTTCTCTGCTTTCTGCAAACCTCACCAGAGTGATTTCTTCGTAATATTTCCTCCCAGATTATCAATGCAGAGAGCGAATGGTATTGCCCAGAGATGACTGAGCCATCCCCATTTACAGCCACTTTTGGGGATTCAGCTCATCATTTTTCGCCCGGTTTAAGGCACAGCTTCATGCAGCACTGCTGACCTTCCCTGGCTCCATGCTGCATTTCTCAGTGACGGCAGGAGAGCAAAGCTGGGAGCCGACCCTTGTGCAGACCCACAGTTCTATGCCCTCCTGTGGGGCTGCAGAACTGTGCACAGCTTGGAGATGGCATCTGTGCCATGGGCCCTTGGCTGGAAAACCGGTGCCAGGGTTCACGCCGGGCCCAGTGCTGGTGCTGCGGGCGCTGATGGCTGCCCCTCGTGTGAGAGGGATGCGCCCGCCCTGCAGAGCCGGCTTTCATTTTCTTTTTGGGGGCCTCGTGTTCCTGTTGGCCGTTATGGCTTCCTCAGCAGTGGGGAAGTCTGGTGTTGCAGAGCACGGAGTGAGGGAAAGGCTCAGGAAGGTTTCTTGGGCAACACATTTCCTAAAGAGCAGGGCCAGGGCTCACAGCTCACTGCTGCATCCCCTCCTGCTGCCCCCCTGACACGGGGCTCGGGGACCCCAAACCCTCATCCAACACGGCCATCCCCCCCTAAACTCTGCACTGAGGAACTCTGCTGCAGGGCTGGGGGGGGGGACACAGCAGAGCCACATGGGACCAACCCCACACTGCATCAAACGCCTGGGTCTGGGGGGGGCACAGCTGCTGTCATCCTGCTCTGTGCAAACGGTGCAAATGGTGCAAACGGTGCAACCAGTGCAAACAGCTTTTCCTTTTCTTTGCACAAACATGTTTGTTGCTCAGCACTGCGAGGCCCAGGGGAGCGTAACCGGCTGCTCTGCAACGGCCCCCGGTGCTTCCGGCGCTGGCGGGCGGCTGCCCCTCGCCCCGGGCTGCGGTCGGGCTGCAGGGCGGCGCTGGGTGGGACCACGCACCGTTATCTCCTCGGCAGCGACGGCTCTTCCTGTGGTCGGGGCCACGTGGGCAGGATGGGGTTAAAAGCAGCCCCGCTCCCCACCGCGGCCCATTGCTCCTCCAGACACCGACACCCCATGGAGCACCTGCGGCATCGGCACCGGCGTGGGCCACCTGCGCCCCGACTTGGTAACGTGCAGAGGGACGTGGCCGGCGGTGGGTGCCCACGTGGAGCAGCGGGAGGGCCTGGAGGGTCCTGGCAGCCACGGTCCCACCTGATGGCAGGGGGGCAGCGGGCGCTAAGGATGCCCTGTGGGTGAAGGGTCCCCCCCAGGGCGGAGTGGAGAGGAGGCACCGCGGTGGCGGATGGGTGGGAGGAGGCGGGAAGAGGCCGAAGCAGAAGTGCCACTGAGGGGGATTTTGGTGGCAGCGGGATGGGAGACGTCGGGTGCGGAGCTGTGGGGCAGGTGAGGCTGATGTGGGGCTCTGAAGTGGCAGTGGGGGTGCGGGGATAAGGTTGGAGCGGGGTGTGGGGCTCCGTGTGGCTGCGGGGGCCTCCTGGTGCCACCCAGCACGTGGCCTGAAGGACAACGGGGACACGGAGGGGGTCACCGTGGGGGTGGCAGAAAGGGGAGAGATGGAGGTTCATGAGGAGCCCCCAGCCCATGGCACTTCTGTGGCCCTAATGGGAGGGTGACCTCGAGGGGCCAGAGTGTGGGAGCCCCACAGGGTGGGACAAGCAGGTCCTCAGTGCCAAGGGAGAGAGCACAAAATAGGGACCCCACAGAGTCTTTGATAGGACAGTCCCTGTAATGGGGACAGGGTTTGCCGTGAGGTCTCCACCATAAGGACAAGGAAAAGGAGACTTCTGCGGCCACAGTGGCATTTAGACAGGGACTCCACCACAGGGACAAGGCAAAGGGTGCCCAGCCATGAAGGTGGAGTTTTCCATGGACTCCTCACCACGGGGACGGTGCAAAAAGTCCCCTGTGACCAGAGGACATTGAGGAGGCATCTCTGCGTGTGGATGAGGCTGGGGGGTCGTATGTGACTTTGATGAGCTTTGAGGGACAACGAGGGAGTTACGGTGGAATCTCACCCTTTGGATCAGGTCCTTTGTGGCTCAAAGGGGGGCTGAAAGCCAACAATGAAGTTTGAGGTGGAATGTACCCCAACAGGGGGTTACTGGCTGGGGGGGAGGGGGGGGATTCCTGGTCTTCCACATGGGGGGGAGGCAAAGAAGATCAGGGTTGGGGTCTGAGGGGGAATAATGAGGTTTGTGGGGATTCTCTCCAGCAGGAACAAGACAAGAAGTTTCAGTTTGACTGGGATGGGGTCTGAGGTGGGACCTGCCCTTTGGGGACAAGGTGACAATATCCCCTGTGCTCAGCAAAGAGCTCGAGAGGGAACGGTGGCTTGCAAAGTACAGTGCCCCCCATAGGGCAAGCAAAGCCAGGCTGCCCCTTGTGCCCAGGATGTTGTCTTAGAGTTACAAGGCAAGATCTCCTCACGGGGGTGAGGCGGGGGTGTCCCCTGTGCCCCGCTTGGCTCCTCAGGGTGGGAGGTGAGGCCAGCAGGGGCTGCTCGTCCCTTTGAGCCCTCGGCCATGCAGCCCACAAAGACAACCCCACGGCCGGGCACGAGCGGAGGAAAATGCATCACCAGAGGAGAGCAACCGCCAACACCGACTGAGAGACAGTGCAGTCACCCATAAAGTAGAAAGCACTACTAAACAGCACTGCAGGGTGTAGTGTTTCCTACTTTATGGATGAGTGTACTGTGGGCTACGGAGAAGAGAGCGCCGACAGCAACCTCTGTGCCAGCCACTGTCATGGAGCTGAGGACAGGAAGGCACCAACCCAACGCACGGCGGGGAGCAGGGGAACACATGGTCTTGTCCCCCCACCTGCTCTGTGGGGTGGGAGTTCCGTGCTGGCTGCCATGGGAGGGCAGGTAGGTTGCACGGCCTCTGATTTGCACTTTTTTCACCCCATCTTCATGTCAGACTTGGTGGGGGTGGTGGCCACACGTGGACGGGGGCAGGAGGGGGCTGCTGAGTGGCTTTGCACGGCTCACGATGACACGGAGGCTGCTAAATAAAACTCTTTCAGCATTCACTTGTGGGATTTGTCTTTTTGATTCTATTCCTGAGAAACACAACTGGAAAAACACACACGGGTGCCTCAGGGCCGTGGGTGGCAGTGGGAGCACTGCAAGGGAGGGAGCCCAGGGGATGTGGGGTGCTGGAAATGGGCACAGCAAATCTCAGCACCCCAGGGCTGCTCGTGCCCCGCACCCAGCCAGGCTCACAGTAAAGTGGCCACGTCCCACAACAGCATCACCTCCCCAACGGGGCCATGTGGAACGGGAATGGGACACTCGCGTGGCCGCCGTCCCCACCTCAGCCCACCCGTGCAGTGGGCCCGATGTCCCGGCATCCCATATCCCCACTGCCCAAATGTTGGCTCCCAACAGCTCTGTGCATCACCACGCTCAACTTTCATTCCGCATCTTCTGGTCTTTGGACATGGCAAATAAATTAGTAGAAAAATGCAATAAAAATAGGCTTTTTTCCCCTCTTGTTGACCCCAAGATTTGATGGAAAGCTTCTGCTTTGTGTAAAATTTCTCATGTGGGTTTTGAGGGTGGATTTTTGAGTATTCTCCTTTCCCTTTGAGCACCCCAGGACTGGCAGCATTGCCTTTCCTTCCCCATCCCTGCTTCCCCCAGACCGACTTCAAGAATGGTTGAAGGGAATACGGAAGGAAAAAAAGGTCAGAGCTCTCGTCATGGTCACAAGGCAGCAAGCAGTGACAAGAAAGAGCTAAAAAACAGACAGTCAAGCAGCACAGCACAACACAGCACCATGAAACACAGCACAGCACAACACAGCACAGCACAGCACCATGCAACACAGCACAGCACAACACAGCACAACACAGCACAGCACAGCACAGCACCATGCAACACAGCACAGCACCATACAACAGAGCACAACACAATACAGCACCGCACAGCACAGCCTGTCCTGAGCTGATTTCATTTTGTTATGAGCAACAAAGACCAAGTCTGCAGTTTTAACATAAAAGGTTTCGAAAGGTCGCCACCCTCATAATGAGTGTGTAAATAGCAGGAAAGATAAAAAGTGGGTGCCTATGTCTGAGGACTGTTATGCTCACAAATAGTATAATCAGAGATGCTGGAAATGCAATTCTTGCTGAGAGCAGCAAAACAGAAACTGCGACTTAAAAAAAAAAAAGGAGCAACCAACTCGGCTCCTTTTAGTGCCTTCCCTGTGCCCGGAGTCACTCCAGCAGGTCTGTGCAAGGAAACGTGTCCCCTTCCTATTGGGGTGAGCTCAGCGCGCTCCTCTCCCTGGTTGATGCCGCAAGGAGCACACAGCCCTCAGGCCCAGGGATGTGAGGGTGGTGGGTGGATCCTTCACTGCCTTCAGCCCCGGGGCTTCAGGAAAGGGAGATGGCAGCACAGAGCTGTGTCCACCAGCTGGCCCGGTGCCACTGCCCGCAGCATGTCCTCAGCCTCCCTCCCCATCTGAGACCACAGGAGTTCCCATTAACCCTTCCTGACCCCACCAAATTCTCTCCCAAGAGCCAGAGTAGAAGTTCAGCAGGACCCTGAGGGCACTAATTGGTCTTAAGTGTCCTGGTTCACTCCATCTTGGCTGGGGCTGCTGATAGCCCCTGTTATGTGTGTGCTGCTCAAAGCTATGGGTTGGCACCCTGGTTTGGCTCCCTGGTTTCTGAGCACCACAGGGTCACTCTTGGCTCCTTATTTCTCCTCTCACACAGAACATGTTCTTTCTTGCAGCATCGTGGTGGAAAAGGCAGGAGGCCCTTGGGGCTGCACATCCTGTCCTTGCACCATGGGGAATGGGCCTGGCTCCTTGGGGGACTTCGGGTGCTTCTGGAAGGCTCCCCGGGGTCCTCTTCAGCTTCCCACACCTGAGCCACTGAGATGAGAAGGACCCCAGAGGAGCAGCAGGACCTGGTGGGCTGAGCAGGGGCAGCAATGCAAGCAGCACACAGCAGCAGGAGCACTAAGTGAGACGTGTCAGAGCAGGGCTCCCAGCGAAGCTGCGCTGTGCACACTGCATGCCACGCACTGCTTGCAGCCACGCGATCTTATCAGCAGCACGTTTCCCTTCCCGCTGCTGGCTCTCCCCTCCTGTGTATGAAACCTGCCTGTTCTGTCTTGTCGGGGAGCTGGGCTGCACCTGGGCCTTGTTGCATGCTGTGCAGCACCAGGGATCCTCCCCAGCACCTCCAGGGGAGGGAATCAGAGGTGGGCAGGGAGCAAGAGACGCCGGGTCTCCTCCTGGCACGGAGAGCTCTGCATTCAGGGGGATACGCGACTGTCAGACCCGGCTGTTACCTCCCCCCGCATCTAAGTGGGTCATCTGCACCCTGCAGCCGGCGGTGAGAAAACCACTCACCGTGCTGATCCGTCTGAGATGACACAGAGGCAGCAGCGCCTGTTTTGGCAGCTGCACATCGGGATGTGGCACACAGCTCCCCGAGGAGCTGCTTACAGAGCAGCATTTGAGGTGCTCATGAAGACAGAAAGCCCCGGTGCTGCACCTTGCCCACAGTCCCATGGAGCAACCGTGTGACAGCGCTGTCACAGAGACACAGAAGGCAGGACACGATCTGCAGCACCCGAGGTGTGCAGAGGAGGGATGAGCAGCAGGATGGCTCCGTACAGAGCTGGGAGTGGGGTGCTGGGGAGCAGCCAAATGGCCTTTCCCTGAGCATCACTGCTGCACGGGGTGCTCTCCATCCACACTACGGCATGATGGGGAGTGGGCAGAGAGACTGAGCACGTGTCTGTTGCTCCGTGTGCGCTCAGCAGTGCCCGTGCCACGCTGTGCTGAAGCGTTATGCCACCAGCTCCCATCTCCCTGTGTCACAGCAACCCTGCAGCCCTCTCCCTGCTCACACCAGCCTCTGATTCTCACCCACGGCAGCCCCCACATGGGGCACACAGCCCTTTTTGTGTCTTTGGCAGCAGGCTGAGCCAGCTCTGGGCCCTGAGGGGCAGCATCGGTAGCCCCCAGAGCGGGAGCGGCTGGCTAAAGATACCGGCTCCCAGCAGAGTACCGCTCACCTGGTGCAGGGCGACGGCACCTCAAACCCAGTGCCAGGGAGCTGTGACCGGGGACACAGAGGCAGCCGGAGGGCCCCCCCCGGCCCGGTGCCGCCGCCCCCCGCCTCCCCATCACTTGGCAGCCGGCATCGCTCCCGCACCATCGCCATGGAAACCGGCAGAGCCGCCGCGATTGGCGGCCGCGGGCGCGGCGCAGCCCCGCCGGGGTGCCAGGCCGCCTGAATATCGATGAGGCGGCGGCGCGGCCGCCGGGGGCTGCGGGGCTTCGCGGGCCGAGAGGCGGCACCGGGCTCCGGGGGGCGGCGGGCGGCCCGGGCCTCGGCGAACGCAGGGCATGGGGCCGGGGGCGGCGCGGGGGGCGGCGGGGCCGAGGACGGCGGGCTGCCCGGCACCGCACCGCGCCCGGCCTTTGTAGGGTGCGGGGAGAGAAGGGGGGGGACGGCAGCCGCCCGCCCGCCGAGCCGGCGGATCCAGGCGGGGATGGAGCCTCCCCTGGCGCAGGGATGCCGCAGCCGCCTCCATCCCCGCCGGGCTTTCTCTGCCGCCGCCGCGGCTCCGCTGCCTTCGGGGTGTCCGTGCCGGTTCCAGCAGCCGCGGGCGGCCCTCGCCGCAACAGCGTGAGTCCCGCGCCCCGAGCCCATGGATCCGGAGCCGCCGCAGACGGGAGACGCCGTGCCCGTGGCCTCCGCCAGCCCGGACGTGGCCCTGCTGACGGACACGCGTGAAGGCGCGGGAGGTGGCGGTGACAGCGCACCCCGCGTGGCCCCGGGGCGGGAGCGGGACGACGAGCCCCGGCCCCAGGAGGACTCCCACTCGCCGGACCCGCAGCTCGTTGGGCCTCCCCGAGCTATGGAGGGGCTCGGACGGGAGCGACCAGACGGACCCCCCCAGGTAAGGCGGATGCCGGACGAGTTTCGGGGCGCGAGGCGTCGCGGCACCGCGGGGGTGTCACCTTGGGGCGTGGGAAGTCGCTGCGCTCGGCCGTAGCTGAGCCACCCACGGAGCCTCCCCTCTCCGTGGGGCTGCCGTGCGCTGCCCCTCCGTGGGGATCCCGGCCGTCCCTGCACGCTGGGTACAGCTGCCAGCCCAGGGCTCCGCTCCCGTGGCACCGCCCGGCCCCTGCAGCCTCGGTGGCTTTGCGGGTGGTGAAGGGGTCACGGTTCCCTGCCACCCCGTCCGCAGCGTGCCCTGTCCATACAGAGCGACTTGGGGAGGGCTGCTTGGGGGGGAACTTGTCCTTGTAGGCATCATGGGGCACCTCAATGCAACGCACTGCCCAGCAGCATCTCTCCAAAAAGAGCCTAAAAGACTCGGAGTCTCAGCTCCGGACCACAGCAGTTCATTAACTGGCCCTCCTTATGACAGCTCAGCCTCCTCTCTCATGTAAAATCAGCCATCTCCCCA